>NC_090443.1:227058330-227359141 GCF_031143425.1 Pleurodeles waltl
ACAGGGCTGAGAGCCCAGGGAAATCAGTGATAAGGAAGTACAGGTAGGTAGCAGGCACACAGACAATGGGGCTAAAAGCCCAGGGAACTCAGTGAGAAGGAGGGACAGGCAGGAAGCAGATGCGTGCACAGTGTGTAGGCAGCTGGCTCTATATATACTGTACGAAAATAATGTACATTGTGTGGAGAGTCCAAGCAACCACACCTTATTATCCAGAGTCAAAAATAGATCACTTAATGCTCTTTTTTTGTGGCAGCTTGGTCGGGCAGTTAGGCCAATCCAGGAGGTGGGCTAAGCATTTGTTGTACTCACAGTATCAATAAATGTGGACACAGACTCAGAAGAATAACTTGAGACCAATTTACAGAAATGGTTCATATTTGTATAAACGTTTTACGACCAAGATCATTAAAACTGGGTAAGTACTTTTCAAGTTATGATTTTTCAAAGTTTAGAAAATGTTCTGTTTCTGTGCGTAATTACGCACCGCAGAAATCAGGCAAAACACACAAGTGTCCCCTTTTGTTACGCACTATAGAAATCAATGGGAAAAAACTTTGAAATTGCTTATGAAATCAGGCAATGATCTCATAAGTGTCACCTTTTCTTTCTAGGTTGAGGTCACCAAAATATCCTCTGGACCAGCTGGAGAAGTTTGGGCAGCTCCCAGTTCCAGTGGGAACAGCGGCTTAAAGTCTTGGAGTTGGTGCGCGACAGGGAAGGGAACCACTTGGAAGCACACTGCACTGGTGGACTTAGAGGTAAGTCCGATGGGTCGCCTTGGAGGGGGGAGGTTGCAAGGTGTTAGAAACCCCTAGAGCACAGCTGGTTCTCTGATGCAGGGGCCAGTGCGGCCACGTGCAGACCAGATAGGTCAGCCAAGGGTCGTGTGTCATGGAGCCTTTGGAGCCAGGTGCAGGTCACTTTGAGGGTGGATTAGAGGTCAGCGGGCGACTCTTGGGGGTAGATCTCAGGTGTCCTGAAGTCCCTCATTAGGTGCTTGCTTCTGGTCCTCTGAGATTCCGGTGTGTTTTTCTTCTGTGTGTCTAACGTTGGGGGTCTAGTACCCCAGGCTATGTTTTACAGCGTGCTCATCCTGGGGTATTTGCAACCTTCTAGGTACCCTTAATTGATCCCAAGGCCTGCACATTTCTGTAAAAGTGTGGTGAACATTTCTATATTATTCTAGTGAGCATTTATGTTTGCAGTATTCTCTATATAATCTTCGGATTTCATGTATATTGTAACCCAGAAGGAGTGTACAATGTTATTACTTCAATGTCTTCAAAATGTGCTATCTATGACTCATCCGCTTGCACATTGGCTGCTCCCAGCACCTGAGGGAGAATCATGACTCACTTCCCTGCTCCCAGCACCTGAGGGAAAATGATGACTTATTGCCCCAGGTCCCCTTGGCAACCCATGTGAAAGGCTTCCTATTTAAAGCACACCTGTGGTGCTTCTCATTGCTTGGCTTCAAGATCCTTACATGTGTGGATCTAGCTCCCGATCGGTCTGCAGACATCTGACTCGGCTCCTGTTTCCTGGTTCCCAGCAGCCTTCCTTTGGACCAAGTACTCCTGCAGCAGAGGTCCTGAAAAAGAGAAAGAGAAAATAAGCATGTTACAGTAAGAATATTACAGTGCCTCTATGCCCCTGGGATTTAAAGGTTAGCAATAATTACATTACTGAGAACCTGAGTGAAAGACTGGCCGAGCTCCATGCTAACCTCCTTGTTTCATTAAAGAAAAGGTCAACAGAGATACAAACTTAAAAGGTTTGTTGGTTTTGTAGGAGCAGTTCTAAAAAGATCAACAACACCCTTTGAGAACTAATTTAGCAAAGCAGTGTGGTGAAAACTGATAACGACACTGGGCATTGCTTCTTGTTGAAGGACTTTGTTTAACTAAAACCAAAAATAGTCCAGGATGTTATCTTGTTTGAACAAAGGTAACATTTTTATTCCCAAGAGATAGCTAAGCAGATATGGGTGTTTAAGAACATTTCTACTGGGATATTGTGCAACTAGAACATTGTATAAGAAGTTTTGTGTGACTTGAACACTGTTGCTTCGTCTGCTGAACGATTCAGAACAAGAT
The DNA here is from genome assembly GCF_031143425.1 of Pleurodeles waltl. Lineage (NCBI taxonomy): Eukaryota > Metazoa > Chordata > Amphibia > Caudata > Salamandridae > Pleurodeles > Pleurodeles waltl. The sequence continues at coordinate 227,060,430 of NC_090443.1, forward strand.
ATTTATTGGTGTGTATTTTGTCAATAGTTATTCGACTAAACATATACTAAGAAAGGTAGTAGGGTGAATTAATGCTCAAGGTTAATACTATTTCTTTCTTTTGACCCAGGGTCCTTTACGCACAAGATAGAAACCATCCCACTAGGTTGGAGGGAGTGATGCCTTCACTCAGAGGGAGATTCTTGGCAATTTGTAGAAGGTTGGAGGTCCTCTATATGTATAAATGTATTTTACAGATGTGGAAAGCCATTACAATTTAAAACCAAGAGCGATCAAATAGTACAAATACAAAAAAGACACCCACGTCTTGGCAGATACGTGGATTGGAAATCCCATGCTACCAATAAAACATGATACAAATGTCAAACATTGTAATCACAAAAAACTATATTAACATCAAAATAGGAACCTGCCAATAATAGAAGGAGATCCAACTGTGAAATGCAAAATTGCACATGATTGTTACTAAAGTAACTTCAAGGATCCAAAAAATGCTTCCCAACATGCCATACACCCTCCCCATTGAGCAATAAATATGGAGCAGATGACTGTCTGAGTCCTTAAAGTGCTTATGTGCATTGTTTCTTCCATCATAGAATAGCAATCATTAGTATGTTAAGAACCATAAAAAGAAAACTAAAAACTCTGCAACTGTGCAAAATTGGTTCAAACCCAAAGGAGCAAGAGCAGGGAATAGTTTTCATATGCCATTAATCACTGCTCACAGTGTCCTTAGTGAACTTGACATGAGCAGCATTAATGAATTTCATCAACAAAACATTCAACACCATATCGTCTGGATCCAAGGACTTAATAACGGCCTGTCGACAGGAGCATAACCTCAGTTCATTCCACTTATTCAGCAACAAGGATCTACGCTCCTTCTGCAAAGCCGGGCACAGACAAACCACACGTTAAAAAGATTATTCACAGCTACCACAACCCCTAAACTTTAAACCCTCCCCTGGGTTGGGTAGCCAGGTGGGTAAATGCTTAAAAAAAACAATCACCCATCCTTAAGGCCATAAATTTCTCTTTCAGACAAATGTCATAAAAGCAGGACAGATAACCAGCTGGAGTAGCTGGCCGGAGCGAATTGATTACCCCCCAAGAATGTTTAAGTTTGGCAAGGAGAGCTCCATCCAAATGGAAGGACCAATACTGAACACTTTTTAATATCAAGTTTAAAAAGGGACTGTAATGGATTATTAGTCCAGAGATCCTCAACTTTCAATAGCCATTTACAATCAGTCAAAAAATAAATGGGATTGTGACCCTTTTGCCTCAGTCACATTAATTTTGAGCCACAAAACTGACTCCAAACTACTCACTTTTGCCCCCTGTAACCTATGACAGAGCTCCAAAAGGCACCTGCACTGTCTTCCCACTGATCTAAAAGGCCAAATTCCAACCGAACCTGCGTGGGGGATGAGGATTGCGGTAATGAAAAACCATCTCATATATCTTGGTAATCAACCTGTTTAGAAAACATGTACCTCTACCCAACATGAATTCCTGACCATAGATAAATGAGGGAGTAATCTTTGCTCTCGTGACTTCCAATAGTGGGAACAGGTTAGGCCGCTTAAGAGTTTTAAATAATTTTGAAAGAGATACCTGCAGAGCCATGGGTTTGACTTCACTCTCCTTTCTCTGCCTAACAAAACTACCCCTGGCATCAGAGTACACCCCTCAGAATGTAGAACACTGGTCTGAAATGGGTTTACTGCTCTTATAACACCAGTTACTTCCCAAGAGCCCTTTCCTGCCAAAAGAGACCACTTTTGTTTTTAGCTGGTTTACTTCCAAATAGTTTGCTGCTGTGTAAAGTGCAAGTTGGTTAAGCAACCGTTGTAGGAGTTCCCCGGTATAGCTGAACATGGCCAAATCATCAGCATAGAGCAGATGACTGAGCCGAAGACCACAAATCTTGGGGAGGGTGAGAATTAATGCCGTCAAGACCAGATGGCAGGTCCGCAATTAACAAATTAAAGAACAAGGGAGCAAGCACACAGTCCTGCTTCATACCACGAAAGGTGGGAATTTCCCTAGAAAGGGAGGGGCCATCTACTAATTTAAGGCAGACCCAGGTGTCTTTATGTAACTCTAGTATAGCCCTCAGGAGCATAGATTGAATTCCCCGATTTTGTAATTTAACCCACAAGCAACCCCTGGGGATCCGATCGAAAGCTGCCTTAAATCCACAAAACAGCAGTGCAGCACAGAACCTGATAAAGTTGCCTTGTCCATCAAAATAGACAGAGCTAGTAAATTGGTAGGTGTGCCTGATACAGCTAAAAAAAAACATTTGGCATATTGGAATTAAGCCCTTAGACTCTACCCAGGATAGCAGATCTTCTAACAGACGACTGGCATAAAACTTACACTCATTATCAAGCAATGCTATCAGCCTAAAATTCACTGGGTCTGACCTTGAGCCATTATTATTTAATGGGTGAATTATAGCCCGATGCCAAGACTCAGGAATTCTTGAAGACAAGACACAGCAGTCAAAAAGGTTCACAAGGTGGTCTGCCCAAAAGGCTATATCCTTTTTGAACAGCATCTGTGGAAGTCCATTGGGACCCAGAACCGCATACCCTTTTGCCTTGGAAATAATGCGACAATGGTGGTGAGAAGAAAAGGTCATGGCTTCTGATTGAGGATATGGGGGCCCCATGGGTGAAGCTGAAGTTTAATCAGTAGTACTGTAGAGGTCTGCACCCCCACACCTGACTGGTTTCTTCAGGCGTGCTGACAGAGAAGTGCCTGGCCAAAAAGGAAGCCCATTCGCCCTCTGAGATATTCACGGTACCACTCCCCCCTTGACTGTTTGTTAGTTTGTTAATAAAGGACCAAACTTTAATTGGGTTCGAGTCCTTACTGGTGCTTGTAAGATTTGCCCAAAACAGGTTAGAGCATCTCTGGATTTCTTCCTAAATGGTCTTCCTGTAGCGTTTCTGCAATTCCTTAAACTTAATCAGTGAGGCCTTTGAGTCAGGACTCTTCCTGATTGCCCTAGCAGCTTTAATGCAAGCTTTCTTTAACTCCCGGCTCTCCCTTGAGATAACAAACTGCGTGAAAGAAGTAGAATTATTTAAAGGTTTATAATAACGTGACCATAAAAAAATACAAAGTTGGCCCACAGCTTAATTGGAGACACACTACCTGCCACTACAGAGTTAATGTAGTTACCACACTCTGCTTTTACTGTGCTGCTAGAGAAGGAGCTCCACTTTATGCGCTTTACAATACACACGCCACCACCCACAGCCCGAACCACAACGTGGTGATGAAAGCTAGATTTTATAACTACAGTCTGGGGGCGATGGTCACTCTTACACTGAGTGGACATCGAAAACATTTCAATAAAGGGGAACATTTCTGTGTTACAGATGGTATAATGCAAATAAGAACATGGTCGTCCATCGGATCTCGTCCGACTTGGGGGTGTCTTGTGGCAAACGGCTGTTCAAGACTTTGAATCCCATGCTGTTTAAATGCATTACCACATACTCACCCGAGGGGCTATGAGAGTAGTCCTTTGGTCTCAACTGTTCTGAAACTAACAGATAGTTACAAAGATCAGGACCATCGAAGACTGGAGAGGTATCCTGAAACAAATTTGTATTGAAGTTCCCAGTTACCAAATAATCAGCATAACGGTGTTCCCCAGCCAAGACACCCAGAATCTCCATCAGAAGAGACAGCTTACCCTTTTTTCTTCTGATCCCGGAGCAATATAAGTAGTTATCATACAGAGGGTTTGCTGTGATCTCCAATTGCTAATATTAATACCCTGAAAACAGTTTTCTTCCCAAACAAGTGGCATAATACGACCTGTTAATTTAACGGCAACATAGATGGATGACCCACCCCTAGCACAACCACTTCTAGACTCTATAAGCAGCTTTCCAAATTTCCAAAAACCCAGGCAGCGGACAGCTTGCCTCCGTCCGTGTTTCCTGCAAAGCAATCATTTCATAACAATTTAATAACGACAATAGGTCCGCAGATATGATCCCAGCCCCGCTGATATTCCGAGAACGTAAAGTCAGGGGGTTGTGCTTTAGCATAGGAGACACCTCCCACAAGGATCATTCAGACCGCCAATGCAATGGGGCTGAAAGCAACACATCACAATTAGTCCCCAGCTGGTTACCAACATCAGTCCTTCCTATACCACCATGAGTAATGGAGCTACCCTGAGCACCTTTTAAAATTGAAAATGGCTTCAACACAAGGGGGCCCCTAGGACTTGATTGGTCAGACAATAATGTAGGGTAGCCATGATTTTTATGGGGAAAGATTGTAATACCCCATATCTTCTCTGGTGAGAATTGACTGTGGTAGGGCAATGGACACCAATGTCACCAGGGTGGATTCTCCTGTCTGTAAGCCATTTTGGGGAAGAAATTTGATGGAAACAATATTGCCAGATTCAATGCCACGCAGCTCCGGAATAGCTTTGAAAGGTCTTAAATATTTCCCTCTATTCAAGATATCATGGGCACCTCTTGAGCAGTATACCGGCTTAAAAAGTAATTCAGCAGTTGTGCACTCAGATGGGGACATTGAAAAACGGGATGGTGTTTTTAGGTGGGACCAGCCCGCCAGCCTAGATGCGCCCCAAGAAACCTCTGGCCTCACCTCCAAACAACGAGCAATAGAATCTTGGGCCCATATTTATACTTTTTGACGCACAACTGCGCCAACGCAGTTGTGCGTCAAAAATTTTACCGCCGGCTAACGCCATTCCAAAGCGCCATGCAGGCGCCTTATTTATTGAATGACGTTAGCCGGCGCTGCGGACTGGTGTGCGTCAAAAAAAATGACTCACACCAGGCAGCGCCGGCGTAGGGGAAAATGGAGGTTGGGCGTCAAAAAATGGGGCAAGTCAGGTCTGAGGCAAAATTCAGGCCTCAACCCGATTTGCACCATTTTTTTTGACGCCCAACCCCCATTGAAATGACTCCTGTCTTAGCAAAGTCAGGAGTCATGCCCCCTTGCCCAATGGCCATGCCCAGGGGACTTATGTCCCCTGGGCATGGTCATTGGGCATAGTGGCATGTAGGGGGCCCCAAATCAGGCCCCCCTATGCCACAAAAGAAAAAATACGAAAAAAAATACTTACCCCAACTTACCTCAACTTCCCTGGGATGGGTCCCTCCATCCTTGGGTGTCCTCCTGGGGTGGGCAAGGGTGGCAGGGGGTGTCCCTGGGGGCATGGGAGGGCACCTCTGGGCTCCTTCTGAGCCCACAGGTCCCTTAACGTCTGCCCTGACCCAGGCGTTAAAAAACGGCACCCATCAGGCTGGGTGCCATTTTTTAAGGCCTGCCCCCTCCTGTGCGTCAAAATGACGTCACAGTATAAATATGGGGCACAGGCCTTAAAGTCATTTTTTGGAAGGGAACGCCTACCTTGCATATAATTAACGCAAGGCTGGTTCCCCCTTCCAAAAAATGACACACATGGTGTAACTTTGACGCCCGCGGGGTCGGACGTCAAAGTATAAATATGGGGCTGGGTTTGCGCCGATTGTGCGTCAAAAATTTTGACGCACATTCGACGCAAACAGAGTATAAATATGCCCCTTGATGACTTGAAACTAATGGAAGGAGCTGGCTGCTTTGAATTTTAAGAGGCATCCTAAAAGAGCTTTCATCTCTCGGTCCCACTATATCACAAATGGCTTTTTCGTATGCTGTGATATGGGTCGCTGGTGTTACAATGATATTAACAAGGCCGTCCACCCACATCTTGTAGAAATAGATGCAGCAGAGCTTTCGACTTTGCTTTGTGTGATGGGGCCAATGATTCTTTGGATGAAATTCCATTCCCATTAATAGGAACGCTGGTCGATAAAAGTGGGCTCACTACGTGGTGACAGACCACCCTATTTAACCAAAGACGAACCAGTTGGCAAAACGGGGTTTGTCGCCTCATGAGGCAGTCGTAAATCATATTGAGCCAGTTGTTGACATTCATTTGCATTCCTGGCTAAAGGGGAAACTCAGCTTTTTGTTCTGCTGTTTTCTGAGCCTTTTCCTTTCTCTCTTGCTTAGTGCATGCTGCACACCAGGATCTACCTCTAATGGGGATGATTTTAAAAGACCTGCTTGTTGAACACAATGCGGGTGGGGAGATCGAACTGGATCCATGGATTCGACTCCAAGTGGACAAACCTTTTGACAGGCTGAACTGCCAGAAATACCTGGCTACGAGAGCTCTGATGGCATCATGCTGGCTCATTTTAATGATTGTTAAACATTTAACAAGAAGAAGTAATCATCCGGTGTTTTAATTTTTTATTTTTTTTGCCAAATCTGGGTGGGGCCCCAAATTCAATGAAGTAGCTGAGGACACTGAGCAAGATGAAAATCTCTTGATTTCAGATAGAACTGAACGTAAAAAAGTAGGAGGAGATGAAAGACTTTCTATATTTGGAGAACAACAGCGAGCTGTTTGAACTAAATTGGTGCTTATTTGTGCTCTAATAATTAACTGATTTAAATTATCTAATTTATGATCGATCCCTGCTACATAAGTGGCTACTGTATTCAACAAGTCGACTTGCACATCCAGCTTGTCAGAGTGGTAATTCAAGGCCAGAACAGTAGATTACAAAGTTTGGAGAAACTGAGTACAGACAAGGCCACAGGGTTCGGCTGTGGCATTGGGCAAGGGCTTGGATTGAGTATCTGCGCACTCAACAGATACAGTTAGAAAACAAGATAAGTCCAAGAGCGATTGGTCATTGAGCTCTCTTTCATTGAACTCTGTTTGAGAGTTACCCCTGGCTGCCGCACTTGGAGATCTCATAGGAAGCATAGGTAAGAAGCTAACAGCTGGGCTACGAGTCCATTGTGCAGCTGGTGGACTAATCAAATAGTCAATACTGTTGTCCTGCTGGCTATCAAAATCCTGCACATTCTGCCTAGAAAGCACTAATGGGGAAGAAACCCCATCATTGGCGTCAAAGGAATGGTCAGTTGAAATTACTATTGAAGAGATCTCATTCTTCAATGGAACCACAGCCAACTTAGCCACCTATGACACCAATGGAGTTATGTTTTCTTTGGGGTTGACACATCTGTGTCTGATTCCTCAACCACTAGGGTACTGACTGAGCCACAGAGATGCACAAAGATAGCTAGTAAAATGGGTTTATATAATTGTGCATGTATTTCAAAAGATCAAGGGCCCTTTACTGACACTTCGAAGGTGCCAGTCGTCAAATTCTTTTTTTTAAAAAGGCCAGCTAAGGAGACTCACAAAACATCACGTATTTGCAACAGGATCCAGGGGATTAAAATCTGCAGTGTTGAATGGCTCAACATCTTGTGAAGTGGTCTGGGGGTTCACTGGTGCAGTAGGGTTTGAAGGTGAATTTCCTTGACCCGGCAACAGCTGGGGTATGGTATTGTGCACTACATCACCTCATCTGCACTTCTGATGTTTTTGGGAGATAACTGGTTCTATTCTTGCTTCACCAGACCTCCGGGCCTTCACAGTTCTTGTGCCCCTACCCCTTCAAAGCTTGACCAATGGACTGCAAAAAAAGTTCAGTGTGCTGCAGGTTCCTCCAATTTTAACTGGTAGTATTGCAACATTTCAGCAGGACAGGCAGTGGAGGGGTTAAAACGGCTTGAGGATTTGAAGGTTTTGGGTGGGCCAGTGGGGACAAGACTAAGCAGGACAGCACAGCCCATGCAAGCCACACTGCCTAATACCAGCCGCCTCTGCCCAACGGTGGCTGCCTGCAGCCTAAGCTTCAGCCCGTCCCACCGCCCTCACTTACCCTCACTTGCCTTGCATTTGCCTTGCGGCTTCCAACTTCGCCTTCGCCCTCCACTCAGCTCTGCTCTCTGGTTTCAAATTTCCACCTCGTCGCTGTGCCACAAGCTCTCAACACACTCCGGGCTGGTACCCTGGCAGTGGCAGCAGTGTAGGGAGCGAAGGCTGTAGCGGCACAGCTGATAGCGGGTACCGGGCTGAGCAGGTCTGAAAGGGCCTGGGGCTTAAGGCCTAGGGCTGAGGTCTGGTGGAATGGGACCAGGTGGACTCCTGAGGGGGGACCAGAGGGCCCAAAGAGATCCAAATGGGTCAACGGGTCAGGATCTTAGAGCAGGCCCAAAGTCAAGGGGCACGGCTCAGGGACGGCCCCGTAATAAAGAAAAGAAAAGAACAAAAAGATGAAACCCGAGGAGCGGGGTAGCACCACGCTCCGAGCTCTGCACTTCCAGCTCCGGCCATCCAGACTCTGCCCCCCTCCTACTTTCAGTCACCGTCCGCATACACAACTAGAACCGGAAGGAACTTAAGGTTCTCAAAAAGGTCCTCGGGAATTTTTTAGAGTTTATGCATCGTGCAGTCGACCCCTCAGCGGCGATTGTCGAGTCCTGGGTGCAGCAGGAAGGGTATGGCACCTTTTACTTCTGGCAGCAGGACTTCTGTTATCGAGCACGGGTCTTCTTTGTCACTGGCCCTCTTGTGTCCATCGAATTTGATTTCCAGGTCTTGGGATGCACACTAAATTCTGTATTTAGTGGGTGTAGGAAGGTAGCCTCTTTCTAGCCTTGTTACCCCCACTTTTGGCCTGTTTGTGAGTATATGTCAGGGTGTTTTTACTGTCTCACTGGGATCCTGCTAGCCAGGACCCAGTGCTCATAGTGGAAAACCTATGTTGTCAGTGTTTTTGATATGTGTCACTGGGATCCTGCTAGCCAGGACCACAGTGCTCATACGTTTGTGGCCCGTATGTGTTCCCTGTGAGGTGCCTAATTGTATCACTGAGGCTCTGCTAACCATTACATGCGTGCACTACATATAGGTCAATACCTATATGTAGTGTCACCATGGTAACTCCGAACATGGCCATGTAACATGTCTAGGATCATGGAATTGTCCCCCCAATACCATTCTGGCATTGGGGGGGACAATTCCATGCATCCCCGGGGCTCCAGCATAGAGCCCGGGTACTGCCACACTAACTCTCCGGGGTTTTCTCTGAAGCTACTGCTGCTGCCAACCCTCAGACAGGTTTCTGCCCCCTGGGGCCTGGGCAGCCCAGTTCCAGGAAGGCAGAACAAAGGATTTCCTCTGAGAGAGGGTGTTACACCCTCTTCCTTTGGAAATATGTGTTATGGGCCTGAGAGGAGTAGCCTCTCCTGGCCTCTGGAAATGCTTTGAAGGGCACAGATAAGCATAAGCCAGTCTACACCGGTTCAGGGATCCTCCCAGCCTTGCTCTGGCACGAAACTGGACAAAGGAAAGGGGAGTGACCACTCCTCTGACAGAGTTCCTCCAGTGTGTCCCAGACCTCTGCCATCTTGGATGCAGAGGTGTGAGGGCACAATGGACAGCTCTGAGTGGCCAGTGCCAGCAGATTACATCAGAGACCCCTCCTGATAGGTGCTTGCATTTCTCTGTAGCCAATCCTCCTCTGAGGGCTATTTAGGGTCTCTCCTGTGGGTTTCTCACTAGATAACGAATGCAAGAGCTCACCAGAGTTCCTCTGCACTTCCCTCTTTGACTTCTGCCGAGGATCAACCTCTGACTGCTCCAGGACGCCTGCAAAACTGCAACAAAGTAGCAAGACGACTACCAGCAACATTGTATCGCCTCATCCTGCCGGCTTTCTTGACTGTTTCCTGGTGGTGCATGCTCTGAGGGCTGTCTGCCTCCACCCTGCACTGGAAGCCCAGAAGAAATCTCCTGTGGGTCGATGGATTCTTCCCCCTGCTAACCCAGGAACCAAAAGACTGCATCACCGGTCCTCTGGGTCCCCTCTCATCCTGACGAGCATGGTCCCTGGAACACAGGAGCTGGGTCCAAGTGTCCCCGACAGTCCAGTGGCCCTTCTTTCCAAATTTGATAGAGGTAAGTCCTTGACTCCCCACGCCAGACACTAATCCTGTGTACTACATGAACTGCAGCTGCTCAGGCTTCTGTACACTTTTGCAAGACTTCCTTCGTGCACAGCCTAGCCCAGGTCCCTAGCACTCTGTCCTGCATTGCCCAACTTGCTGAGTTGGACTCCGACTTCGTGGGACCCTCTTTTGTTGTGCTGAGACGACCGTCGTTCTCAGATCTTCTGAATGCCTTTTCAGGTGCTTCTGCGGGTGCTGCCTGCTTTTGCGTGGGCTCTCCGTGTTGCTGAGCGCCCCCTCTATCTCCTCCTCCAAGTGGCGACCTCCTGGTCCTTCCTTGGCCCTGCAACACCCAAAACCTTTAACCGCGACTCTTTCTGCGTGTAAACAACTCTGCATCCTCCAGCACACCATGGGACATCTTCTGACCAAAGGAGAAGTTCCTGGCACCTTCTGTTGTTGCAGAATCTTCGGCTTCTTCCACCCAGAGGCAGCCCTTTTGCACCTTCATCCGGGGTTTAGTGGGCTCCTGCCCCCCCCGGACACTTGCATGACTCTTGGACTTGATCACCTTCCTTTACAGGTCCTCAGGTCCAGGAATCCGTCTTCAGTGCTTTGCAGTCAGTTGTTGTCTTTGCAGAGTCCCCTATCTCGACTTTACTGCCTTTCTGGGGTAGTAGGGTAACTTTACTCCTACTTTTCAGGGTCTTGGGGTGAGGTATCTTGGACACCCTTAGTGTTTTCTTACACTCCCAGCAACCCTCTACACACTACACTAGGTCTGGCGTCCACTCGTGGTTCGCATTACATGGAGTATATGGTTTGTGTTGCCCCTAGGCCTATAGTCTCCTATTGAATTTTATTGTGATCTACAGTGTTTGCACTACTTTTCTAACTGTTTGCTTACCTGATTTTGGTTTGTGTGTATATTTTGTGTATTCTACTTACCTCCTAAGGGAGTATATCCTCTGATATACTTTTGGCATAGTGTCACTGAAATAAAGTACCTTTAGTTTTAGTAACTCTGAGTATTGTGTTTCTTATGATATAGTGCTATATGATATAAGTGATATGGTAGGAGCTTTGCATGTCTCCTAGTTCAGCCTAAGCTGCTCTGCTATAGCTACCTCTATCAGCCTAAGCTGCTAGAACACCTCTAATCTACCAATAAGGGATAACTGGACCTGGCACAAGGTGTAAGTACCACAAGGTACCCACTATACGCCAGGCCAGCCTCCTACAGTAGGTGTTAGAGGGAGTTCCTGGTAGAGGGCAATGGCCTACTTTCCTTTGGGTGGCTACACCCAAAATGTAACCACTTGCTGTTAGAAGGGGTCACAGCCATAATTCTGGTTGACTATTTTCCTGCCATCCAAGATTGAGGAAAATGAAATGGAGTGGTCACCTCATTTGACACACCTGAGGGGTGGTGCAGGCTGAGGGTGGCCAATCCCCCCAGCCTTTGTGTGTTTTCCAGCCGTTCCTCTCACCAAACATGGGGTCTGGGACAGGGGTGGGCATTTGCTTTTAGCAGTAAATGGCTAAAGTGGATCTTCGAAGGCAGAATGGCTTTTGGATCTTCCTGCCAAAGCAGGGCACAATCATGGGGGAGGAGGTGTGAAACCTCCGCCCAGGAAAGGCTTTGTCTTCTGGTCCCAGAGAGCAGGACCTCTTATCCCACTAATACAGAATTGTGCCTGGTGGTGGCAGGCTGTTTGGACTAGCCGGCAACTGTGCCAGGGTGGTGTAGGTTTTGCAGGTGCAACTCTGAGGTGGACCCTGGGTACATGGTATAATAAATCCAGCACTGGTACCAGTGGGGATTAATTATTCAGAGTTGTTTGATACAAAACAACCCAGGGTTCAGATTAGCCCTAATGTTGATGGGTCAGTTGTAATGACCATTGTCCAGCGCCAGCACATGTACTCGGTATGGCTCCCCTGTACATTCACTATAACTTATGGTTTTATAAAGACACAGTAGGGACATATTGGCTCATGCAAACATATATCCTCACATGTATTATAGTACACCTTGTCTTTGGGCTGTAAGGCCTACCAGAGAGATAGCTTACCCATAGTGTATGCAGTGTTAGTGGACAGGGCACTCTTGATGAGGGCCCTGTCGAGTTTGTAACTTTTAAAGGCACCAGGTCATGCACTTGCTTTTGGAGTTTGCATGAGGATGGTGTGGTGGTCTCTCAGAGTGACACAATTGGTGCTGCAGCTCTGGGGGATCCTCTTCAGTACTCAGGCCCCAGGTACCAGGGGTACCATTTACCACGCACTTACAATGGTGGCTGAGTGCTAAACATAGTGCAGTTTTGGGGAAAGAGATCTGAATGGGAACCTGTTTAGCAGGGGCCGAGGGCATGTAGAGTTCAAACCCACATCATTTTCCAGGCATCAAGTGGTGGGGGGCTAACCATACAAAGAGGCCTCTCTCACACAGTGGGGCTGAGAGCCCAGGAAAAGCAGTGAGAAGGAGGAAGTGTCAGGCATGCACACAATGGGGCTGACAGCCTTGGAAAGCAGTGAAAAGAAGGGACAGGCAGGCAGCAGTTATGCACAAGACAAGGGTATGAGCCCAGCAAAAGCAGTGAGAAGGAGGGACAGGCAGGCAGCATGCACACACATGACAGGAATGAGAGCCCAGGGAAAGCAGTGACTCACTCATAACAGAAAGGCAGGCAGCAAGTATGTAAACAACGGGGAAGAGAGTCTTGGGAAAACAGTGGGAAGGAGTGAAAGACAGGCAGCAGGTACGCAATGAGGCTCATAGCCCAAAAAAAGCAGCAAGAAGGAGGGTCTGGAAGGAACCAGGCATGAACACAACTGGGCTGAGAGCCTGGGAAAAGCAGCGAATCATTCAGAACAGAAAGACATGCCGCTACCATGCACATGGAAAAGCTGAGAGCCCAGGGAAAGCCGTAAGGAGGAGAGACACGCAGGCAATAGGCATGCACACAATGGGTTGAGTATCCTGGGTAAGCAGTGAGAAGAAGGGAACAGCAAGGCAACAGGCACACACACGATGGGGCCGAGAGCTCAGGGAATGCAATAAATCATTCATAACTGAAATGCAGGCAGCAGGTATGCACACAATGGGGCTAAAAGCCCTGGGAAGGCAGTAAGAAGAAGGTACAGACAGGCAGAAAGGTCACACAATGGGGCTGATAGCCAGGGAAAGCAGTAAGAAGGAGGGACAGGCAGGCAGCAGACATGTACACAGTTGGGCTGAGAGTGTGGGAAAAGCAGTGAGAAGGAGAGACAGGCAGACAGCAGGCATGCACACAACAGGGCTGAGAGCCTGGAAAAGCTGTGAGAAGGAGGGATAGGGATGCAGAATTTACACAGACAACATGGCTCAGAGGCCACAGAAAGCAATGAGAAGGAGGGACGGGCAGGCAGCAGGCACACACACAATGGGGCTGAGAGCCCTGGTAAAGCAATTAGAAGGTCGGACAGGCAAGTCACATGCAGACACACAGTGGGGCTGAGAGCCTACGGAAAGCAGTGAAAAGGAGGGACAGGCAGGAAGCTGGAATGCAAACAAAGGGGCTGAGAGTCCGGGAAAAGTAGTGAGAAGGAGGGAAGCACAGGCATGCACACAACAAGGCTGAGAGCACAGAGAAAGCAGGGAATTATTTGTGTTAGAAAGGAAGAAAGCGGGCACACCCACGAGAGAGCTGGAAGCCTGGGGACAGCAGTGAGAAGATAAGACAGGCAGGCAGGAGGCAAGCACACATGGGGCTGAGAGCCTGAAGAAAGCAGTGAGAATAAGGGACAAGCAGGCAGCAATCACATATACGAAGGGGCTAAGAGAGTGGGAAAAGTAGAGAAATGAATAACAGGTAGGAAGCAGGTTTTGAAACAATAGGGATAAGAGCCTGGGGAAAGCAGTGAGAAGAAGGGACAGACAGGCAGGAGATAGACAAACAACGGGGCTGAGAGCCCAGGGAAAGCAGTGAACGGGAGGGACAGGCAGGCAGCAGGCATGTACACAACAGGGCAGGGAGCCCAGGGAAATCAGTGAATCATTTATAACTGTAGGCAGGAAGCATGCACAGACATGACAGGGCTGAGAGCCCTTTGAAATCATTCAGAAGGGGGAGAGGCAGCAAGCACATATACGAAGGGGCTAAGAGAGCGGGAAAAGTAGTGAGAGGAATGAAAGGCAAGCAGCAGGCATGCACACAATATGGCTAAGATCACAGGGATAGCAGTGAAAAGGAGGGACAGACAGGCAGCAGACAGACGTACTTTGGGGCTAAGATTCTGGGAGAGCAGTGAGAAGAAGGGACAGGCAAGCAGCAGGCATGCACACAATGGGGCTGTGAGCCCAGGGAAAGTAGTGAAAAGGAAGGACAGGCTAACAGCAGGCATGCACATAATGGGGTTGAGAGCCTGGGAAAAGCAGTAAATCATTCATAACAGAAAGGAAGGCAACAGGCATGCACACAGTGGAGCAGAAAGCCCCGGGAAAGCAGTGAGAAGGAGTGACAGGCAGGTTGCAGGTACACACACAACAGGGATGAGAGCCTGGGGGAAGTAGTGAGAAGGAGGGACAGACAGGCTGCAGGCATGCACACAATGGAGTTGAGAGCCAGGAGAAAGCAGGGAGAAGGAGGGACAAGCAGGCATGCACACAATGGGGTGCAGAGCCCAGACAGAGCAGTGAAAAGAGGGATAGGAAGGCAGGAGACAAGCACACAACAGGGCTGTGCGTCCAGGGAAAGCGGTGAATAGAAGGGGAAGGCAGGCAGCAGGCACTCACACAATGGTGTTGAGAGCCTGGGAAGACAGGAAAGGCAGTGAATCATTCATAACCGAAAGGCAGGCAGCAGGGGTGCAGAAAGCCCTGGAAAAGCTGTGAGAAGGAGTGACAGGCAGGCAGCAGACATGCACACACCGTGGTTGAGAGCCAGAAGATAGCAGTGAGAAGGAGGGGCAGGCAGCCAGCAGGCACACAGACAATGGGGCACAGAGCCTGGGTAAAGCAGTGAAAAGGAAGGACAGGCAGGCTGTAGGCATGTACACAACGGGGAAAGTAGTGAATCATTCAAAACAGAAATACAGGCATCACAAATGCACACAATAGGGCTGAAAGCCTGGGGAAAGCAGTCAGAAGGGGGTGCAGGCAGGGAGCAGGCATGCACACAATGGGGCTGAGGGCTGTGGGAAAGCAGTGAATTATTCCTAACTGAAAAACAGGTAGGAGGCACGCACACAACAGGGCTGAGGGTTTGGGAAAAGCAATAAGAAAGAGGAATAGCCAGGAAGCAGGCACACGCAAAATGGGGTTGAGAGCCCAGGGAAAGCAGTAAGAAGGAGGGACAGGCAGAGAGAAGGCTCGCACACAACGGGGCTGAGAGCCTGGGGAAAGCAGTAAGAAGGAGGGAGAGCCAGGCAGCAGGCACGCACACAATGGGACTGAGAGCCAAGGGAAAGCAGTGAGAAAGAGGCACAGACAAGCTGAAGATAAGCACACAACCGGGTTGAGAGCCAGGGGAAGACAGCCAGGAAAAGGAACAGGCAAGCATGAGCAAAACAGGGCTGAGAGCCCAAGCAAAGCAGGGAATCATTCATAACAGAAAGGCAGACAGCAGGCACACACATAACTGAGCTGAGAGCCCATGGACAGTGGTGAGAAGGAGGGACAGGTAGGCAGCAGACATGCAAATGAAGGGTCTGCGAGTCTGAGGAAATCAGCAGAAGGAGGGAGAAGCAGGCAGCATGAATGCACACAATGGGGCTGTGTGCCTGGGGAAAGCAGTAAGAAGGAGGGACTGGAAAGCCAAAGGCACACACATGATAGGGCTAAGAGTCCAGGGAAAGCAGTGAAAAGGAGGGACAGGCAGGCAGCTGGCATGCACACAGAGGGGCTGAGAGCCCAGGGAAAGCAGTGAGAAGGAAAGAAATGCAGGCATGCACATAATGCGGCTGAGAGCCCAGCGAAAGCAGGGAATCATTCATAACAGAAAGGCAAAAGGCAGGCTTGCACACAACAGAGCTGAAATCCCTGGAACAGCAGTTACAAGGAGGGACAAGCAAGCAGCAGTAATGCAAATTAAGTAGCTCGGAGCCTGGAGAAAGCAGAGAGAATGAGGGACAGACAGACAGCAGTTACGCACACAACTGTGCTGAGAGTCTGGGGAAAGCTTTGAATCATTCATAACAGAAAGAGAGGTAGCAGACAAGCATGCAACGGGACTGAGAGCCAGGAGAAAGCAGTGAAAAGGAACAACAGGCAGGCATAAAACACGCATGAATGCAGCGAGGCTGAGAGCACTGGTGATGTAGCTAGAAGGAGGGACAGGCAGGCAGCAGGCACACATACAGTGAGCTGAAAGTCCGGGAAAAGCAGTGAGACGGGTGGACTGGCAGGCAGCAGGCACAAGCACATGGAGCTGAAAGCCTGTAGAAAGCAGTGGGAAAGAGAAAAAGGCAGGCAATAGGCATGCACAGACTGGGGCTGAGTGCCCGGGGAAAGCATTGAGAAAGAGGGGCAGGAAGACAGCAGGCATGCACACAAGGGGAAGAGAGCCCAGGGAAAGCAGTGAAAAGGAGGGACAGGCAGGCACCAATCATGTACACGATGGGGCTGAGAGTCTGGGGAAAAAAGTGAATCATTCATTACAGAAAAAAAGGCAGCAGGCAAGCACACAAAAGGGCTGAGAGACGGAAAAAGCATTACAAACGAGGGAGGGGCAGGCATGCAAACAACAGGGCTGAGAGCCTGTGGAAAGCCGTGAGAAGGATGGACTGGAAAGCTGCAGGCACACACACAACAGGGCTGAGAGCCTCGAAAAATCAGTGGTAAGGAGAGACACGCAGGCAGTAGGTATACACACAGTGGGTCTGATAGATCAGGGAAAGCAGTGAGAAGGAGGGACAAGTAGGCAGCAGGCACACACACAACAAGACTGAGAGCCTGGGGAAATCAAGGAATCATTTAACAGAAAAGCAGGTAGCAGGCATGCACATAACAGAGCTGAGAGCCTGGGGACAACAGCGGATAAGGAGTGACAGGCAGCAGTCACACATACAATGGAGCTGAGAGTCCAGGAAAATCAGTGAATCATTCATAACTGAAATGCAGGCAGCAGGCATGCACTCAATGGGGCTTTGGGCCCGGGGAAGGCAGCAAGAAAGAGGTACAGGCAGGAAGCAGGCACACACACATTGGGACTGAAAGCCCAGGGAAATCAGTGAAAAGGCGGGACAGGTAGGCAGCAGGCATGCACACAGTGTGTAGGAGGCTGGCTCTCTCTAAAGTATACAAAAATGGTGCACACGGTGCAGAGATTCTGAGCAAACACACCTTGTTATTCAGAGGCAAAAAATAGATCTCCTAATGCTCTATTTTTGTGGTTGCTTTGCTGAGCAGTTAGGCTAATCTAGGAGACATAGGCATTTGTTGTACTCACATTTTCAATAAATGTGGACACATACTCAGAAGAATAACTCAAGACCAATTTACAAAAATACTACAGATTTTCAAAAAATCTTTAAAACCAAGATCATGAAAATCACGTAAGTACTTTTCAAGTTATGATCTTTCAAAGTTTAGAAAATGTTCTATTTCTGTGCGTAATTACGCGCCACAGAAATCAGGCAATGCACTCACAAGTGTCCCCTTTTGTTTCTAGGTTGAGGTCATTGAGATATCCTGTGGGCCAGCCGGAGATGTTTGGGCTGCTCCCGTTCCAGCAGGAGCAACGGCTGAATGTCTTGGATCTGATGTTTCACAGGGAAGGGGACCACTTGGAAACACACTGCACAGGGGGACTTAAAGAAAGTAAGTTCAATGGGTCCCCTTGGAGGGTGCAGGTCGTAAGGTATTAGGGACCACTAAAGCACAGCTGGTTCTCCGATGCAGGGGCCAGGGAGGCCGGGTGCAGAGCAGATAGGTCTACCAAGGGTTGTGCGTCATGGAGCCTTTGGAGCTAGGTGCAGGTCACCCTGAGGGTGGATTGCAGGTCAGCAGGGCCACTCTGGGGGGGTGGGGGTGGTTATTGGGTGTCCTGAAGTCCGTCTTTGGGTGCTTGTGTCTGGTCCTCGGAGAGTCCGGTGTGGACATTTCTTCTGGGTGTGTTGCTTTGGGGGTCCAGTACCCTAGGCAATCTGTTACAACATGCTCATCCTGGGCTGTTTGCCACCCTCTAGGTACCCTTAATTAATCCCAGGGCCTGCACATTTCTGTAAAAGGCTGGTGAACATTTCTATATTGGTCTAGTGAACATTTATGTTTTGTGTATTCTTTATATAATCTTCGGATTTCATATATATTGCAACCCAGAAGGAGTGTACTATGTATTACGTCAATGTATGTTTATTCACATCTTCAAAATGTGCTATCTATGACTCACCTCCTTGCACATTGCCTGCTCCCAGCACCTGAGCGAGAATGATGACTCATTCCCCTGCTCACAGCACCTGAGGGAGAATGATGACTCATTCCCTGAGCTCCCCATTTCAAGCCATGTGAGAGGCTTCCTATTTAAACCACACCTGTGATGTCTCTAATTGCTTGGCTTCAATATCCTTAACTGTGTGATTCCAGCTCCTGATTGGTTTGCAGTCTTCTCACTCCCCTCCTGTTTTCTAGTTCCCGGCACCCTCCTTTGGACCAAGTCGTCCTGCAGTGGAATTTCTTCAAAAGGAAAAGAGACAGAGAAAATAAGAACCCCTGGGATTTAAAGGTTAGTGATTATTACATTACTGAGAAAACTGAATGAAAAACTGCCTGGACTATATTAAAGCCTTCTCATTTCATTAAAGAGAGGCTCAACATAGATACAAACTTAAAAGTTTTGTTAGTTTTGTAGGGCCAATTCTAAAAAGATCAACAACTCTGAACTTTGGAAACTAATTTAAGAAAGCGGCATGGTGATAACTGATAACAACGCTTGGCATTGTTTCTTGCTGAAGGACTTTGTTTACGTAAAACTGGTAGCAGTCCAGAATATTATGTTGTTTGAAGCACTAAAATTTTTTCTTCCGAGAGATATCTATGCTGAAATGGGTTATTAAGAAAGTTTCTACTGAGATATTGTGCAACAAGAACATTGTATGAGATGTTTTGTGTGACTTGAACACTGTTGCTTCATCTGCTGAAAGATTCAGAGCAAGATATTTATTGGTGTTTATTTTGTCAATGGTTAATTGCCTAAACATATACTAAGAACAGCAGTTGAGTAAATTAATGCTCAAGGTTAATAATATTACCATCTTTTGCCCAGGGTTCTTTACTCAAAAGATAGAATCCACCCCACTAGAAAGAACTGCAGAATCGAGGTGTCTTAGGACCTGTTGTGTCATACCCTCTCTTCCCATCTCCCTATTCCCTACCCCTCCCCCCTTGAGCCTCTTCGCTCTCTGCTTGTAACCTCAGCAGTGATGGTCTAGTCCACAGGGGTTTGGGTCTTGCTCTTCGTTCCTGTAGAAACCTGGATTTCAGGTGAGTTTCCAGGACTGTCACTATGGCACGTCTTGTCACTGGAGGTCACAGTGCCACCAACCTTGGCACACTTGCAGGGTTTGTCCTCAGGGTCAGTTGTGTGGAATTTGGTTAGGCTGATGTGTGTCCAGTTCATTGGTCAACAGCCGGTCAGTGAATTGGACTTTGCAGGTTTCTTGCTTGCACGGTGCAGGGAATGATGCCTTCATTCAGAGGGAGGTTCTTGGTTATTTTTAGCTGGTTGGAGGTTCTCTGGGATTTATTAGAGTCCATGTGATGTGCAGTCGACCCCTCAGCAGCAATTGTCGAGTCCTGGGTGCAACAGGCATGGTTTGGCACCTTTTTCTTCTGGCAGTAGAACTTCTGTTCTCAAGCCTTGGGTCTTCTTTGTTGTTGGCCTTCTTGTGTCCATAGAATATGATTTTCGGGTTTTGGGATGCCCACTAAATACTGTATTTAATGGGCCTTAAAGGGGGGTCCTGGTAGTGGCCAATAGGCCACTTTCTTTTGGGTGGCTACACCCAATATGTGACCCCTTCCTATTAGAAGGGGTTACATATCTAACACTGGTTGTCTCTTTTCCTTCCATCCAAGATGGAGGAAAATAAAATAGAGTGGTCCTCTCATCTGCCACACCTGAGGGGTGGTGCAGGCTGAGGGTGGCCACTCCCCCTATCCTTTGTGTGATTTCCCGCTGTTCCTCTCACCAAAAGTGAGGTGTGGATGTGGGGTGGCCATCTGCAGCTAGTAGCAAATGGCTGGAGTGAAGCTTCAAAGGTGGCAAGACCTTTGAAGCTTCCTGCCAAAGCAAGGCATATTCCTGGGGCAGGAGGTGTGACACCTCCGCCCAGGAAAGGCTTTGTCTTCTGGTCCCCAGAGAGCAGGAGCTCTCACCCTATGGATCTGGAATCATGTCTGGCGGTGGCAGGCTGGTTTTGGACTAGCCAGCAACTGTGCCGGGTGGTATAGGTTTTGAAGGGGCAACTCTAAAGTGGCCCCTGGGTACATGGTATAATAAATCTAGCACTGGTACATGTAGATGGGTAACTTGTAATGGCCAGTGTCCGACACGTACTCACTATGGATCCCCTGTATACTTACTATGCCTTAAGGTTTTATAAAGATACAAAAGGGGCATACTTGCTCATGCAAACATATGCCTTCTCATGTATTACAGCGCACCCTACCTTGGGGCTGTAAGGCCTGCCCGAGGGGTGACTTACCTAAGGTGCATGCATTGTTAGTGGTCAGGGCACTCTTGGTGATGGCCCTGTTGAGTTTGTAACTTTTAAATGCACTTGCATTGGCGTAATGCATGAGGTTGGTGTGGGGGTCTCAGTGGCACAATTGGTGCTGCAGCTCTGGGGGACCATCTTCAGTACCCAGGCCCTAGGCACTAGGGGTGCCATTTCCTAGGGACTTGAAATGGCAGCTGAGTGCCAAACATAGTACAGTTTTCAGGAAAGAGATCTGACCATGGGAACCTGTTTAGCAGGTACCCAGGGCATGTACATTTTGAAACCACACAATTTTACAGCTAACCATGCAAAAAGAGGCCTCTCTCACAAAGTGGGGCTTAGAGCCTAGGGAAAGCAATGAGAAGGGGGGTCAGGCAGGCAGCAGGCATACACATAATGTGGCTGACAGCCTGGGAAAGTAGTGAAAAGGATGGACAGACAACAGTTATTCCCATGACGGGCCTGAGAGCCTGGGAAAAGCAGTGAGAAGGAAGGACAGGCAGGCACACACAGGAGAGGACTGAGAGCTGAGGGAAAGCAGTGACTCATTCATAACAGAAAGGCAGGCAGCAGGCATGTAAACAGGGCAACAGAGAGCCTAGGAAAAGTAGTGAGAAGGAGTGACAGGCAGGCAGGAGGTATCCAATGGGGCTCAGAGCCTAAGGAAAACAGCAAGGAGGAGGGACTAGCAAGAAAGAGGGACACACAACTGGGCTGAAGGCCTGGACAAGCCAGTGAATCATTCAAAACAGAAAGGCAGCCGCTGGTATGCACATGGTGGAGCTGAGAACCCAGGGAAAGCATTAAGAAGGAGGGAAAAGCAGAGAACAGACATGCACACAATGGGGCTGAGAGTCAGGCAAAAGCAGTGAGAAGGAAAGACAGGCAGGCAGCAGGCATGCACATGATGGGGCTTCAAATCAAGAGAAAGCAGTGAGAAGGGGAGACAGGCAGGTAGCAGGCATCCACATGAGGTGGTTGAGAGCCCAGGGAAAGCAGTGAGAAGGAGGGACAGGCAGTCCGCAGGCATGCACATGACAGGGCTGAGAGCCCAAAAAAGCTGTGAGTCAATCATATCAGGAAGGCAGGCAGCAGGCACCCACACGACAAGGCTGAAAGCCAAGGGAAAACAGAAAGAAGGAGGGACAGGCAGGCAGCAGGCATGCACACTACAGTGAAGAGAGCTCGAGAACCGCAGTGAGCAGTAGGGACCCTGGTGAAAGCAGTGAGAAGGAGGGGCAGGCAGCCAGCAGGCTTGCGCAGGACAGGGTTGAGAGCACGAGAGCTGTGAATCACTCATTCCAGAAAGGGAGGCAGCAGGCACCCACATGCCAGGGCTGAAAGCCAAGGAGAAGCAGAAAGAAGGAGGGACAAGCAGTCAACAGGCATTCACACAATGGGGCTGAGAGTCAGGCGAAAGTAGTGAGAGGGAGGGACAAGCAGGGAGCTAGCACATGCATGACTGGGCTGAGAGCCAGAGGAAATCATTGAGAAGGAAAGATAGTCAGGCAGCAGGCATGCACATGATGAGGCTGGGAATCCATAGAAAGCAGTGAGAAGGAGAGACAGGCATTCACACAAGGGGTCTGAGCGCCCAGGGAAAGCAGTGAGAAGGAGGGGCAGGCAGCAGGCATGCACACTACAGAGCAGAGAGTCTGAGGAACAGTAGTGAGCAGTAGGGAAGTCAGGCAGCAGGCATGCACAGAATGGGGCTACGAGCCCAGGTAAAGCAGTGAGAAGAAGTGATAGGCAGGCAGCAGGCATGCACACGATGGGACTGAGAGTCTGTGGAAAGTAGTGAGAAGGAGGGACAGACAGACAGCAGCCATGCACACAAAAGGGCTGAGAGCCCAAGGAAAGCAGTGAGACGGAGGGACAGGCAGGCAGCAGGGTCGCACAAAATAGGGCTGAGAGCCCGGGAAAAGCAGTGAATCATTCATAACAGAAAGGCAGGCTGCAGGCACCCACACAATGGAGCTGAGAGCCCAGGGGAAGCAGTGATACAGAGGGACAGGCAGGCGCAGGCATGCCTATGACATGTCTGAGAGCCTGGACAAAGCACTGAATCATTCCTAACAGAAAGGCAGGCAGCAGGCACGCACACAATGGGGTTGAGAGCCCAGGAAAAGCAGTGAGAAGGAGGGACAGGCTGGCAGCAGGCATGCACACAACGGGTTTGAGAGTTAGGGGAAAGCAGTGAGAAGGAGGAAAAGGCAGCCAGCAGGCATGCATAAGAGGAGGCTGAGATACCAAGTAAAGCAGTGGGGCAAGGGACGATAGGCAGCCGGCAGGCATGGATATGACAGGGCTGAGAGCCTAGGGAAAGCAGTGAGAAGGATGAACAGGCAGGCATGCACACAACAGGATAAAAGCCTATGAAAAACAGAGAGAAGAAGAGGCAGGCAGGCAACAGACTCCCTCATAGCGGGGCTGAGAGCCCGGGAAAAGCAGTGAGAAAGAAGGACAGGCCGTCAGCAGCCATGCACACAACAGGGCTTAGAGCCTGGGGAAAGCAGTGAGAAGAAGGCACAGGCAGGCAGCAGGCATGCCAATGATGGAGCTTTGAGCCCAGGGAATGCAGTGAGATGTCGGGACAGGCAGCAGGCATGCATATGACAGGGCTAAGAGACCGGGGAAAGCAATGAGAAGGACAGACTGGCAGGCAGAAGGCACTCACACAACAGGGCTGAGAACCTGGGGAAAGCAGTGAGAAGGAGAGACAGGCAGGCAGCAGGCACACACACGATAGAGTGGTGAGCCTAGGGAAAGCAGAAAATCAGTTATATCAGAAAGGCAGGCAGCAAGCACACACACAATGGGGCTGAGAGCATGCTGAAGGCAGTGAGAAGGAGAGACAAGCAGATAGTCACACACAGGGCTGAGAGCCTGGGTGAAGCAGTGAGAATTATGGACAGTAAGGCAGCAGGCATTCACATGATGGGGCTGAGAACCTGAGGAAACCATGAGAATGAGGGATAGGCAGGCAGCAGGCATGCATACAACAGAACTGAGAACTCTGGGAAATCAGTTAGCCGGATGGACAGGCAGGCAGCAGACACACACACAATGAGACTGAGAACCTGGTGTAAGTAGTATGGAGGAGGGACAGACAGGCAGCATGAATGCACACAACGGGGACGAGACCCCAAGGAAATCAATGAAAAGGAGGTACAGTCAGGCAGCACACATGCACACAACGGGGCTGAGAGCCCTGGGAAAGCAGTGAGAAAGAGGGACGGGCGGACAGCCGGCAAACACAATGGGACTGAGAGCCCTGAGAAAACAGTGAGAGGGAGGGACAGGCAGAGAGCAGGTAGGCACACAAAGAGCTGACAGCCCAGGAAAAGCAGTGAGAACTAGGGACTTTCAGGCAGCAGGCATGCACACGATGGGGCTAAGAGCCCAGCTAAAGCAGTGAGAAGGAATGATAGGCAGGAGCCATGCACACAACAGAGCTGAGAGTCTGTGGAAAGTAGTGAGAAGGAGGGATAGGTGGGCATGCACACTACAGGGCAGCCAGCCAGAGGAAAGCAGTGAAAAGGAAGGAAAGGCACAGGCATGCACACAATGGGGCTGAGAGCCTGGGGAAAGCAGTGAGAAAGAGAGACAGGCAGGCATGCACACAATAGGACTGAGAGATCTGTGAAAGCAGTAGCAGGGGAGACAGGCAAATTGCAGACACAGACACATCTGGCTGAGAGCCTGGGGAAAGCAGTGAGGAGGAGGGACAGGCATGCACACAATGGGGCTGAGAGCCTGGGGAAAGCAGTGTAAAGGAGAGAATGGCAGGCAGCAGGCACAAACACAACGGGGTCGAGAGGCCAGGGAAAGTAGCAAGAAGGAGAGAAAGGTAGGGAGCAAGCACACAAAAAACTGAGGAGGGGGAGCAAGGTGAAAGCAGTGAGAACAAGAGAAAGGCAAGCTTCAGGCAGCACAAAATGGGCCTGAAAGCAGGAAGAAAGCAGTGAGAAGGAAGGAAAGTCACTAAAAATCCAAAGTCTACAGGGACATTTAAGTTAGGAAATAGAATTTGTAAAAAACTTAAAAATTCACCAAAATACAAAAGGGTACAGGGACGTTATAGTTAGGAAATAGAATAAAGAATCCTTAGAGATTCACTGAAAAAGAACTAAGGTGACAGGGATGGTACAGTTAGGAACTAGAAAAAAAAAAAAAAACTTAGAAACTCACTAAAAACAAAGGTTACAGGGATGTTATAGTTAAGAAATAGATTTAAAAAACCTTAGAAATTCAGTGAAAATCCAAAGGGTACAGGTACATTATAGTTCGGATATAGAATTTTAAAAAAAGTTAGAAATTCACTGAAAAAAACAAAGGTTAGAGGGACTTTATAGTTAGGTACTGAATTTACTCACACAAAACCATAGAAATTCAGCAGTTATAGTTACCAGCTCTATAGTTGCCAACCCTAACTATAACTTACGCACCTACAATGCACTGCTTATGACCTCACATATTACATCACTCATGACATGGTCAGTGACGTCACTAATGACATCACTGATTACATCATCCAGTCTGTTGAAGTGTGTAAAAAAGGGTATATGAGTTAAAGATACATACTAATGTATTGCTGAAGCTAAGTTCCAAAATGTCTGCCAGCTGTTCCTAGTTTAACTATTGGCAGCCAGTCAGATCTCTGCACGAGATCAGGAGGATTTGCAGAGGGTCTATGCCTCTAGGTATAGAAAGTTTATTTTCTGTTAATGTTTCACAAACCACTGAACGGATTTACACCAAATAGAACAAATGCCTCCTTCTGGACAAAAAGCTACCTTTTCCCAAATTTGGTTTAATTAAGTCCAGCAGTTAGTACTATATTCAAAGCCCCTATAGGAATTAACCAGGGAAACACACTTTTTTGATCACCCCCTTTTCTCAGCCCCTCCATTACATGCTCAACAAGAACTTTAGGCACACTTTTTTGGGTGAAGCTTCAGCTAGCGGTGCCAAAGATATAGGAAAGAAAAAAAAACGCTTTTTCAATGGAAACTAGGGCCTAAGAATAACTACCTACTGGCATACATATATTTATTTTTCAACATGTGTTCAGTCCTTTATTAACCAGTTTGCTTCACTCCAATGAAACTGTAGTATTTAGTCATTTTCAGAAAACATGCATAGTTGTATTAGGTTGATTCTAAACTAATGCAAGTATATTTATTATCTATTCATATCTTAGTATACATTGTGTGGTTACTAATGATTAACAGAATTCTGGAATTAAGTTAGCTTGACATTAGGACTTAGCTTAATACTCTGCATTTAAAAGTTGACAGTATGCTATTTTCTCCCCTGTGCAGGTGTGTTATTGTGTTCCTCATTAGCTACAGAAAAGATTAAGGCCCTCATTACAACCCTGGCGGTAAACCCCGCTTAAGGCCGTGCTGACAGCCACCAACATACTGTGCCCCCACCGGTAATCCGCCATAGGTATTTTGACCCATACAGAGAATACCGCCACAATACAGACACCCACACAAGTCCGCCAGACCAAAGATCAGTGATAAACTGGCGATAGCAAAACCCACACCATCATGCCAAGAGGAATACGCCCATAGTATCACGGCCCACGAATCAAAGCAGTGGTCTTTCATCCACGGTAAACCATTGGCGGTACACACCGCCGCGCTCAAAATACACACACACTTACAAAACACCACCACATTGGACAAATCAAACTACACACACCTGACACACATACACACACCACGCCCACACACTCACACCACTATAAAACACACACCCACACTACCCATGGCCAAGTACAACTATAAAAAAAGAGACCAAGCTCAGAGAGAAAAGCAAAGAGCACACACTCAATCAGAGGCACAGAACACCATCACTCATACACCATCCACGCACATCACAGCATACACCCCAACACATCATCCCACACATCACCTCACACATATCACTCATACCACATCCATGGCACCCCAAAGACACCCCAGGTTTTCTGAGATGGAGCTAAGGGTTGTGGTAGAGGAAATCATCCGGGTAGAGCCACAGCTATTCGGATCACAGGTGTAGCAGGAGTAGCAGGAGGACTGGACCCTGGCAAGGCAAATCTTTATCATTATATCCCCCACCCTACCTGCATGCCAACACATACCCCCACTCGTACCCTCACTCCCAACAATGCATCACCTCATATACCCAACTATCACAACCCACATAGATAGAGGGGGGCAGAGGCCAGCATGTGAGGATGGTCAGTGTATATGTTTCTGGGCCAGGATGGGAGGTTTGTGGCCAATAAGTAAGAAGAACCAGATGGCAGAGTAAAATCCATTCCTACTTCACTTTTCCTCTAGGTCAGCACCCACCAGAAGAAGGTTACTTGGCGTGCCATCGCCAAGGAAGTGCAGACCTTGACGTCTATCATAGATGGAGTACCCACTGCCGCAAAAGATGGGAGGACCTGTGCCGCTGGAGCAAGAAGACGGCGGAGGCCCAGCTGGGGATGGCCTCCCAACGTGGAAGGGGTGCCTGTCTCACCATGACCCCCCTGATGTACCAGATCCTGGCGATGGCATATCCTGAGTTGGATGGGCGCTTGAGGGCATCACAGCACCCACAAGGGGGTGAGTACAGTCTTATTCAGCTGACTCTGCGTGCTTTATGAGGTTTCTGGGTGGGGGAAGTGGGCTGAGGGTTCCCCTAGGCCAGGGCAAACGTGCCAGGGTAGATCCATTGTTAGGCAGGCTCAATGGCACTCCAAACCCAAAAGTGGTAGTGGCCCTCTACACCTAGTCAGGCTCCTGTGGGTTCCAGGTGTGCATCGAATTGGTCTAGCAGAGTCCCCCATGACCATGTGATTTTCCCCTGAACTGTTAGTGCATGGGCTAGTGCACAGAGCTGCTCCCTGTGTGTTGTGTCCACCAATGGTGGTGTTGTTGCAGGCATTGACCATCTTCTGTCTTTCCTCCCCTTTTTGTTTTGTCACCCTGTCCTTGTGTGTATTAGTATCATCTGGCGGAGGAGCATTGGCACCGGAGCAGGATGGAGCTGCAACACACATGGCCCAGGAGGGTGAATGTACGGAGTCTGAAGGCACCAGTGGGACGGAGGGCAGGGGAGCTCCACGACGGGGACAGGAGGAGACACCAGCGACAGCGACTGCTCCTCTGATGTTAGCTCCCTTGCGGTGGCAGGCACCTCTGTGCCCACCGCATTAGTAGGTACAGCCGCCACCCCCGCTACCAGCACCGCCCTCCCAGCAGCCCCTCAGTGTGGTTCCCATGCCAGCTCACCATGTAGGGTGGGCATCCCCTTCACCCCAGGCACCTCAGGCCCTGCCCCAGTAATCCCAGCTGCCCTCGGTGAGGAGGCTATTGACCTCCAGAGATCCCTCACTGTCAACCATTTTGAATGCCATCCAGGGTGTCGCGAGGCATTTAAAGCAAACAAATGCATACCTTGAGGGCATTCATTCTGGTGTAGCAGCCCAACAAAGAGCATTTCAGGCTCTGGCCTCAGCACTGATGGCAGCCATTGTCCCTGTCTCCAGCCTCCCCCTCCAACTTCCGCTACCCAGACCCAATCCCCTCTACCTCACCCTATCCCAAGCACACCTTCAGAACAGCATGCACACACATAAACACACAAAAGTGGCTCAGGAAAACATGAGCACCACACATCATCACACAGGTACTCACACAAGCACCATACCCATGCACACATACTAACATCCACTTCCTCCACTGTGTCCCCCTCCTCCTCTTCATCCACCTCACTCCCAGTAGCATCTCCACTCACACCTTCATGCACTACTTCATCAGCCACTGCTTCCATCATCAGCACGCCCATCACAACATACCCCTCTTGAGCAATCACCACCCCCACAACCATGCACACGCCCCCTATGTCCTCTCCCAGTGTGTCTGTGAGACCTCCTCCCAATGTACACAAATGCAGGCACACACCCACTCAACAGCCATCCACCTCACAACAGCCTCCAGCTCATGCACCTTCACCCAAACTCAGCAGAAGTACACCTCCTACAACCACTACCTCTTCCTCCACTCCCACACCCCCTCCATCTTCCAGTCCCATTGTGTTAAAAAAACTTTTCCTGGCTAGCGTTGACTTCTTCCCTATGCCCCCCCCATCCTTCCCCTAGGGCCATGATGTCTAGATCCCAGGACAGCACCTCAGCCCCCAAGTCGGCGTCTGCTGTGGTCCCTGCAAGTCCGTGAGGATCGAAGGGGGCCACCCGTCAGGGCTGGCAGTGTGCCACCTACTGATGCTAAAGACCACCTGAATCCAACACCTGTCAACGTTAAAGAAGGGGCCATCATGCAGCATTGACAAGATGCACATCCAACCCAGCAAGGCCTCATCCAAAACAAAAGAGGACAGTGCCAAGGTCCTAGCAGCATGTACCAAGGTGGGGAAGGGACACAAACACAAGGGCAAGTCACTTCAGGGCTCGGTGCCTCCAGGTGAGGGACTGGTGACCACCATTTGTCCTGACAGGCCAGCAACCTGTACCACGGTAAGCATTGCCACCTGCCCCGCCATCTGCACTGTCCCCTGCACCTCCGCTGCCACAACAACAGTCACCAGCATCATCCTCAGTGGGCAGCCGTCCGAGGCTGCTGGAGATGGCCTGGGGTCTCCTTCTGCTACTGCAAGCATCTGCACCACGGGCAGCACCGGCAGCATCTCTGCCACAGACACTGCCGCAGGCATCGCCGCCTGCACCGCCATATGCACTAACAAATGCCTAGCCAGTGTCACTACATCAGACTTCAGCAGCTTCCCCAGTGGGTAGCCATCCAAGGCTGCAAGAGACGTCCTGGACCCTGCACACACCACTTGAGGCACTACCAGCAGTTTGCAGCCTAAATCGCCGCAGGATTGAGTGTGGCTCTGCCTCCATAGAGTATCATGCTACCTGTTCCCTGCACATCTCGTGCCTCAGACACCCAGGTGAGAGAATGTGAACTGCCACACCCCAGGTGCAGCATCACTGGGCACAATGACCCCTCCATAACCTTTGGAGAAATGCATCCACTCACCCAATCCTTGGCACGATGAAGCAGACTGGGCACAAGGCCCCCTCCAGAACCAGTGGAGAAATGCATCCACTCCCCCAATCCTTGGCAGGATGAAGCAGACTGGGCACAAGGCCCCCTCCAGAACCAGTGGAGAGATGCATCCACTCACCCAATCCTTGGCAGGATGAAGCAGACTGGGCACAATGTCCCCTCCAGAACCAGTGGAGAGATGCATCCACTCACCCAATCCTTGGCAGGATGAAGCACATGGAGCACAAGGCCTCCTCCAGAACCAGTGGAACATGTCACCCACTTGAGAGTCTGTGGCTTTGCACTCCCCAAAACCAAGCAGTGGGCAAACCACCCACTTAAGAGACTTGAGAGACTGTGGCTTTGCACTCCTCAGGACCAAGCAGTGGGCAAACCACCCACTTGAGAGACTTGAGAGACTGTGGCTTTGCACTCTCCAGGACCAAGCAGTGGGCAAACCACCCACTTGAGCGACTGTGGCTTTGCACTCCTCAGGACCAAGCAGTGGGCAAACCACCTACTTCAGAGACTGTGGCTTTGCACTCCCCAGGACATCACTGTGGGAATGTTGCCCCCTCGAGGAGCAGTGGCGTAGTACCATCTTCCGGCTGAGATGCCCCCCTCCCCTTCCCCCTGAGGTGCCTGTGTTTTTTGGACCTGATGCCCCTGCAGTGTTCTCTCCGTTTTGAGGCAGGAGTCAAGTGTGGGCTTTGCCCATGATTTTTTGGGCCACTGGTCCACGGACATTTGCAATTGACAGTGTACGGCCCTCTGTCACATTATACATATTTGTAGAAACTGTTGTTTGCAATCGTTCACTTTATATGCATTTTCTACATATCACAGATTTGACTCAATTCCTTTTGTCCTTGCGTTCTTCCAGGGGGTTACGAGGTGTATCTGTAATGTTGTTGGATGTGTTAGTGTGTATGGTGTTGTGGGTGAGGGTGGGGGTGGGGGTGTTGCGTGTATGTGTCACTCTTTTTACCTCCCCCCTCCACTGTGTGCTAGGTGCAGTACTCTTTTAAATTCTTGGTGTATTAGTAGATACTCCAGCATGGGGAGGACCTGAAGTTCGGGCTCCATGGCATCCTGGTTCTTCGTTGAGTGTCGGAAGGTGAGTGGTTCCCCTTCAGTGTACTGTTTCCACCGTGCTTTTGATGTCATTGGTACTGCCCCGGAAAAGCTGGCGGATTGGCCTCTCATAATACAGTGGGCGGTACATTGTCTTACACCTGTCTGTTGGCAGTGACCGCCACGGTGTTTGTTACTAATGCCCTGGTGGTCGGAGTGTTAAAGTGGCTGTCTATGATGGCGGTTTCTGCCGTAGTCGTGATCCCATTTTTTTGTCCACCAGCCTGTTGGCGGTATTACCGCCGCTTTATATTCGACCGCCAGGGTCGTAATGAGGGCCTAATTGTTTTGTATAAAACTGATAGTGAGACTAGAGAAAGGCATGGAGCACGACTGTGAAAAGGGCCTTCTCTACCCGGTCTACCAGGAAGATGTAACACTGAAGGACAAGCGGATGTATGCTACTTGTGTGAAGAGAGGAATTTAGGGGATATGCTGACTCCCAACAAACGTCGTAATGTAATTGGCTCTTGATGGTGGGGATGAGATATGGATGTTCTAGAACTTTCAATTGTAGTTTTAATTGGTGTTCTATACTTACTTAGGCAGTCGTTAACATGACTTCAACAGAGCAAATCTCTCTCTGCTAGATTTCCCTTAGTGGAAAGGTTTATGCTGAACACATTTTTAATTCTTCAAACTTCTCTCTAAGTTGAAACTTATACTACACCCTCTCTGCTTCCTCTTTAGAATTCCCGTGCCCACTTTTCAGCTTAGAATAGGTAGGAAAAGGTTCTTTAAGGAACACCTGATTTGAATAATCTGTGTGCTTTAAGCAGTGGCTGACAGTATCTTGTATTCCATTATACCTCCTCCCAATAGGAATACACATTCCTTAAACCATGTGGGAAAAGATAGTAGAAGTTTTGACTTCTGATAAATTACAAGGTCTCCTCAGAACACAGTGACAACGCTAGCGAGAACAATACTTGTTGAAAGCCTAATAGATGACCTTGGCATATATTGATTTGTAAAATTGGCATTGTGAAATTGATACTGATAAGTGACCTTTCACCTGGTGAATATGTAAAGTGTGAGGGAGGACGAAGGAGTCCTGAGGAGTCCTCATAAATTGTCAGAGGTAGAAACGTCGATTATGTTTTTCCACATAGGTTAAGTAATATGTGCACCTATAGGGAGAAGCACTGAGCAGAAGGCTATCCTGTCATAATGAAATTGGGAAATAAACTGTGTGTTGTATTGTTTTAATGTTCTGTTTTTAGATGTGAGCAGTGAGTTGTCTGTACTTCATGAATCACTTAGTCACACTGTACTATATCTGATTGTGCTATAAACTGAACTAATATAAAGATTGATATTTTTATACAAGAATCCAGTTTGACTAAAGCATTTATGAAAACTATGGCCGTAGCACCTATGTTTGTGTAAGATTATTATTTAGTCTACAAGCAATTATTATGAGTGATTGCAGAGCTCCTAGATCTTTGGACAAAATGGCTCTATTGAAATTAGTCAAAGGTGACAATTTTTTGTGTGTGAAATGAAAGAAGACTAGAAGAAATAGATATTGAGTTTGGGGCATAAGCAATGCGTAGATTCAGGGGTATATTTATACTCTGTTTGCACCGAATTAGTGTCATTTTTTGTACTCTAATTTGGTGCAAAACTAACTCCATATTTATACTTTGGCGCTAGACATGTCTAGTGCCAGATTTATGGGGTTAAAGTCATTTTTTGGAAGTGCAAACCTACGTTGCCTTAATGAGATGCAAGGTAGGCGTTACGGTGCAAAAAATGACTATATGGCCTTAACGCCATATTTATACTCCAGTGCAAAAATGGTGCACGGGAGGGGTCAAAAAATAGTGCAAAGCTTGCTTTGCCCCATTTTTTAACGCCTGGGTCAGGGCAGGCGTTAGGGGACCCGTGGACCTATTTCCATGGTGGAACACCATGGAATAAGCCCACAAGTGCCATCCCCAGGCCCCAGGGACACCCCAACCCACACCAGAGGGACTGCAGAGAGGATGGGGGACCCCATCCCAGGAAAGTACAGGTAAGTATTGCATTTTATTTTTTAAAGTGCTGTGGAGGGCCTGAAATGGGCCCCCATACATGGCACAGGGTGCAGTGGCCATGCCCAGGGCACCCTGGTCCCCTGTGCTCACCATTGTGGGGGTGGGCATGACTCCAGTATTTTCTAAGACAGGAGTCATGTGGTATGGACGGTTTTGCATCAGAAAATGACTCTAAGCAGGTTAGAGTCATTTTTTTTTTACTCTAACCTGCCTAACATAATTTTTGGGTGCAACCAGCCCCACTCAACTACCGTCATTTTTTTTACGCTAGCCTACCCTTTGCACCGGCTTGCACCATTCCACAAATATGGTACCCAGCTGATGCAGAGAAATGGTGCAAGCCAGTGCTAAACCTTTTGGTGCAAAACTGAGTTGGTGCAGTTTGTACCAAAAAGTATAAATCAGGGCCTCAGTGCTTAATTTGAATTGGTAGTGCAGGGGGCCCACCATGTGGAATGTGAATACTCAGCCAGGGGACCCTCTTACTTACTCACAGGCAGCGAACACTCCAAATGATGGGAACAGTTTAGACTTTTATCTTCTGCACCCTCAGACCTCTAACCTGTATCTGCTTTAATAGCTTTCTATGTAATATTAGGTATTTATCTAAGCATGCCACTGAACTCTGGAACCTGCTTTCCTCATTGTCTCCAGATGTAGGATTTCTTACTGAAACCTGAATGAGTTCCACCTCCCTCCTGGCTATTACAATACCTCCTCCAGATAACTACCACATGCTTAGACTCGATAAAGGAAATAGGACAGGAAGTTGCATTGCCATTGTTTTTAAAGATTCAGTTATTGTCCCTCCCATAGCTATGTCAATTACAGATTGGGTGGAGATATGTATTTTTAAAATAGAATTTTCTCACAATGACGGAACAGTGCTTTAGTTTACCGACCACCTGGACCCAAAAAAGATTTTAGTCAGCACTTAAAAGAATACATTGCGACCCATGTTCTATCTTCGCAACAATTTCTTCTACTTGGCAATTTCAACTATCATGGAGAGGACTCCTTAAATAGTGATGTAGCTGAGCTTATTTCGGACTTAGCCATGCTTGGTTTGCTTCAGAAAGTCAATGGGCCTACCCATGTTGCAGGGCACATGTTGGATTTATTTTCTACAAACTCTCAACTCCTGACCTGAGTCTCCTCTACCTCTGATCCGGACTGATCACTCTTTGATCTGTTTTCAGATTCCTAAAACTGACAAGACTGATAAGACTAAAATCACTAACATAGGATCATCTAGACAATGGCAAAAAGTTCATTACGGACTCCAAAGAATTTATATTTTCATTGGCCACTGAGACCCTAAAAATAGACCACACTGTAGTAGACTATCACAAAGCATAAAACTCGGCTCTTAATCATGTTGCACATCCCAGAGCTAGTGCTCAAACCAAGCATAGAGCACATGAAATCTGATACTCAAATAAGTTGCACCAAGAGAAATCCTTTTGCAAAAAACTAGAAAGACGGTGGTGCACAACTAATGATGTTAGTGACAAGGTAGTCTATGAAACATCTCTTGCTTTGTTCGACAGAAACAACTAAATGGCTTGCAAAACTTATATTACCAACCAAATCGGTAAAGCTGGCAACTCCTCCAAAGTGCTGAATGATTTTATTACTCCCAGCTCCTGTTCCCAAGAAATTCAGGCTTCACAAGAACAGTGTGACTCATTAGCAGCCTTTCTCGAAAACAAAATCAATCTCAACTACAATAACTCTCCTAGCCCACTCCATCAGAATGTCATTGAATCTAATTTTACTTTTCCACCCCGCAACTCTACCTGCAACTTAGGCAAGTTTGACTTGTTTACCCCAGAAACAATCCAGAGAGCTCTTGAAACAGTATATTCTGGCCCTCCTGTGGATCCACGCCTCCCTAGAATTTTAGCTTTACTCTCCAAGATACTGGCCCCAGCAATATGATCTTTGTTTAATCTGTCAATAAATCCAAAACAAGATCCCCTTTGAGGGAAATCTGGACAAAATAGTTTTCCCCATTGTAGCAAGTTTAGTATCAAATTAAAAGGTGTAATAAATCCAACAACTTGCCACTGAATTTAATATAACTTGTACCTTTAAAACGTTTTAGAACTCTTGCTAAAAGTTACCAACTTCAGCCCCGTAGTGCCATTTTCTGATTTGTCATTCTATGGCAGCCTGAGCCAGACTGCCTCAATGAGGTGTGAAGTGACCTGGGCTGAAACAAAGAAAGCATCTGTTGGGAGGAGATCTGTCTCAGCAGATGGTAGAACAGGAAGGGGGAGAGCAGCTAAGCTGCACTTGAACAGAGGGAAGGACATTTGGGACAGCAACCGTACCTCCCCCATTTCCTGCAGCCCCATGCAACCAGGTCCCCCCTGATTAGATTAGGAGAGGGCTGAAAAGGGGTGTGTTAAGAGAAACTTAGCCACATCAGTGGGTGGGCTCAGCCAGATCTAAACTCTAAGGTTGAATTTTTACCATCTTGGATTTTGGAGGAATGTTGCTCCCTGGGATTCATTTTTGCCACACTTAACAGGAGCTGGTCACTCCAGAGGGGGGTGGCCTGCACGTGATTGGAAAGGAGCACCCCCCCCTGCTTTCCACCCCAGGAGCAAGGATAAATATGGCAGAGCTGCACCTCACTTCAAATCCCTACTGGAAAAAGACACGAAGAAGAGGACTGCACTGCTGGAATCCTGGGCTGCACCTGGACACTACACTCAGAAGGACTGCACCAGCTGCACTCTTT
This sequence comes from Pleurodeles waltl, assembly GCF_031143425.1. Classification (NCBI taxonomy): domain Eukaryota; kingdom Metazoa; phylum Chordata; class Amphibia; order Caudata; family Salamandridae; genus Pleurodeles; species Pleurodeles waltl. The sequence continues at coordinate 227,095,982 of NC_090443.1, forward strand.
GGGCTTTACCAAGAAAAGGACGTTGCCTGGCTTCCACTGCTCCAAGAAGGGACCGCCTGTAATCTACAGGTAGAAAAGAGCTGACCAGAGTCCCCTGCATCAAGTCCTGCAAAAACAGCACAGCTGACCAGTGGCCAATTTTGGATTTGAAACAGGTGCATTCTGGGAGTTGGAGTCCTAATACCAAAGGAGCAACTCAGAGCTTCTGGAACCTTGGTGTGAGTTGTGGACACCTTAAGGCCCTTAAATGTACTTCTGGAAGAAGTCCCAGAAGTTTGGAGATGTTTAGAGCAACTTTTGAAAAAAGCGCCATAGGTGGACCAACCCAAGGTCATGAGTCAAGCCGGCCAACATCGACCGCAACCTGGCCTGACTTGCAGGTTCACCCCGCTGTAAAGCTCCAGAGCCCCAGACTTCCAGGATTTCACCGGGGGCTCATGGAAAGGTAATCCTATGACATCTCATCGAAATCGGCTTGCTGAGGAGGGTCGTCTAAAGAAGGGCAAGAAAAGCTCTAAAAAAGGTCTAAATCCGAAGGTGAAAGTTTGACCGAGGCTTCCCGCACAGTGTATCCGAGGAGGACTCCATAGAGGTCGGCTTCAACTTTCATCTTGGTCCCGGGTGAATATCTCTGTTTCGTTAAAGTTTCTAAGTACGAACATAGAACACTTGACCAAAGCCTCCCACGACGTGATTCCGAAGAGGGCTCCAGAAAGGTCAGCCTCAAATTTGGACTTCATTCAGGTCGGTGAGAAATCTATAAAAAAAAATCTAAGTGCGGAGGTAAAACTTTGACTGAGGCCTCCCGCTCAGTGTAGCCAAACTGGGCTCCATCGCAGTTGGCCTCAACTTTTGATTTTGTCCCATTCGAGTGCGGCCAGATGTTCAATTTGGAGCTTTTGATTTCTAAGCGCGTGAAAACATTTAGGGCCTCATTATGGCATTGGCGCCAAAAGCTGCCTACCGCCACGGTGACGGCCGCCAACATACCATCGCCGCGGCTACTGACCATCCATGGAATTATGACGGTAGCCGAAATTCCGCCAGAAAGCTGGCGGAATTCTGGCTACATTCATGGTGGCGGACGGCGGTAAGGTGGTGCTGCTGCTGACAACAGTGCCACACCAGCAAAACATGTTCTATGATACGGCCTGCCGGTGTTTTGCTGGCAGACGCTGCTGCTGGCACCAGCGCCGCGTCCCGTCTTTAGCCAGAAGACTCCCTGCAAGCAGGTAAGTCGGGTTCTCTGACAGGAGAGGGGGGTGGGGGTGCTGTGTGCATGTGTGGGGGTGTGTGTGACTGTGTTTGAATGCGTGTGTGCATGAGTGGGTGTGTGTGTATGTGCATGTTGTGTCGTGTGATTACATGTGGGCATGGATGTATGTTTGTGAGTGTTGCTGTGAGTGAGTATGAATATATGCATGCTTGGTTGAATATGTGTATGCATGTGTGTATGGGTGTGTATGTATGTGCATGTATGTGTGTAGATGTCAGGCGGTCGGGCGGGGTAGGTGGAGGGTGGGGGAGGACTCTGGTGAGGGGTTGGGGGAGACACCTAACAGTGCCAAGGAAGGAATTCCCTGGCACTGATAGTGCCTACCACCATGGTTTCCGTGGCGGCACAGAAAACACAGAAAAGATCGCAGTGGGTGGGGTAAAAATGCCATGGGCGGCCTAGTGGCGGCCGCCGGGCTGGAGACTGTAGTCTTCAGCCCGGCGGTCATTATCAACCGTGGCGGTTGGTGTTTTAACTTGGCAGTTTGACTTTGGCCAAACTGGCAGTGTCATAATAGTGGAGGTATGTACCACCAGCATATTACACCAACCTCCAGGGTTGTAATGACCCCCTTAATCTTTAAAAATTAAATTAAGAAATATCTCTGGTTCCCTTTATTTGATGTTTGTAGTTTTGGTGTCATTTTAAAGATACAAGTATAGTCTATTTTTATAAATTGGTGTTGCATTTTTATTGTGTTTTGTGTTTCACTTATTTACTGTTTTGCTGATATTAAATGCTTTACACACTTGTCTCCTAAGTTAAGCCTAACTGCTCGTTGCCTAGCTACCAAGGGTTGAGCCAGGATTAATTTACTGAGACCTTGACTGGACTTACTGAAGGTTTGGGGTGTATTGCTAATTATAGGTACTTAATTGCCAATATTGCACCTCATTAGTTATCGCTACATCTCTTTGTTCCCTTTGTTAGGTAAATTGCTGCTATGACTAATTAATAAACAACATTTGTGCTACTCAGAAGATAATATGATTCTGGATTGTTCACAGTCTGATTTCTGATCCTCACACAGTACCGAAACATCCTTTGTGACAGTCACAGACCACACATGTTTAGCACTTGATGCAGATGTGTCATCCATGCTTGTTCTGTTGGACTTATCTGCCACGTTTGATACTGTGTCCCATCCCAAGCTGCTTCAAAGGTAGTACGAAATTGGAATCCACTGGGCAGCCCTATAATGGTTCAGTGATTTTCTAAATAACAGAACACAAACCATCTCTCTAGACACCTTGAGATCTGTCATCGTGCTGATACACAAGGGAGTGCCCTAGGGCTCCTGCCTAAACCCTCCTCTCTTTAACATATATGTTGCCCCCCTCACCAACACTGTCAAATCCTTTTGTTTGGAAATTTTCTCCTATGATGATGACACACAGTTGGACACCTCTTTTGACAGAGACCTGTTAAAAGCAAACAATAAAACGATGAAGGGGCAGATAGTATCTGGGATGAACTAAAGAGGCCTGAGGTGGAATAAAAAAAAAACTCAGGTTTGGTGCTCAGCATGCTGACATTCAATAGCATCATCCGTGGGCTTCTAAGCAAAACTTTGGGCCCCAGCACTTATTTTTTTACAAATACAGCAAAAGATGTATCTTTATTTTACGCAGCACAATGCAGGAAGCACCTTGCTTAATTACATGAAGGGGAAAGGGCAGGCATGCACCATATTTAACATCATACAGCACATCCCTGTCCTTTCCTTGTGCTTCCTCACAATGTGCTGCCTGGTGCTAATGCAGGCAACCATGAATTGTGGTGTAAGGGTGCCTGCGTTGCTGACAGGATTGTTTGTTTGTGTAGAAAGGGGCACCTTCCTGCACAAAGACAATCCTCTGAGGCATATTCCTCTTTCTATGTGTGCTGCAAACTGCAGCACACATAGAAAGAGGAAACAGCAAGGAGAAATAAAGATATTTCTCTTTGTTACTCCTCATCTGGGGAGGCGTAGCATTTAGATATATTGCTAGGTTTACCAGTGTGTCTATGGGAAAACGCACGCTCCACCAACAGAACGTCTCCCTGGCGCAGAGTAATGCAAAGCAGCATTACTCCGGATTTATCAGCAGCTCAGGGCAATGGAAGGTGGCCATGCTAGGCTTGTTAAAGCTGACTTGGAAGAATACGGCCGAGAAGTGGTTTTCATTGTTTCACCTTAGAGAACACAACGATGCTTCGAGGCCAGCGAACAGCTAATTTAGGAGATAGGGACAGGAAGGAAACAGATTACAATTTGCTCCTCTCTCTCAAACACGAGGATAGTTCATCTCTGTCAATTTGTGCTGTGCATATATTTTAAATTGGTCGTTTTCTTCAGCCCTAATTATTCATGCAAATCCATTACAATGTCTTTACTTTGACTGCACAGCATGTTGAATGCAGTAGTCATCTTTACATTATCGTACCTGAATTAGCATATCCTTTAATTTTTGCTAGGTAAATTGATGAATTACTTTCTCATGTTTATTTCATTATGTCCGCATCTAAAATTAGTTTTCGTTGCGCTGCTCCTTCCATCAAAGAGAGAGATGCCCATTTATTCCTTACATCTGCACGCGTCATTGTGGAAAATCATTTTTATTTCTTCTGTGACATGTTGAAATGAGTTTCAAAAGTCACCTTTGTGCAAGCAGCAACCAATCCCTACTGTAAAGAACTCAAAAACATCGACGCCATTCTAAATAGCATGCCATACAAAATTGAAATTCAGTGTTACAAATATAAATGTTCATTAATTATTTTGTAAACATTATACTACTTGTTCCCTTGTGTGTAATACCACAATCCTGCAAATAAGATAATGTTGTATTTCCTTATAGAAGCTACCAGGGTCCACAAATTTCAATTTCTCTAGATCGGTATAGCTTCTATAGGTTGGGCCTGACTATGGTTGCCACCTCAATCCATGTCACCACGCACATCTTTCCCAGTCCTGAGCTTTCTGGTGAAGGTCTAATGCATGCTTGGTGTTGTAGTCTTGGCTTTCCTCCATTAAGCCACCTGATACCTATGGATTGTAAGCTGAATGCTTAGTGCTTGAAACGATGTCCGTGATGACATTGAATGAGGAGGTCACCCTACTGAAGGGCCAAAGAATCTCTGAATCTCTGTTTCATCATTTTGTGGTGCTGCATTCAAAATAGTTTTAGCCAATTTAAGGGTACTCAGACTATGGGGGTTATTACAACTTTGGAGGAGGTGTTAATCCGTCCCAAATGTGACGGATATACCACCAGCCGTATTACGAGTTCCATAGGATATAATGGACTCGTAATACGGCTGGTGGTATATCCGTCACTTTACCGTCACTTTTGCACAGTTTCACAGCTATGGACTGAAGCACAGTCTTGCTTTACTTAGTTCACACTCGAAATAACAGAAACTGCTCAAAATAGATACACCTCTAAATAGGCTACAAAATAGACATTGTGCTGATTGCCTTTATGCCCCTTTTCGTTCCTCCTGCTCTAATTTAATGTGCATTAGCTAAATCATGAGGAACTATTTGGTTGGAGTCTAGATGAGCTTGAGCTCAGTCTATTATGTAAAAAAAAAACAGCATTGGTGCAGAGGCTTGTGAAACTAATTTGGCAAACCTACCTGAATGTACCTGCTATACTGAGTTTAGTAAAATTTAAAATCCACACCTTCATCTATGAACAAAGTGGGATCGATTCATTGGGGATGTAAAAGATTAATGCAAGATGAATGAAAGATATTAGGAATTAGAAACAGAACACTTTCCTTTCCGTGATGATAAGAAAATAATATATTGCTCAGCTGAATGAGCACCAGGGATGGATATATTCTATTTTGGGTGCTACATTTTGTTCCTGTTTTTGTCTTGTCCATAAAAGCTCACTTGGGATGTGTGAAGTTATGTGGCCTTAAGGATTATTACTACATTATTTTTTTTCAAGTATGCGAGCTAGTCAATGTTTAGTTAAGAAAAAAAAACATTGGCAGCAATAGGGAAGGAGAGCACTGATGCTGCTTGGCCAGCCAAGAAGTGATGAAGCCCGGGAACTATGACACAGGGGGGTCATTATGACCTCGGCGGCTTTTTTGCAAGACCGCCGTGGGGCCGCCGTGCGGAAGACCGCCTGTGCGGGTGGTTTGCCGCTCGGCGTATTATGACTGTTGGCTGCTCTCCATCGGAGCCGCCAACAGCCATACTTGCGGGCGGCGGGGAAGTGGAGGTTGCTCCACCTCCACCGCCACGCCAACAGAACACCGCCCAGCGAATCACATCCTGTGATTCGCTGTGGCGGTGTTCTGTTGGCGTGGCGGGGCAGCGGAGCTGCCCCCATGGCTCCCGTCCCCTCCCGGAGGATCGACGGAACAGGTAAGTTGATCGTCCGTTAGGGGAGGGGGTTGGGGGGTGTTGTGTGTTGTGTGCGTGCATGGGGGTGTGCGTGTGTGTATGTAGGGTGTGTGTGTGAGTGCGTGTATGCTTGCGGGGGTGTTGTGTGTATGGGAATGAGTGCGTGTATGGCTGTGGGTATGTCTGTATGGATGTGTGCGTGTATGTTTGAATGTGGGTGTGCATGTCTGACTGTGTGTGTGGATGTAGGCATGTGTCAACACCAGGACAGTGCGCGCTCTACGGGCATCTAGAATGCAAAAACCCAACACTCGCAAGATAATGTAATTTATGCATTGTGATGATATGTTATTGTTTAACCTTTTGCATTGCAGAATTCCATCCAAAAGATTCATTTTTAAGGTGCTTATAAATACTGTACATTTGCAATGTATTGCTGCAGACATTCAGAGTGTGTTAGGGTGTGGTCCCTTTCCAGGGCCTTCTAGAGACTTTCCCTGCAACATGCCTGGGCGTGGTTCTAGGCTGGGCCAAGACTCTATAAAAGAGAGTCAGCCCAACTTCCAGTGCTCACTATTCAGAGGTCCCGGTGCAGAGCAGCAGCTTCTTCCTGAGCTCCTGTCCTGGCGGCCTATTTGGATTTTCCAGTCTTCTGCACTCATCTCTCATTGGTGATCACTGTTTCCAGGCGGTAAGACGTTGTTTGGACATTTCCCAACACCATAGTTGAGAATTTTCATATTCTTGATTTTACTTCTTAAATGAATAACAGATTAGTTGTGTGCTGCCATTTTTTGACATTTGTATGGTGGTTTGCAAATAGGGAGGACACGCAATTTATTCCATAAAGATTTGACTTCGTTATTACATTGTTGTTCATTGCGCGCTGATATTTCTTGACATTTACATGATGTTTTACGAGTTGGCAAGACGTGCAACTCGTTTCATGAGCGTTTAACCTTGTTGTTCATTGCGCGCTACCTTTTCTTGACACTTACATGGTGGCATTCGAATCGGCGAAACGCGCGATTCACTTCTCGTGTGTAATTCATGCTGTTCATTGTGCGCTACCATTTTCTGGCATTTACATGGTGGCATTCGAATCGGCAACACGCGCAGTTCTTTCCTTGAGTGTTTTTTCATGTTATTCATTGTGCGCTACCATTTCTTGGCATTTGCATGGTGGCATTTGAATCAACAAGACGCACGATTCTTTCCCTGAGTGCTTTTCATGTTGTTCATTGTGCGCTACCATTTCTTGGCATTTGTATGGTGGCATTTGAATCGGCAAGACTCGCAATTCTTTCCTCGTGTATAAATAATGTAAATTACTGTGCGCTACTATTCTAAGACATTTTTTTGGTAGCATTTCAAGTTGACACGTTGCGTGATTTATTCCTTGAATCTACGTTGTGTGATTTCATGGTGCGCAATCCTTTATGGTGTTTAATACTCGTATAAAAATCTGCAATGTGAGCAATTCACTTCCCAATGTTTTTTCTGAGATGAACACAACAATACCAGAGTTCTAGATGTAATGCTGTGTGTTCCTGATATATATTCTTAAAAGGAGATTCATATGGTTGTTTAGAAATTGCTCAGAGTGTTTCCTGATTCTCATGCTAAAGAAAGTACTCAAATCTGAAAGTCCTATTTAACTTTTCCTGTTTCCTCCTCAGGTATTCGGTCATCTAAAGCCTAGTCAGTTTTAGGACTATTTTAGGGTTGTTCATGTTATTTTTAGAAAAGACGAAGCTTAAAGTTGTAGCATGGTACTGATTTCATGAGATATAATTTTGATGTTGTGTTTTAACCTTTTGCTTCCTACAGGTCTCCTTCCCAGCTGTTCCCGTCCTAATCCCCTTTTCCCCACTTGGACTCTGTGATAAATCTAATCAGAGTATTGGAGCTGTCTTGTGGTGGAAGTGTTGGGAACGTGCACAGACCCCGAGGATCTGGTGACTCTGACAGAATAGTGAGCCCACTAATTATTATCCTCCTGGTTTGTGTATGTTCTCAGCATGGCCACACTGGACGAACTAGTCAAGGCTATCACCCAGCTCCAGTTAGAAGTGGTATCATCAAAGGATTTGACAAATAGTCTAGCTGAGAGGGTGAGTCAGTTACAGAATAAGGTTGAGAAGAAAGAACAAAGTCCCACAGGTGTGTCTTGGCCAGGTACTTCTTCTCAGACTTCTGGAGGTAATCCGACTAACATTTCCCTCAATGTTCCTTCAGCCATTCCTTTAGCTCCCCCAGAACGCTTCTCAGGTGATCCCTTGAAAGCGCAATCTTTTCTGTTTCAAGTGTAACTTCACTTCACCTGCAGACCACATACTTTCCCCGATGCCCAGTCTAAAGTAGCTTTCTTGTTGTCATATCTGTCTGGAGATGCAGCTTCCTGGGCTATTCCTCTTGTGCGTAAAAATAGTCCCCTGTTGTACAACTGGAAAAATGTTGTTCGTGAATTTGAGAGAGTTTTCGATAGTAGAACTGTAACACAGTCAGCAGATCGTGAATTATTAGACTTCCGCCAAGGGAATCAGGACTTAGTGTCATATTTAGCCAACTTTAATCGGCTGGTCGCTGAGACATCCTGGCCTGAAGAAAAACAAGTAGCCTTGTTTTACAGAGGACTCAAAGAGGAGCTAAAAGACATCTTAGCGCAAATCGACCCACAACCTGCAAACTGTCAAGATTTAATAAACCTTGTCTTGAGGCTTGATCATCGTTTAAATGAACGAAAAGGAACGTGTAAAAAGACTGAAAAACATTCTTGGCATGCTCATGATAACAAAGACTCAAGAACTCCGAGAGAAAGAACGCCGGAACCGATGGAAATTGGAAACATCAGGAGACCTTTGACCAAAGATGAAAAGGACCTACGCAGAAAAAATGGGCAATGTCTCTGTTGTGGGCGGAAAGGTCATTTCGCCAAAGATTGTCCAATCAAAACAAAGAGCAAGCGAGGCCCAGTTCAGAAAGTTGCAACCAATGCATCAGTCGAGTCAGAAAATCTAAAGCACCCAAGTTGCAGAGAAGGGTTGCTCTTGGGTGTCACCGTGGATCCTTCACAATCCAAACATCTAAAATTGGGAATAAGAGTTCAGGTCAAGAAAAATACCTATTTCAAGAAGGCTCTAGTCGACTCTGGGGCTACCGGAAACTTTGTTGATGCCCAATTGGTTTGTGCATGGGGGATCCCATGTATTGAAAAGAAGACCCCAGAAACCATCCAGCAGTTGATGGAAAACTCTTGACTGGAGGTCCAATAACTCTTCAGACTGTCCCCTTGACAATAATTTTTGAAGGTAAAAATCAAAGAAAGAAACATAAAGAGGAAATCATCCTTGATGTGATCCATGCTCCCCAGTATGGGATCATCCTTGGCTTGCCATGGTTAACTCATCACAATCCAGAGATTAATTGGGCAGAACGAAAGATCGTGTTCTCATCAGTGCTATGTAAAGAACATTGTCTCCAAAGGACTCAAGAATCGGAAGTTCGCCATTCTTACATAGCTACTGCCGCAGAGAAAGAAGTTCAGTTGCCCAAACAGTATTCGTCTTATGAAGATGTATTTGATGAGAAGGAAGCAGAGAACTTACCTTCTCATAGATCTTATGACTGTAAAATTGATCTAGTCCCAGGGGGGATACTTCCCAACTGTCATGTGTATGCCCTGTCAGAACATGAAAATCAACATTTACGAAAATACTTGGATCAATTCTTAGAGAATGGTTTCATCCGCCCCTGTAAGTCTCCCGCAGCTTCTCCTTTATTTTTTGTTCCAAAAGCGAACGGAGAGCTTTGAACTTGTATCGACTATAGGGGCTTGAATAAATCACCATCAAGAACAAATATCCTTTGCCTCTAATTCCGGTCTTACTGGAACAAGTAAAGAAAGCAAAAATCTACACGAAGCTTGATCTTCGAGGTGCTTACCATTTGGTCAGAATGAGAGAGGGTGACGAATGGAAAACGGCATTCAAAACAAGATATGGCCTTTTTGAATACACCGCCATGCCTTTTGGTCTGTGCAATGCTCCAGCAGCATTTCAATTTTTCTTAAATGACGTTCTTAGAGAGTACCTCGATATCTTTGCCATAGTTTACATTGATAACATTTTGATCTACTCAGACAATGAGAATGAACATGTTCAACATGTCAAGAAAATTTTGGCAGCCCTTCGTAAACACCATTTATATTGCAAGCTAACCAAGTGTGAGTTTCATGTTACCACAGTTGAGTTTTCAGGGGTTATCCTTACCCCTCAAGGTATGGTGATGGCAGAAAGGAAAGTAAAAGCCGTATCTGAATGGCCCATCCCAAAGACTGTTCATGATGTACAATGTTTCCTGGGCTTTGCAAATTTTTACCGGAGGTTCATCAATCATTTCTCCCAGACAGTGGCTCCAATTACTAAGTTATTAAGAAAGAAAGAAAAATTTGTATGGTCCCCAGAAGCAGACCAAGCCTTTTCAACTTTGAAAGAAGCTTTCTCCACTGCCCCAGTCTTGACTCATCCAGATGCAGATCGACCTTTCATAGTGGAAGCTGATGCTTCAGATGTGGCGATAGGAGCAGTCTTGTCACAACAAAACAAAAGACACTGGTCAGCTTCATCCTGTAGCTTACATGTCTCGGAAGTTGAACGAAGCCGAACAGAACTATGTCATTGCTGAAAAAGAGCTTCTGGCGATTCGTGACGCCTTTAAAGAATGGAGACATCATTTGTTGGGAGCTAAATATACTGTCACAGTATATACTGATCATCGCAATCTTCAATTCATGAGTTCTGCCAGACTTTTGACTCCTCGGCAATTACGCTGGATGCTGTTTTTTGCCGAGTTTGATTTTGTGGTAGCATTTCAAGTTGACACGTTGCATGATTTATTCCTTGAATCTACGTTGTGTGATTTCATGGTGCACAATCCTTTATGGTGTTTAATACTCATATAAAAATCTGCAATGTGCGCAATTCACTTCCCAATGTTTTTTCTGAGATGAACACAACAATACCAGAGTTCTAGATGTAATGCTGTGTGTTCCTAATATGTATTCTTAAAAGGAGATTCATATGGTTGTTTAGAAATTGCTCAGAGTGTTTCCTGATTCTCATGCTAAAGAAAGTACTCAAATCTGAAAGTCCTATTTAACTTTTCCTGTTTCCTCCTCAGGCATTCGGTCATCTAAAGCCTAGTCAGTTTTAGGACTATTTTAGGGTTGTTCATGTTTTTTGGGAAAAGACGAAGCTTAGAGTTGTAGCATGGTACTGATTTCATGAGATATAATTTTGATGTTGTGTTTTAACCTTTTGCTTCCTACAGGCCTCCTTCCCAGCTGTTCCCATCCTAATCCCCTTTTCCCCACTTGGACTCTGTGATAAATCTAATCAGAGTATTGGAGCTGTCTTGTGGTGGAAGTGTTGGGAACGTGCACAGACCCCGAGGATCTGGTGACTCTGACAGCATGTATGTCGGGGTGTGTGTGTGTTGGTGGTGCCTGCATGCATGTCGGGTGTGTGTCAGTAATGTTATGTTGGGGGTCGGGTGGGGTGGGGGGCCCTGCCACCATTTGGGGGTGGCAGGGGTGGTGGGGGGTGTAGGGGAGGGAGTCAGGGTGGGGGAGACCCCTATCAATGCCAGGGAAGGAATTCCCTGGCACTGATAGTGCTTACCGCCATGGATTTCATGGCGGTTCAAACCGCAGGAAATCCACGGCAGTAAGCTGGGTCCAAATACCGCCGGTGGTCTACTGACGGCCGCAGGGCTGGAGACCCAGGTCTCCAGCCCGGCGGTCGTTTCTGCCCTGGCGGGCGGGACGGAGAACCGTCGGATGACCATGGCGGTTCCGCCATGGTCGTAATTCACCTAGGTAAGACCGCCAGCCTGTTGGCAGTCTTACTGCCGGTTCTCCGCCATCCGCCAAGGTTGTAATGACCCCCAGTATCTGTAGTCTTTGGTGCTCCTGACTAAAACCTGCTAAACTAACCCTGCTACCTCACTCCATACCACTATACTTACTTCTGTATAATGAATCCTGGTGCTCCTCCAACTGCCTCCCATCCCCACAATCCAGCACTGCTATATGACAATCACCGGAGTCTGCTGGAGCACAGTTTCACCCTACCACTTCCCATGTAGGACATCCGCCGCAAAAAATCTTACATCAGTCATACTGCGAAATGGGGGAGCAGGGTGAAATACAGTTCACTCTTTGTGTTTCTGAGTAATGAATGAACAATCAGTGTGAGAAATTGGGTGGGTGTTTGAATTGGGGAGATCTCTGTTCAAGTACCAACCACAATGCCTGTCAGGGTGAACGTGAGAACCACTAAATTAACCGCTGCTTAACTCTGAGTAGCCTGGCACAAAAAATGGGCTTAACTTAGAGGCAATGTGTTAAGTATTTATGCAACACACAAATGGGTAACAAAATGGAAACACAAGATAACAAATATCCCACACCAATTTAAAAAATAGAGTACATTTTATTAAATTATTTGACTCCAAAACAACAAAAATCCAATCAGTAAAACCGGAGTTATGAATTGTAAATGTTTTAGTAAAATGTAACATCTAAAAGATTAAAACACTGAACGAGGACCTCTAGTCATGCAAGACTGGGTCAAAGTTGAAAAATAAGGCCGACTGCGATGGAGGGTGGGTCGGATACTGGAAGTTGATTGGGCCAAGTCAGCGCTTACATTCAGACTTAGTAGAAATTCTGGAGAAAATGTTCTCAGAAGGTAAAGTTCATAGGGGCAAGGCTGTAGGCAGTGTCTGAGGAGAGAGCATCATTGTCAAGGAGCCACTGGACAAAGTTGCAGAGAAGATTCCTATGTTTGGACTTAGTCACTTTTTTGCAAGTTAAAAATCTCCAGCAGAATGAGGCAGGAGAAGTAGCCCATGAGATTTCTAGGAGGCTAAATAACCCTTTGGCAAATGACCACAGAACAGAATTTGCCACTGCAGAGAAGGATATAGTTGGTGCTGCCTCAAAGTTAGGATGACCAGCGATGCACCATTGGTGAATAGATAAGCAGGTTGGTCCCAGGCTGCTCTCGGTTCTAAGAGCAGTTTTTAGCCAAACATTTTTTAAGTTCCAAGTTTTGGATTTTGGCTACTTGGGCACCTTCAGCTTGACCAAATACATAAAAAAAACACTGCCTCCCAATATGCGCTAAGTCACAGTATAAACAGTAAAAGATATTCTTCTATATACTGATACATTGTCATTGATTGAGATATATCGCCATTATCCCAACAAAATAACTTATAATACTTAGAATTATGTCAATGTTATTTTCATATTGTAAACATCATGATACAAAACACAGAACAACTTTTTCCCTTATTTCATTATATTGTACCCACCTATCCCTCATTAAAAACCAAATGCATTCATGCCATGCACACTACTCTCATTCATCTCATAAAAGCAAAACCACTAAGCTACATGTAACAGTATCCAACAGAAGGAGCCTATATATTTTTTATTTTTGTAGTTATCCAAAGCATACCATATGTACATCAATTTCACATGTATGGATGGTATATGCAGGTATAAGTGTTCTCATAATCTTGTTAATAATAACTAATTATCCATGTATCTTCTTCAATCTTAAACATACGTCCTTGTTATAAGGATGTTGTGACTAAAGGTTAATATCTTCAGGTCAATCAATTACAATTAAGCTGTGGACTTTGCTAAGGGCATGAGAAGACCTCACTCTAAAAAGGTCAGAAGATGGTTAGGGCTATAAAACAATCACCTGCAAAAATATAATTGTTAGAATTGTGGCCTCTGATTGGCAGTCAGTTTTAACTCTGTCCACTCTGTCCAAGCAGGGACCCTCCCTCTAGTTAGCGGAATGGAGATACACACTTAAGATAACCCCTGCTCCCCCCTTGGTAGCTTGGTACAAGCAGTCAGGCTATCTCTAAAGGAATATGTGAAGTATTTGCACCAACACATACAGTAATACAGGGAAAACACTACAAAATGGACACCAGTTTAGAAAAATAGCCAATATTCATCTAAATCAAACAAGACCAAAATGACAAAAATCCACCATACACAAGTAAATTTAGGAATTTTTATTATCATAGAATCTTACTCAAAAGAAAACAATGGAACGTTGTTGTTACACAAAGTACCTGGTTTGCATCAAAAATAAAGTAGCACAGGTGAAAATGCATCAAAAAAGTCAGTGATGCGTCGATTCCTTACCCGCAAGTGAGGCTGTGCATCATTTCTACTCTAGTCGGGTAGGAGATGCGTCATTTTCCTCCATGCAGGATCACGTTGATTTTGATGCCCAGCAATGATACATTCGAAATCTGGTTCCACAGTGATTGAAAACCTCACAGCAGCCGTAAGTGGGTGTTGTGTTATTTCTCCAGCCGCGATGCATGTGATGTGTCACTTTCCAAGCCAGGATGCAGTTGGTGCATCAATTTCAACAGCCGCGATGCAGGTGATGCGTCGTTTTTACAGCCGCATTGCAGGTGGTGGGTTGAAAATTTCCCCCCACGACTCCTGCGCATGGATCTCCAACTTGGTTCTACCAGCTTCACCTTTCAAGGGCCCAGGGACTGGACAGGGCACCACTTGGCAGGGCAGGAGTCTCAGCAGAGAGTCCAAGTTCTGGCAGGGGAAGTCTTTGATGGCCCTGAGACTTCAAAACAGGAGGCAAGCTTAACCCAAGCCCTTGGAGACACTTCAAAAGCAGGAATTTACCACAAAGTCCAGTCTTTGTCCTCTTTCAGGAAGAAACAGCAACTGCAGGCCAAACCAACAAAGTACAGTCACAGGAAAAGGGGCAGTACTCCTCTTCCAGTTCTTCACCTCTTCGTCTTGTCAGAGGTTACTCTTGAGTCCAGAAATAATCTAAAAATCTGGGGTTTTGGGTCCACTACTTATTCCCCTTTCTGCCTTTGAAGTAGGAAAACGTCAAAGGAAAGTCTCTGTTGTTCACAAGTTACTGCCTTGTGAGGCTGTGGGGTTGGAGACTGCATTGTGTGAAGGCAGACATAGCCCTTTCTGGTGTAAGTGACAAATCCTCCCTCCACTGTAGCCCAGATTGCCCATCAGGATATGCAGGCTACACCCCAGCTCCCTTTGTGTCACTGTCTAGTGGAGATTCACAAACAGCCCAACTGTCAGTCTGACCCAGAAAGAGAATATACAAGCAGGCAGAGTCACAGAATGGTTTAAGCAAGAAAATACCCACTTCCTAAAGGTAGCATTTTCAAACTGACAATTTAAAAAACGAATTTACCAAAATAGTATTTTTAAATTGTGAGTACAGAGACACCAAACTCCACACCTCTATCTGCTCCCAAAGGGAAACAGCACTTAAAAGTTATTTAAAAGCAGCCCCCATGTTAACCTATGAGAGCGATAGGCCTTCCAACAGTGAAAGACAAATTTGGCAGTATTTCACTGTGAGGACATGTTAAACACACCACTACATGCCCTACCTTTAACATACACTGCACCCTGCTCATGGGACTACCTAGGGCCTACAGACTTAGATGTATAGAAAGGGAAGGTTTCAGTCTAGCTAGCGAGTACACTTGCCAGGTCTAATTTGCAGATGCACACACAGACACTACAGTGACAGGTCTCTGCCATGTTTACAGGGCTACTCATATGGGTGGCACAATCAGTGCTGCAGGCCCACTAGTAGCATTTGATTTACAGGCCCTGGGCACCTCTAATGTACTTTACTAGGGACTTACTTGTAAATCAAATATGCCAATCATGGAAAAGCAAATTTCACATTCAATTTACACCGGGAACACTTCCACTTTAGCACTGGTCTGCAGTGGTAAAGTGCCCAGAGTAACAACACCAGCAAAACCAGAGTCCAGCACACAGTCAAAGGATGTGAAACCAAGGCAAAAATGACAGGGGAGACCGCACCAAGGATACCAGGTCTAACAAAAATAGATCCTGATCAATCAAAAATTATGCATACACCACCAGATATATGTAACACAATGTACTAAATGAAGTTCAAAAACATATTTGTGTATGTATCTGAAACAGAGGACACAAAGTGAACAAAGACCAAATCATAAAAATTGCACACAAAAAAACAAAACATCACCATTTCACCCACGCAGTGTCACCACACGAGAAATACTAAACAACGATAACATGAACCACCACCTCCTTGACACTCATGATTGTCAAAGTAATCGTGAGGGGCAATCCCAGACTGATCTCAATGTGAAAAACCTGCTCATTCACAGCATTCTGTCACCTCTTGCATTATACCACACAGCTCCAATAACATCATCCTGCTCAATATATTCATACCGACCTACTAAAGCTGCCGATCTCCCAAAAGGCTACTCCAATGCAGTTGAACACTAAGGGGCATATTTAAGAGCCCCTAGGGCCATCTACCAACATATTATGGTAATTTTGTTATGCTAATGTTTTGTTAAATGCCCCAAATTCCCGCGCCATATTTACAAAGTGGCTCAATGCATGCATTGCAACACTTTGTAACCCTTTGTGCTACATTATGCCTGCGCCATGCAAAATGTATGCAAAAGGGGCGTTCCCCAGTTAGGCACAACAGATTTCCTTACATCATTTTATTCAGCACTTTTAATGCCTGCTCAGAGCAGACATTAAAAGGGGGCATACCATTGGTTACAATGGCCCATCTGTACTCTGCAGGAGTAGCGCCAAAATTTTGGCTCTATTTCTGCAGAGTAATTCAATTGCGTCATAAAAAATTATGCTATTGCCCCTTATCCTGAACCATGGCTCGCCGTATTTTAAATACAGCGCACATATGGTGGTGGTAGGGGGGCGGTAAAAGGTGCAAGAAAAGTGGTGCTGCACTGTGTGCAGCGCCACTTTTTTACTAAATATCCTCCTAGGTCCCTATAGCTCACAACTGGAGAATGGCTTTGTTTCTGTCATACAAACTGAAAATAAAAAACACGTAACTATGTTTGACAGATCTTCCTACAAAAACAAGCATTGTTCAAACTAGTTGGGAAGCACCTCTATTCTGACAACATTACCCATCTAAGTTCTGATGAAAATATGCAATAATGGTCAATATTGCTCGGAAGGGGAAAAAATCTATAGCGGAGATGCCATTCACTCTTGGCCATATTTATACTTTTTGACGCAAAACTGCGCTAACGCAGTTTTGCGTCAAAAAATGTAACGCCGGCTAACCCCATTCCAACGTGCCAGCTGGGCAGCATATTTATGGAATGACGCTAGCCGGCGCTGCTGCCTGGTGAGCGGAAAAAAAAATGACACTAACCGGGCAGAGCTGGCGTAGGGAATAATGGGGGTTGTGCGTCAAAAAATGGTGCAAGTCAGGTTAGAGTCAAAAATGTGGACGCTAACCTGACTCGCGTCATTTTATGACGCTCAACCACCATGGAAATGACTCCTGTCTTAGCAAAGACAGGAGTCATGCCCCACTGCCCAATGGCCATGCCCAGGGGACTTCTGTCCCCTGGGCATGGCCATTGGGCACAGTGGCATGTAGGGGGGCCCAAGTTAAGCCCCCCTCTGCCACTTAAAAAATATTAAAAAAATACTTACCTCTACTTACCTTTACTTACCTGAGATGGGTCCCCACATCCATGGGTGTCCTCCAGGGGTGGGCGAGGGTGGCAGGGGGTGTCCCTGCGGGCATGGGAGGGCCCCTCTGGGCTCCTGCCGAGCCCACAGATCCCTTAACGCCTGCCCTGACTAGGCATTAAAAAATTACGCAAATACAGCTGCACGTCATTTTTTAAGGCCAGCCCCTTCCTGTGCGTCATTTTTGCACAGGAGTTTAAATAAGGCGCAAATGCCTTGGAGTCATTTTTAGCGTGGAAACGCCTACCCTGCATCTCATTAATGCAAGGTAGGTGTCCACGCTAAAAAATTACGCAAACTCCAAGAATTTTGACGCTAGACGGGTCTAGCGTCAAAGTATAAATATGGAGTTAGCTTTGCGTCGGATTTGCGTAAAAAAAGAACAACGTAAATCCGGCGCAAACAGAGTATAAATATGCCCCTCTGTATTTTATATGTCGATGTTCCGGTAACAGAGGAGAAAACGTATTTGAATAGACCCCTGTGTCAGAGCTTGCAATCCAAAATGTTCATGCTCAGTAAGGCCTGCATGTTGTATATAGGCCTGCATGTTGTATACAGTTGAATTCAGAGCAGTCACATACGTGCAAAAATGTTGTACTCACCAAAGGGACACATACTCCTCAAGTCATCTCTTCTTTCAGTGTAACCGTCAAATAGATGGTAGCGAAGGTTTTGTGCAGCTATTAGCACTGGAAATACATACTCACCACCACTAAGGGTTCAAGACTGGAGGGCCACCACTTGGGGGGTTAAGACTCACGAAGGCTGTGTCCAGGAGTAGGTTAAAGATGGTGGGACACAAAACATCAAGATGCACAGTTCCGAAAAAAAGGGTTAGAATACACTCAACCCAATGTGGGGACAGCAAAAAGAATAACAGGTCCCTGAAAATATCCAATATAAAGATGGTGTGAGCCTGTTATGTCCCTGTGGCTTTGAACATGAGGCAAGCAAACTCTTGTAGTCCTAGGTTGAGGTAAAGAAGCAGGGCTCAAGCAGCAGGGCAGGCCTCAGAGAGGTCAGGCAGCCACAAGGCATCAAATCAGTCCTTCCAGGAGCAACTAAGCAGTCTTCTGGAGACATTGGAGGCCACAGCAACAAGCAGTCTTCTAGGAGCCGTTCCACTGGTGCAGAAGTAGGAGAAGCTTCTAGAGGGTTCCCTTTTTAAGTCCTTGAAGTTTCCTGACTCCCCTGCCCTGTCTACAAGCAGGGTACATGAACAATACAGTAGTTTCAAGACCTTTGTGTGAAGGCATAGTACAGCCTAAAAAGTGTGGTGCGGGGTGTGTAGTTGGCACTGTGCAAAGACATGATTTGTACAGATGTTGAGCAATATTTTCCAATCCTTGTGCCCGTCTTGTGCTCTTCTCCTCCCTTTCTCTATCTTTCTCTTTGGCTCTCTCTTTCTCCTTCTCACACTCTCTTTCTCTCTCCCTTCATTTCTCTATCTCTCTTACTTGGCTGCTCTCTTTCTCCCTCTCTCTCTGTTGCTTCACCTCTCTTTGTCTCTCTCTTTATCAGTTTCTATCTTCCTCTTTCTCATTTTCCCTCTACTTATATCTATCTCTATTTCTTTAATTGTGTTTCTCTGTCTCCCTTTTTTTCTTTCTATCTACCTCTCTTTCTCTGTTTCTAGCTGTAAGGAAACCGACTTTTGTGCAAATTTCCCCACACTCTTTGCCCTAACTTGGACTACCAGCAAATGTTTTTTCGCCTGTGAGTGCATTGAGGTCTGCTAACCATAACTCAGGGTCATTGTTCTAATCCTATACAAATTACATGTTGAATTGATGAAACCCAATTGGCAAGTCCCTTGCATATGGCAATCTGGGCACCCAGGGCATACAAGACAGTGTCCACTCAGGGCTGCAACACTGTTTGTGCCACACTTCGTGTGACAAAGTACAAAATGGCCTCCAGCCTGCCACTGCAGACTTAGAAGGACAGTAGTTTCACTGCCAGTTCAACTTTGCCATTTAAACCAATGATAATGCCACCCTATC
Organism: Pleurodeles waltl; assembly: GCF_031143425.1. Classification (NCBI taxonomy): domain Eukaryota; kingdom Metazoa; phylum Chordata; class Amphibia; order Caudata; family Salamandridae; genus Pleurodeles; species Pleurodeles waltl. Next base: position 227,115,241 of record NC_090443.1, read on the forward strand.
CCTCAACATTATATGTAAGTGTCCTGTAACCAGGCTAACATTTGACTGGGACTACCAAACTGGGTCATGCAAGGTAACAAATTAATTGTGGCATTAAATGCGATGTGATGCCCAGGTTGAAATTAATGTCACTATTGAAGGTGGGCACCATTTAGGAAAGTTGCCACTCTGTGCTCTGCTCGTCCAGTAGCCTCTTAAGGGCATAAACACACTGACAGCTTTCTGACCGCCTGGTGAGATATGTGTGATTTAGTCCCAAGTTCTGGAACATAGTCAGTGTCACAGCAGCATGGCATCACATCCTCTGCCAGGATGTTCACTCTAGTGTTAACCAGAGGAGTGCTTTAAAAGGAAAGCAGCCTTTGATGGGCCTCATGGTCAAACACCCTTGACCAGGACACCTCTTGTTCCTGTAGACAGTTAGGAGACAGGACCAGAGGGGGGAAACTCACACCCAAACCAGTTTTGTCATAGGCATGTTGCCCTCTGGTAGCTACACCTCTCGGTGAGATTCCTTGCTCCTTGCAAATTAAGAAGGGTCATGCCATCTTGAAGGAGGCAACAATGTGGCATTCTAGGGTAGCCAGATGCCACACATCACAGGAACTTCATTACTAGATAGGAGGGGACCCAGTAGCCCATTGGGCACTTCCTGGAATAAACATGGCACCCTTGGCAGGTTAACCCTCACTATACTTGGAAGAAGGATGAGACGAAGACCACTTTTCACCCTTTGGAACCTCAGAAAGAACCCAGTTCTGAATGCTGGCTCAGCCAAAAGCGAATTCCTGGCTGCAGTCAGAAGTAGAGACTACAAGGGTCATTTGGTTTCCTCCCCAAAGCGGTACTGGGGACATCAAAGATGAAAGAGTCACCTCTGGTAGCCACCACAGAGGTTTTGCCACTACCAGATGTCAGGCACCTCAAAGGACAATTCAAGGATAGCCAAAAGGTGCACCCATATCTGCTAAACACACAGGTGTTGGTTCTGACTGGATTCGTCACCCAAGAGTGGCACCAGCCTACACCAAAGATCTGCACCATGACCGCTGTGTTCAAAAGTTCAAGATCTGCTTCAGCAGCCCTTGAAACCCAGCAAAGAGGACTTTGTGGGACCCTGAGATCCATGGACAGTCACTCCCACTCACCTATAGATCAAGGACTCACAGTATCAGGAGCATCCTTGAGCGTCTTTGAGCCTGTGTTCCTCAGCATCAGGATGACTCCATTGTTGTCCATGGAGGTCATCTTGTAAAGTTTGGTTCTCGCTCTAAAAATGCCCTGGTGACCACAAACTGTCCAAAGTAACCTCTTTGGCACCCTAGATCTCTGTTCTGTTGGACTTGGTCACCCAACTCAGGCCAGAGTTGTCGAACTAAATTTGACAAACTTTTCAAAAGTTTCCAAACTTTCTATTGGCCAATGCTTGTTTGCGGTTTGTATAAAAGCTATTTATTATTTCTAAAATCTGTATCTCCGGAACACTCCAGTGTATTTTGATGATTAGGGTCTCTATAAATGTATAAATGTTTGCTCTATTTTTATAAATCAGTGCCTTGCTTCTTTCATGCCATGTGACTTTCTTATTCTTTTTTTTGGTGCTTTACACATTGTTCCTTTGCTAAGTCTTACTGCTCGAAGCAATAACTACCCCAGGTTGAGCTTAAAGTTGAATAAACGTGCTTGACTGAAAGCAAGATGCTATTTGTGAGTGTACTGCACGGTAGTGCCTTCTAGCCATACCATGTAGTACACCCAGATCCTCATACTATATCAATGTTTCCCATCTTTCTCTGTGCATCAACATTGAGTGAGGAGTGTCTTCTTATGATTTTTAGTCGTTTTCAATATCTGTGGCCTGAACAGCTGTGAAGAGCAGAGTTTCTAGCACAGTATGTCTACAGCACTATTCTAGGACACAAGATAACTTTGTGATTTATATAGAATTATTTTTTCTAAACTCATTATGGGGGTCATTCCAACCCTGGCGGACGGTGTTAAAGCGGCGGCCAACCCGCCAACAGGCTGGCGGTCAAAAAAATGGAATTCTGACCCTGGCAGGAACCGCCATCAGAAACCGCCACTTTAACACTCCGACCGCCACGGCGGGACAAACAAACAGCGCGGCGGTCACCGCCAACAGACAGGCGGGAGACAATGTACCGCCCACCCTATCACAACCCACCAATCCGCCACCTTTTCCGGGGCGGTAGCCCCGCCGATAAAAACACGGCAGAAACAGACATCACGAACGGAAAACGCTCACCTCTACACACTCCACAAGGAATCTGGACAGCATGGAACCCGAACTACACATCCTACCAGCTATTGTCTTCCTGCTCCTCTACCAGGAGCACGAACGCCGCCGCAGAAGACAGCGGTGAGTACTGCCCCTACGACACAGGGGAGGCAAAAAATTACGGGGACACACATACGCGACACACCCACCCTCACCCTCACCCACAACTACATACACATCAATGCAGAGCAACAACTCAGAGTGACACCCCCAAACCCCCGGAAGAATGCAAAGACAAAAATAAATGATCCTGAAATTTGTAGTATATTGTACGGCTAAGTAAAAAAATATATCAAACATCTATAACTATATACACATATGTAAATTGTCCAGTCCAAATTGGGTATCAGCCATTGTTCGTGGCCCAATGGGCCTAAACACATGGGCAAAGCCCACACACGATACCCGGCTCCAATGGAGAGAACACTGCAGGGGCATCAGATAGCAAAACTACAGGCACCTCAGGGGGAAGGGAAGGGGGGGCACCTCAGCCACATGAGTCCACGACGCCAGATCCACGAGGGGCCTCCATGGCCACTGTTCAATCCTGGGGAGTGCAAAGGCACAGTCTCACAAGTCTCTACAGTGGGTGGGTTGCCCACTGTGCCATCCTGGGGAGTGCAAAGCCACAGTCTCACAAGTCTCTACAGTGGGTGGGTTGCCCACTGTGCCATCCTGGGGAGTGCAAAGCCACAGTCTCACAAGTCTCTACAGTGGGTGGATTGCCCACTGTGCCATCCTGGGGAGTGCAAAGCCACAGTCTCACAAGTCTCTACAGTGGGTGGGTTGCCCACTGTGCCATCCTGGGGAGTGCAAAGCCACAGTCTCACAAGTGGATTACAGATTCGACTGGTTCTGGAGGAGGCATGGTGCCCAGAGTGCTTTGTGCAGCCCTGCCCGACACAGATGCGGGCCTGCCCCTTGTGCCAATGGGCCAGCGGTGCTTGAGACGGCAGTGCCCAGCGGAGCGGTGCTTGAGATGAAGGGCCCAGTTCAGCGGCGCTTGAGATGAAGGGCCCAGCGGAGCGGTTCTTGAGACGGCGGTGCCCAGCGGAGCGGTGCTTGAGATGAAGGGCCCAGTTGAGCGGTGCTTGAGATGAAGGGCCCAGCGGAGCGGTTCTTGAGACGGCGGTGCCCAGCGGACCTGTGCTTGAGATAAAGGACCCAGTTCAGCGGTGCTTGAGTTGAAGGGCCCAGCGGAGCGGTGCTTGAGTTGAAGGGCCCAGCGGAGCGGTTCTTGAGACGGCGGTGCCCAGCGGAGCGGTGCTTGAGATGAAGGGCCCAGTTCAGCGGCGCTTGAGATGAAGGGCCCAGCGGAGCGGTTCTTGAGACGGCGGTGCCCAGCGGAGCGGTGCTTGAGATGAAGGGCCCAGTTGAGCGGTGCTTGAGATGAAGGGCCCAGCGGAGCGGTTCTTGAGACGGCGGTGCCCAGCGGACCTGTGCTTGAGATAAAGGACCCAGTTCAGCGGTGCTTGAGTTGAAGGGCCCAGCGGAGCGGTGCTTGAGTTGAAGGGCCCAGCGGAGCGGTTCTTGAGACGGCGGTGCCCAGCGGAGCGGTGCTTGAGATGAAGGGCCCAGTTGAGCGGTGCTTGAGTTGAAGGGCCCAGCGGAGCGGTGCTTGAGACGGCGGTGCCCTGTTCAGCGGTTCTTGAAATGGCGGTGCCCTGTTCAGCGGTTCTTGAGATGGGGGTGCCCTGTTCAGCGGTTCTTGAGATGGCGGTGCCCTGTTCAGCGGTTCTTGAGATGGGGGTGCCCTGTTCAGCGGTTCTTGAGATGGCGGTGCCCTGTTCAGCGGTTCTTGACTTGAAGGGCCCTGTTCAGCGGTTCTTGAGATGGCGGTGCCCTGTTCAGCGGTTCTTGAGATGGGGTGCCCTGTTCAGCAGTTCTTGACTTGAAGGGCCCTGTTCAGCGGTTCTTGAGATGGCGGTGCCCTGTTCAGCGGTTCTTGAGATGGGGGTGCCCTGTTCAGCGGTTCTTGAGACGGCGGTGCCCAGCGGAGCGGTGCTTGAGATGAAGGGCCCAGTTCAGCGGTGCTTGAGTTGAAGGGCCCAGCGGAGCAGTTCTTGAGAGGGCAGTGCCCTGTTCAGCGGTTCTTGAGATGGCGGTGCCCTGTTCAGCGGTTCTTGAGATGGTGGTGCCCTGTTCAGCGGTTCTTGAGATGGCGGTGCCCTGTTCAGCGGTTCTTGAGATGGGGGTGCCCTGTTCAGCGGTTCTTGAGATGGTGGTGCCCTGTTCAGCGGTTCTTGACTTGAAGGGCCCTGTTCAGCGGTTCTTGAGATGGCGGTGCCCTGTTCAGCGGTTCTTGAGATGGGGTGCCCTGTTCAGCGGTTCTTGAGATGGCGGTGCCCTGTTCAGCGGTTCTTGACTTGAAGGGCCCTGTTCAGCGGTTCTTGAGATGGCGGTGCCCTGTTCAGCGGTGCTTGACTTGAAGGGCCCTGTTCAGCGGTTCTTGAGATGGCGGTGCCCTGTTCAGCGGTTCTTGAGATGGGGGTGCCCTGTTCAGCGGTTCTTGAGATGGCGGTGCCCTGTTCAGCGGTTCTTGAGATGGGGGTGCCCTGTTCAGCGGTTCTTGAGATGGCGGTGCCCTGTTCAGCGGTTCTTGACTTGAAGGGCCCTGTTCAGCGGTTCTTGAGATGGCGGTGCCCTGTTCAGCGGTTCTTGAGATGGCGGTGCCCTGTCCAGCGATTCTTGACTTGAAGGGCCCTGTTCAGCGGTTCTTGAGATGGCGGTGCCCTGTTAAGCGGTGCTTGCTTTGGCAGTCCTTGCCATGTTCAGCGTTGCTTGAGTTGGCCCTCCTTCATTGCCCAGCTGGGCTGTGGCTGGCGCTCCTTCATTGCCCAGCTGGGCTGTGGCTGGCGGGGCCCTCCTGGGCAGCTTGGCTGGGGCTGGCGGGGCCCTCCTGGGCAGCTTGGCTGGGGCTGGCGGGCCCTCCTGGGCAGCTTGGCTGGGGCCCTCCTGGGCAGCTTGGCTGGGGCCCTCCTGGGCAGCTTGGCTGGGGCCCTCCTGGGCCGCTTGGCTGGGGCCAGCGGGGCCCTCCTGGGCAGCTCGCCTGCTGCCGGACTTGTCGGCCGTGCTGCCGTTGCCACCCATCCCTGCTCGTCTGTGGCCCTTACCTCCCTCTGCCGGTGTGCCAGGTGGCACCCCACTCCCTGACGGTGCCAGGGTAGTGCCTGTGGAGCCTGCTTTCTTTGGCCTCTCGCGCTGGGCACTGGCTTTCTTTGCTTTCTTTGCAGGGGGTGGGCTGGCCGTCTCTTTACTCCCAGCCGAAGTAGCTGGGCTTGAAGGTGGTGGACTCCAAAATCCTTGGACTATGGTCTTTGAAGGTCCAGGTTTTGTGGTGGGTGAGGTGCTGATCGGAGCCTTATGAGTTGGAGGGGGTGGGTCAGTTGATGGAAAGAGGTCAAGGTTGGAAAGGAAAAGCAATTTAGTAAGACAGGGACGGGTAGTTGTAGTGGGTATGGGAGTGGAGGAAGAGGATGTGGTTCTAGGACAGTGAAGTCTGGTGTCTTTGGGTGCAGGTGCTTGTGCTGGAGGCTGTCGTGAGGTGGATGGCTGTTGGGTGGGTGGCTGCCTGCGTTTGTGTGGTTTGGAAGAGGGGGTGACAGACACACTGGGAGAGGACACAGGGGACGTGTAAATGGTAGTGGGGGTGGTGACTGCACGTGTGCGGAGTGTTCTGGTGGGTGTGCTGGTGATGGACGTAGTGGCTGAAGATGCTGTGCATGCAAGTGTGAGTGGAGATGTCACAGGGAGGGAGGAGGGAGACGAGGAGGAGGGGGACACAGAGGAGGCAGTGGCTGTTGGCATGTCTGCATGTGGATGTTGCTTGGGTGAATGCTTGTGTGATGTGTGGTGCTTATGTCTGGATGAGCTTCTCTTGGGTGTTGAGGTGTGTGCAGGCTGGTCTGATGGTGTGTCTGGGATAGGCAGAGGTACAGGGGACTGGGACTGGGTTGAGGAAGTTGGAGGAGGGAGGCAGGAGACAGGGACAATGGCTGCCGTCAGTGCTGAGGCCAGAGTGTTGAACGATCGCTGATGGGCAGCCTGACCCGAATGAATGCCCTCCAGGTATGCATTACTCCGGTGCACCTCCCTTTCTACACCCTGGATGGCATTCAAAAGGGTAGACTGCCCAACAATGATGGTCCTGAGGAGGTCAATGACCTCCTCACTGAGGGCAGCAGGGGTAACTGGGGCAGGGCCTGAGGTGCCTGGGGCGAAGGAGATGCCCACCTTCCTGGGTGAGCGGCAACGGGGCGAAGGCTGAGGGGCTGCTGGGAGGGCGGAGCTGGCGCGCTGGGTGGCGGCTGTACCTGTTGTTGCGGTGGGCACGGATGTTGCCACCACCACAAGGGAGCTCCCTTCCGAGGACGTGTCTGTGTCGCTGGTGTCACCACGTGTCCCCGCTGTGGAGCTCCCCTCGCCCTCCGTCTCACTGGTGAAATCAGAGTCAGTTGCATGGCCCTCCATGGCCATGTGAGATGCTGCTCCCTCGTGCTTCGATGCTACTTCTCCTCCACCTGATGATGCTAATGCACACATGAACAGGAAGACCACAAAGAAAGGGGGGGGTGGAGAAACAAAGACATGTTGAGTGCATGCATTGGCGACACCGTTGGTGGAGAGGACAGACACAGAAGCCCCCTGCACTACGCCGCGCAATTGGGGTACACTACTCAATCCGTGGGACATGGCCTACAAGCCTATGGACGACTACTCCATACATAGGTGACACAGGGCCTTAATTAGCTGTACTAGGCAACCTACAGAGGTGGGGGGCGGGGGTACAGGGCCATGCCTACCGGAGAGGCCTAGCCTACAGAAAACGCCCTGGCCTAGGGATACCCACAGCCCTCCTCCCCCACCCAGACACCTCCAATGTGCGCAAAATCAGCAGAATGTGCTTATACTCACCCCCATGTGTCTGCTGTGATGTCCTCACGCGCCCATCCAAATCGGGGTAGGCCACCGCCAGGATCCGGGACATCAGGGGGATCAAAGTACGACTGGCACCCCTCCTACGTTGGGAGGCCATCCCCAGCAGAGCCTCCGCGGTCTTCCTGCTCCCGCGGCGGATGTCCTCCCACCTCTTCCGGCAGTGGGTGCCCCGTCTGTTGTGGACCCTCAGGGTCCGGACGTCCTTGGCGATGGCACGCCAAATGTCGATTTTCTGATGGGCGCTGACCTATGTGACATGTGCAGGGGGAGAAACAAAAAATAACATCACCTTCTGCATGCTCGATGTGAGTGTCCCCCCATCCCCACCCTTGCCATGTGGCACATGCTCTCATCTTTCGTTTGATGCATGCCTCATTCGCTCCCCTCCCCACCATCTTTCATTCACCCCACTCAACCCAGGCATTGGCCCCAAAGCATGGTCCCAGTGTACTTACCTGTTGGTCTGGAGGACCGTAGAGTAGCGCATACTGGGGGAGGACCCCATCCACGAGATTCTCCAATTCTTCAGAAGTGAAGGCAGGGGCCCTTTCTCCAGTCGCAGCAGCCATTGTCTCTTCCAGACCGAGGTCACAGCAGCACTTGCAGTATAGGTCCTCTCCTGTGGAAGATCAGGTATCGAGTGATTAAGCAGATAGAAAATGGCGGTCACGCCCGCGGCGGTGCGTACCGCGGCGGTGCGTACCGCGACCGCCGGCGCACATCCTCATTGGCTCCTGAAACCCATAGGGTTCAATGTTAACCAATGCGGCTATGCGCCGCGGTCTTCGACCGCCTACCGCCACAGTGTGCCACGCCAGCGCATTGACCTCACATCCCACTGTCGCACTTCACAGGGCAGGCAGCCGCCATTTCAAGGGCCCCCATATCTTAATTTCGACTGCGTCACACATACCTAGGCCTTGCATCAACACTCATACAAGCCATTCAATGCATTAAGAAATGTGCAAGCTGTGGGAACGTACCTGTGGGTTGATTGACTCTGTGCTCCATGTTGTCCTTCCTAGACACCGTCCGCTGGGACTTGCGAGAAGATGGAGGAATCTTCCCGTGTACAGACCGCTGGTGGACCTGTCGACAATGGAAGAAAGACATGTCATACTGACATACAGGCTTGACAGAGCCACTATACAGGAACTGTGTGCCCAACTGGAGCCAGACCTGATGTCACCCATCCGCCAACCCACAGGGATCCCCCCTCTAGTGCAGCTGCTGTCAGTACTCAATTTTTTGGCAAGTGGGTCATTTCAAACAACAGTGGCCTTTTCATCAGGGATGTCTCAGCCCATGTTTTTCAAGGTGCTGTCCAGAGTGTTGTCTGCCCTGATGAAATACATGCGGAGCTACATTGTTTTCCCTGAGGTGGGCGATTTGGCTACAGTGAAGGGTGATTTCTATGCGCTTAGACATATTCCCAACATCATTGGTGCAATTGATGGGACACATGTTGCTTTGGTCCCCCCCAGCACAAGTGAACAGGTGTACAGGAACAGAAAAAGTTATCATTCCATGAATGTCCAGGTGGTCGGTTTGGCTGACCAGTACATCTCCCATGTAAATGCCAAGTTCCCTGGGTCAGTGCATAACGCGTACATCATGCGAAATAGCAGCATCCCTTACGTGATGGAACTACTTCAGAGACACCGTGTGTGGCTAATTGGTGACTCTGGTTACCCTAACCTGTCATGGCTACTGACCCCAGTGAGGAATCCCAGGACAAGGGCAGAGGAACAGTACAATGAGGCCCATGGGCGTACTAGGAGGGTGATTGAGCGTACCTTCGGCCTCCTGAAGGGCAGGTTTAGGTGCCTCCATATGACAGGTGGATCCCTAATGTACTCACCAAAGAAGGTGTGCCATATCATCGTGGCCTGCTGTATGCTTCAAAACCTGGCTTTGCGACGCCAGGTGCCTTTCCTGCAGGAGGATGGTCCAGATGGTGGTGTTGTGGCAGCTGTGGAGCCTGCGGAGAGTGAAGAGGAGGAAGACGAAGAGGACGACACAGACAACAGGGACAGAGTAATACAGCAGTATTTTCAATAACATACAGGTAAGAATCAACACCGGAATTTACATTTACTTAAAGTCTCCTGCCTCTCTACTGTCTGAGTTTCCACCCAGTGTATGTTCACTGAGTTGTTTCTTTCCCTTCCAATTTCAGAGATGTGGGCCCCACTCCGTGACCTCTGCTTTGTTTCCCCATGGACTACAGCTGTGTGACAGTGGTATGTTGTCATCACAATGTAACTGGACATTTTTGCACGGTTCTGTGTAATACATTTGTTCAAAAATACAGGAAGACTCCAGATTATTTTTGTGCAATAAGTGTGTTTATTTAAGTGCTCAAATTTGGGTAATGGTTGAAATTCGGTGATGGGTGATGGTGGAGGAATGTCCATGGCAGAGTCGAGATTTTGAGTCTCACAGGTGCATTGTCCATATGCCTGTGGAAGGTGGAGCAGGGGCAGTTTAAGGTTGGACAGGATGACAATGTGGGACAGTGGGATGACAATCAGGGGGTATCCTTTCCTGGCGGGGGTCTTGGCATCCTACTCTGTCTTCTTCCTAGATCTCAGGCACCGCTTGCGGGGTGGTTCTCCTTCTGCAGGGGGTGGGGTTCTGGTGGCCTGTTCTTGTGTCGGGGCCTCCTGTCCACTAGAGCCGGCGGAGGTGGTAGCCTGTTCTTGGTCCATGCTAGTGACAGGGGCCCTTTGTGGTGCCACATGGTCCCGCAATGTGGTGACTATCTGGTTGAGAGCCACAACGATGGTGCCCATTGCGGAACTGATATTTCTGAGTTGTTCCCTGAACCCCATATACTGTTCCTCCTGCAGTACCTGGATCTCCTGGAACCTGGCCAGGACCGTTGCCATCGTCTCCTGGGAGCGGTGGTATGATCCCATGATGGAGGATAGGGCCTCGTGGAGAGTGGGTTCCCTTGGCCTGTCCTCCCCCTGTCGCACAGCATCCCTCCCAGTTGCCCTGTTTCCCTGGGCCTCTGTCCCCTGGACCGTGTGCCCACTACCACTGCCCCCAGGTCCCTGTTGTTGTTGGGGTGGTGGGTTAACCTCAGTGCCCTGTAGTGGTGGACACACCGCTGATTGACGTGTCCTGGAGACAGAGGCATGGGCCCGCTGGGTGGGCGCTGTGCTGGTGTTCCCAGAGGGGGGTAGGTCTGCTGTGGCCTGTGGCTGTCTGAGGGGAACCGACTGTCCTGAGGTCCCCGATGGGCCGGGCTCGTCATCTGGGTCCAGGGAGACAGAGCTGCTGTCATCACTGTGGGCCTCTTCTGGGGGTGGAATGGACATTTCTGGACCCTCCTGGGCGGTGTTGTGGCGTTCGGGTCCTGCAGGGGTATAAGAGTATGGTTATTGCTTCTGTGTGTGCCATAGCGTGCAATGGGTGGGTGCCCGTGTACCCCAGTGCTGGCATTCCCTTGTGGGGGCTGTTGTGACGGTGGTTTGGGGGGGGATGGGTATGTGCAGTGGGCATGCTTAGGTGATGGGTGTCCATGGTTTGTGGTCGCATGCAGGGCTTGGTGTTGGGATGGGTGGGTTGTGATGGTGAGACATTAGCAAGGAGGATGTGTGATGGGGTGGGGGGGAGGGTGGGGGTATGATTTGGCATGCCGGTGGGTGGGGGGGGATGAAGTATTTGAGATTTGACTTACCAGAGTCCATTCCTCCGCCTACTCCAGCGAGGCCCTCAGGATGCAGGATCGCCAAGACCTGTGCCTCCCATGTTGTGAATTCTGGGGGTTGAGGTGGTGGTCTGCCGCTAGTCTTCTGCACCGCGATGTTGTGTCTGGATACCATGGAACGCACCTTCCCCCGTAGGTCGTTCCACCGCTTCCTGATGTCGTCCCGATTTCGTGGATGCTGTCCCACAGCGTTGACCCTGTCCACTATTCTTTGCCATAGCTCCATCTTCCTGGCAATGGTGGTGTGCTGCACCTGTGCCCCGAAGAGCTGGGGCTCTACCCGAACTATTTCCTCCACCATGACCCTGAGTCCAGCGTCTGTAAACCTGGGGTGTCTTTGGGGTGCCATGGGGTGGTGTGGATGAGGTGTGGGGTGGCGTTTGTGGTGATGAGTGTGGTGAGTGTGGTGGTGTGTGGTGTTTTGTGCGTGGATGTTGTGTGAGTGATGATGGTGTGTGCCTGTGGATGCTAGTATTGTTGATAGTGGTGTCTCTCTATGTGCTTCTTTCTCAATTTTTGTCGTAGGGGTATGTGGGTGACGTGGGTGTGTGTTTTATTTTGTGTTGGGTGTGTGGGAGTGGTGTTAGTATGTGTATCAGGTGTGTGTGTTTCAAAATGACCAATGTGGCAGTGTTTTGGAGCTGTGAGTGTATTTTGACCGCGGCGGTGTGTACCGCCAATGAAATACCACGGGTGAAAGACCGCCGCGTGGATTCGTGGGTCGGAATGGGCGTATTTCTGTTGGCGTGACGGTGGAGGTTTGGTCATCGCCAGTTTCTCGCTGACCTTTGGTGTGGCTGACTTTTGTGAATGTCGGGTTTTTGGCGGTTTGGCTGTTGCGGGTCAGAATGACCGTGGCGGTTTCCCGCAGCGGTGTTATGGCGGTCTTCTGACCGGCGGTAAGCGCCTTTCACCGCCGAGGTCAGAATGACCCCCTATGTTTTTCTCTCTCTCTTTTGCTCTATCACTCACTCAAACCCTCTCTCTAGCTGCCCTATCATGAGTGAAAACTACTGTCTTCCTTCCTCTAACTCTTTTATCATTGTCTCATAAGTTTTCAGCTCAACTGGCAATGCCATGGCAAATAGAGTTTGCAGCAGGTTGTATAGTCATCAAGCAAATACTGAGAGATGAGAAAGTGGGTGTTTTGTAATTAAATTAATTAAGAAATACATTTGCTATTGTGATGTGATGTGGCTGCAACTGCCACTTTATTTTGCCCTAGAAAGTAAAGGTGTTTGAAGACTCACACTCTGTGTAGCCTTTGCATGCTTGTGTTGTGGAGCTAAAAGTGCTGGATTTGAGAAGTCAGTGCAGTATTGTTTGTGGAGGTATGGTTGGGTGCACTGCTGGGCTTAACAAGAAATGAAAAAACAGACACTGTTCTTCATCATTGGAGGATTGCAATTTGGCTTCCAAGATTGAGTGTGGACATATCCCCCACCACATTTGTAGCAATGTTCTTTTCTAAGTGTCTGTCAATCATTCTTCAGATACAAAGTGGCTGTTTTGGGGTTCTTGCTCTGAGTGAGATAAAACTATCTGTGCCAGTACCCATCATCTGTTTGTTTTGTATCATCTGATTATTTAGTCATCACATCACTTACCAGCATCAGGTTTTTAAACATAAAATAGTCAACATATCAAAGGTGCCTAAAAAGCAATATTTATTTGCAGACTCATTCTATATATCTCCTTTCTGTCATTCTTTAGTTGGAAGAAAGCAACTATTTGTTTGGGGAAAACATATTTTTGTTGGGAGATTCTGGACCTGGTCCTTTTTGCAGGATCGATCCCAGCTTTCTGCCTTTTGTAGTTGAACACATTTTTGTTGGCATTAGGGCTGTGTGCACATTTTCCCTGCTAAGCAAGCATTGGTAAAGTGTCTGTGCTCTCTCTCTAAAATATGGCTCAATTTACATCCACCTCATTGTTACATCTAATTGACTTGTAAGTCCCTAGTATATGGTACTATATGTACCAGGGCTTGCAAATAAATGCTACAAGTGGGCAGCAGCCCTCATTGTGCCAACCACTTGTTGTGTAGCAATTTTAGTTATAGCTTCAAACACATTATTTTAGCAAGCTAGGCCTGCCGCTGTGCACTTGAACCTAGACATATTTTATTCAGCTTTGTTTTATTATTTTAACAATAGCACATTTGCGGTCTTGTTTTATTTTCTCTATCTAGCTGTTCTTTGCCTAGGCCAGCACTGCATTCTTAAACAAGACATTTCTTTCACTCTGTGCTTTTCTCAAAGCTACAGTAAGATAGGTTGCTGGCAAAAGTGGTACGCTTTGTCTCTAATGTTCACAGAAACATACACACTTTTACATGAGGATCCTTTCTTTGAACATCAGCTGTTTTATTATAAAACACTACTTTGACCCATGTACGTTAGAGGGAGATTCCAGCCAGATGACCATGACTGCACGCTGATTGCTGACTGCTTCACTGCAGCTGCTTATGTAGACTGCAGGCCTCTTGCTCAGGTATGAGGGATGATGTCTTCCCAGGGAAACCTGAAGGGCAGAATTAGAGCTTAACATGCTGTGCTCTAACATAGCCTAGGTAGGACTATCCTTAACGATCGTAGTGACAATATGGTAGCGTTATTTTTATGCTTTACTATTGTCACAATTTTAAACCTGTCATGCTTCATTGCTCTAGTTATTGCAAGCCATGTTTTATTATCTAAGATGCAGTTACTTCAATAAAACCTTACTTAACTATACTCAGCCTCTGATTGTCCTGGCATGTGTGAGACTAACGTAACTGAGAGAAACGGATGAGATCTGAGTGACCACGATTTCCCTGAGGCATCAATTGTGTAATGCGCTGGATTGCCCAATCATCATGCGCTCAGTTGCCCAATCATCCCTACTCTTAGGTGGAGATGAGGCACTGTCAGAGTCACCAGATCCTCGGGGTCTGTGCACGTTCCCAACACGTCCACCACTAAACAGCTCCAAGACTCTGATAGATAAATCACAGACACTGAGAGAGTTCGAGAGGGGAAGAGGGGATTAGGAAGGGAACAGCTGGGAAGGAGACCTGTAGTAAGAAAAAGGTTAGAACACACAATATGAAAATTATATCTCCTGAAATTAATACTAGACTATGATTCTAAGCCTAGTCACTCTGAAAACATGAACGATCTAAGAGTTAAGTTTAAAATGACTAAGTTTCAAGATGGCCGGATACCTGTAGGGGAATCAAGATTAATTAAATGAAAACTTTCTTATTCAAGTACTTTCCTTTACATGAGAATCAGAAAAACATTCTGACTAAATTTTAAACCAGTCATATAAATCCTGTTTTGAGAATGTATACTAGGACCATACAATATTGCATCCAGAAACTCTGGCCTTCTGTGTACTCTTAAAATGTTTCAACGCAAATTGCGCATATTTCAGATATATATATATATATATATATATATATATATATATATATATATAGTAAACACCATAAAAGGATTGTGCACCATGAATAACACAATATGGATTCAGGAAACAAATCACATAACTTGTCAACTCGAATATTACATAATAAATATCTTAGAATAGTGGCATACAATAAACAACATGAAATAAACTTGTGGAGAGAATCGTGCGTCTTGCCGATTCGAGTGTTACCATGTAAAATACCAAGAAATGGTAGCACGCAATGAATATCAAAGTCAAATCATCATTAATCAAATCGCGCGTCTTGCTGATTCATAAAACATGATGTAAATGTCAAGAAATAACAGCTCACAATAAATACCAAGATCAAAGTACAATGAAACGAATCGCGCTTCTTTTGCCGATTCTTGAGCCATCATGTAAATGTCAAGAAATGGTAGCACGCAATGAACAACAAAGTTAAATCCTCATGAAACGAGATGCGCGTCTTGCCAATTCGTAAAACATCATGTAAATGTCAAGAAATAGTAGTGCGCAATGGACAACAATGTTTAAACACCATAAAAGGAATCACGCGTCTTGCCGATTCTTAAGCCACCATGCCAATGTCAAGAAATGGTAGCACACAATGAATAACAAAGTCAAACCTTTATGAAACAAATCGCGCGTCTTGCATATTTGTAAACTACCATATAAATGTCAAGAAATGGTAGCGCCCAAGTAATCTGTCACTCATTTAAGAATGAAACCAAGAATATGAAAATTCTCTATAACGGTGTCGGGACAGTCCAACCACCGTCTTACCGCCTGGAACAATGATCACCAATGAAGGATGAAGGGCAGAAGACTGGACGATCCAAATAGGCCGCCAAGACAGTAGCTCAGGAAGAAGCTGCTGCTCTGCATCGGGACCTCTGAATAGTGAGCACTGGGAGTTGGTCTGGCTCTCTTTTATAGAGTCTTGGCCCAGCCCAGAACCACGCCCAGGCATGTTGCAGGGAAAGTCTCTGGAAGGCCCTGGAAAGGGGCCACACCCTAACACACTCTGAAAACCTACAGCAATACATTGCAAAGGAACAGTATTTGTAAGCATATTAAAAATAAGTTTTCAGGATTGAACTCTGCAATGCAAAAGGTTAAACCACAACATATCAGCTCAATGCATAAATTACTTTGTTTTGAGAGTGCTGGGTTTTTGCATTTTTGTCGCCAATAGAGCGCGTACTGCTCTGGTGTTGACAGGCACTACCAGTTAGCCAGAACAAAACCCGGATTAGGCTGACAGGTGTCGCCTGTAGTGGGTTCAGACTCAGTCCCCCACAGTGCAAGTGATTCTGCCACCCAAATCCAGTAGTCTCATTAGGATAATGAGAGCCTACAACACACACTAAAGTAGCACTTTAAAACATGTTTCAGGCCTTCCCCTACTGGCTGTAGTTAATTTCTAAACTGTCATTTCCACCTGATAACATAAACATTTTACCAGTCCCAAATATTCATTTTAATACCTATAAATCACCCTTAGGGTAGATCCTAAAGACTCATAGGGAAGGGTGCACAGCATCTGAAAAGTATAACATGTGTACTAAAGTTTTGCATGTCCTGGCTGTGAAAAACTAATAGTCATTTTTATTGTGATAAGGCCTGTCTCTCCCCTTGACTAGCACTGCGATACCTTATTACATTTAATAAGTGATAAATTTGGATTAGGAGAAGATAGAGATATGTTGTTTGCCCTCAACTTAATTGTAATGTAAAGCCTCTTTTAATGGTGATGCTGGATTTTAAGTTGCAATTTTGAAAATCCCACTTTTGGAAAGGTGGCATTGTCTTGTCACAACCATTTGTGCCTTCTGCCATTGTCCTATGTCTCATGATATTAGCTCTGCTTTTGGGGTTTATGTGTTGCTTCCAGACAGTAACAAATGGGGCTTAAATGTGGGCAGGATGGGCCATCTTGGCAGGATGCCTGGGTATGGGCTGTACCCAGCCCCACTTACTTTAAAGGGGTTTGCCTCTTGCAAACACAAAGGCATTTGGCAACCAGACCTGCCCTTTGTCACCCCAGATAATTTTTAGTCTTTACATGAAAGGGGAAGAACTCATGGCACCAGACATAAATATTGGAACTCCAGAGCCACGAATCACAACACTCTTCTATCCATGGAAGTTACAAAAGAGCTACCCTGCTGCCAGAGGACTGCCATGTGGCCTTCCAGCAACTGCAGAGCTGACCTGCTGCAACTGGACCTGTCTGGACTTGCAGCTGGACCTTCCTGAGCCCTGGTAGTCCTGTATCCCCAAGTGATACCTCCCCAGGTGTTGGACCCTTGGCTGGCATCAGAGGGTACTCCTCCACAAGACAAAGTGAAAATCCTGAAGTTTGGGCTCCTTAAGATTCTGAATGTGCCCATTTAAGCGAAGACCCTGTCATAAATGGTGATGGCAGCAAGAGACCTGCTCTTTGTGCTGCAGCTACAACCATCCATAATATCTGCCAACACGAAGCTACAGCAACGACCTTCCATGATGCTCAACCAACTCTTTGCAAGACAGCAAAGGCCATCCCAAGCCTGCTCTGTGTGCTATAGACACCATAGACCCCAAATCCTCAGCACTCCTCTACAGCTTCAGCAATCTTGGAGTCACCCAGCTCATCCAAGGTCAAACCCACACAGGAGGATTATATGACGGAACACCAAATTAAAAACAACTACTAACCTTAACAACGAGGTCGGAACACCGACCTCGTCCTTACTAATAATGATTTTACCACGAATGCCTTAACAACGATATTTCGTTGTAAAGGCATTCCTGATAAAATCATTAGCAATAGGCACCATTCACCCTACATCCCTCACCCCACCCCCCCAAACCCACCCCAAAACCTAAAACCCCCTGACCCCCTACCCACTCCCCAAAACCAAAAACGCCCCACCCCCCCAACCCCACCCTAAAACCTAAAACCCCCTGACCCCCACCCACTCCCCAAAACCAAAAAAGCCCCACCCCCCCAACCCCACCCCAAAACCTAAAACCCCCTGACCTCCCACCCACTCCCCAAAACCAAAAACGCCCCACCCCCCCAACCCCACCCCAAAACCTAAAACCCCCTGACCCCCCACCCCCTCCCCAAAACCAAAAACGCCCCACCCCCTAACCCCACCCCAAAACCTAAACCCACCACTTACCTTCGCCAACTCCCTTCTTTGTACCTTAACCACGCATGTTTGTTGTTCAGAACATACGTAGTTAAGGCACAAAAATATGAAGTCGTGGTTAAAAAAAGCGTTGTTACGCTTTCGTTAACCACGACTTTCGTAATAAAAAAGTTGTAAAAAAGGATGTTTACCACACAGGAGGCCATGCCATCAGCTCTATTTTCTCCTCCCACAACAGGATCACCACCACCCATGCTACCCCATTCACATGGTCTTACAACTACATCATACATTTAAAAAAGCCACCCACCATCTCATCCCATCAGAAAAATCCAAAGTATCATCAAGACACTGGAGCAAAATCTCCAAAGATAGCTGGACCAAGACCCTACAGGAACACCTACCTAACCATATCTGGAACCCTGATGTCCACAACAAGCTATTCATTAAATGATTCCCTGACTGCACCATCTGCACCACTCCCACCAGAATCAAGACCTCTAAAAAACAACAGATGGCCCAGTTGGTACACAAATGATGTCAGGGAGTCCAAGCGCCACTGCAAATGACTTGAGAGTAAATGGAGACCAAACAAAAACACAACTGTAACATCCACATACAGAACCTCCCTCAACCTCTACAATCAACCACTACGAGACATAAAGGAAAAGGCCCTAATTCTCAGACTTGAATCCAGCCCCAACAACGCCAAAGAACTCTTCACCATCATCAAGAAGTTCTCAAACCCACCAGCTGCTAACAAGGACATCATTACACCCAAGCTCTCTGGAAAGACCTCTCAAACTTCTTTGAATAGAAGCCTGCCAAGATCTACAACATATACAACCCACAGCATACCAATATAAATGCCTAATAGGACACTTCCTGAATTACCAGACACCAGCTAAGCAACTGGAAGCCCCTCTTGAATGAAGACACCACCATCCTGGTAAATACCATCCACTCAGGAACCCCCTCAGGCCCATGCTCCCACTTCAGTCAGTCAGTCAGTCAACACAAGCTTTATTCGATCAACAGACCATCAAAGCAATACAACAATAAATATCATCATAAAATATAAAATAGGTCAATTCCATCCTAAAACCAGTGTCTAACAATAATACAAATAAAAAAAAACAGTTGCCCAGTCTGTAAATCTCATCTCATCTTCCTTAAAAATCATTGCTTACATAAACGTTACGTATGCGCCATGCTGCCACTAAAAACTTACTAACAGCATAAATTACAACATTAGAGCAATGACTTTTTAAAACCCCCAAGGCTAAAACACATTTCATTATCTTCATTTCCCGGCAAATTTTGTGGATCCATTTGGACCTGGGTGAGAAATATACAGGGCAAAAAATAAAATAAAATGTTTGACTGTTTCTGGGGTAATACCACACACGGGGAAAATATCAGATGTGGCATCTGGTCCCCATCTACTCGTCAAGGTCTTCAATGGCAATGTCCCAAAACGAAATCTAGCGTATAGCCCTTTGCCTAGTATATCAGGTATTATATCTAGGTACGGTTCGAACTGTGGTTACCATTTAAAATCAATAAAAAGATTGGTTAAACGACCATGGGATTTACAGCTAATATATTCATTTCGTACATAGGACCAATAAACACACTTCTAGAAGTGAGATCTTGTATACGACCAATTCAGGAACAGTCCATAGCCTTACCCAGTATAGAAAAGGTCTTAAAATAATTAAGTCAGCCATCCGTTTTAATCCCAGGTCTAGAAACAATGGGATCAGTGGGGTACTGGGAGGCCATGCACATAGAGCCCTCGCAAAACTATTCTCACCAGTGGTTATCCTATTACTGTCAAAGAAGCCCCATATCTCCGCACCATAGACGGCAGCGCCCTGCGCCTTGGGCACATAAATCTTGATTGCTGGAGATACAGCTTTGTCCATCGTACTCCTATAAAAGCACAGTATGGATGCTGCCCTATGTTGCAGGAGTCCAACACTTTTGCTAACCTGTTCTTCCCAATGTAATTTGTCTGTTTGCCTCACACCCAAATAATCAATGGAGCTAGCCTTGTCCAAAAGATCGCCATCTAAGCTAATAGTGCATTTCTTCCGTGGTCCAGAGCGAAATACCATCAGTTTCATTTTCTTAGAATTCAACTCCAAACCATTGTTCCGACAGAATAGATTAAATCTATCAACAAGAATTTGTAGACCCACAGGGGTCTTTGAGATGAGTAGTGAGTCATCTGCAAAGAGAAGAATAGGGATTTTCTGGGCATCCAAAGTTGGAGCATCATTCTGGCATGCCATCAAAACCTGCAACACCTCATTGATAAAAAGGGAAAACAGAAGCGGTGCCAGCACGCAGCCCTGACAAACGCCCCTATTTATGGGGAATTTGTCGGTCAGCTAGCCTTGGTTTCCCCATCTCACTTGTGCATATGTGTCTTCATGCATTTGCTTCAATAATTGAATTATGTTAGCTGGAGTCCCTATTCTATATAACACTTCCCACAACTTCTCTCTTGGGACCAAATCGAAAGATGATCGCAAGTCAACAAAAACAACATATAGGGGTTGATTGGCCAAAACTACATATTTCCAGTATAACACGGCCAACCTGAAAACCTGGTCCACTATACTAATTCTAGGTTGGAACCCCGCCTGAAGGGGAGAGAGAATCTGATGTTCCATGACCCAACCCGTTAGTCTGCCTAAAAGTTGTTTAGCAAATATTTTTTGCAGATTATCTATGAGACTAATCGGTCTGTAATTTATTGGGAGATTTACGTTACCCTTTTTGTAGATGGGAATGATTTCAGCACCCTTCCACGTAGTGGGAATCTGTCCTCCTTCAGTAATTTTGGTTGAGAGTGTATTAATGTACCAGGTCCATATAGCTGGCTCAGATCTATAAAGATCACCTGGAATCTCATCTGGTCCTGGAGCTTTACCAGGTTTTAGAGAGTAAATTGCATCAGCGGTTTATTTTAGAGAAAATCAAATGTGGTCCTCAGAGTCATATAGACCCCAGTCTATGGGTGCGTTGGCAAGGTTCGCATCTAACAAGGAGGGGAGGTCTTGTCCCACATCGTAAATATCAGGGACCACAGGAGTATCAATTTTAACATAGAGGCGAGAGAAGTGTTCCACCCAACTTTCGGGTTGGATGTGGTTCCTTAAGCTATTCCTACCCCCTTTCTCTCGTTTGGACAGCAATTCCCAGGACAACGTATTGTTATTGGATTTCGTGGCATCCAACAACTCCTGCCAGATAGAGTCTTCCCAAGATTTCTTTGCTCGTAAAGTAATCTCCTTGTAAGCATGTTTAGCTTGTTGTAGTGCCCCCAGGATCCCATTCGTAATAGCTTTTTTTAACGCAGACTTGGCCCTGGAACATGGTTCATCAAACCATCTATTGTTTGCCGGGATCCCACCTCGTGATCTTACCCCAACCTTTTTATTAAAAAATACTTTGCAATTTTACAGTCATGATTTTGTGTATGCAAAGAAGTGGAATATCTTTAAAATCCTGATCTTCGTAGACTATCAAGTTTTCTATAAACGTTTGATAAACCTCACATAACAGATAGGGGTTCGACATCACCTTTGGCCACCCAACCTTTGTAGATGAATTATTCAAGATAGAAGAGGGAACCTGTGGCAGTGGGTGTGGCGATAATAAGGACTATGAGGCTCAGGTGGGGTGTGAATGATGACTTTATTGAATTTTAGAGGTACGAGGTAGTCTTCAGAGTTATATGGCTTGTGGGCTCTCCGTACTAAGTTGTCTCTTCTTTTCCCAGGGTTCCTCTTGACTGGCGAAGATACTCTTCGTGGGACTCCCAGGTATACCGGAAACAAGAGGAATGGAGATATGGGTGAGTCTAGGGTTTGGTGATGGACGTTTAGTGTCAACACGAGAGAGAGAGAGAGAGAGAGAGAGGGAGAGCGCAACTGTCCCCTAGGATAGTGTGATGACTTGGAGGTCAGAATGTATAGGATTAGTCACCTTTGAGTGTTTTCGGAATGACAGGTTTTTATTTCTGTATGTGCTCATATTTTTCAGTGCTTTTATTTCCTCCCTTCTAGTGCTCTTATTTCCCAGTATTCTATTGCCTCCCCTAGAGGGCTCCTATTCCTTAATGCCCTTCTTCCTTCCTTCTAGTACCCTTCTAGTGCTCTTATTTCCCAGTATTCTATTGCCTCCCCTATAGGGCTCCTATTCCTTAATTCCCTTCTTCCTTCCTTCTAGTAACCTTCTCCCCCTCCCCTCTCCCTGTAGCCTCCCTCCCCTCTCCTCTCCCGTCGTCCCCCTTCCCTTTTAACCAGAAACTGTCCTTTATGTAGGACCGTACCTGGTTGAGCCACATCCCTCCTGGGACGTGGCGGAGTTCACGCTCTTCTGGTTCCTTTCTGGTTTCTATCCGGTCCTGGACGACTGGTTTCCGGGGCTCTCTTGTGGTCGGGCGTCCTTCTGTCTCCTCGGTCCTCCTTTCATCGCTCCTTCGTGTCTTTCGGCGTCTCTCTCCTCTACTACACCATTTTTACAGTTTCGGGAACCCGGATATCTGGTTCCCGGCGAGGCAGGCGGCGTCTATGTTGCTATGACGCCCGGACAGGGCGTCGGCAAGGAGGGAGAATCAGGAGTCCGTTCCCGATTCTGCCCTCACGGTAGCCGGAACATCCGTCTGCCGGCTACAGAACCAATGTAAGTTGTATGTTCGAGGTTCTTCCGAAGGCATCCCCGGAAAGGGAGAGTAGCAAGGGGTAGTGATCACTCTTACATCTCAGGTCCACCCTCATGTCTTTTAACAAAGGCCATAGTCGCACATCCACTAGGAAATAATCAATAACACTTGTCATTGAGCCTCGTTTGAATGTAGTGCAAAGTTTAAATCGGAAGGCGTACAACCGTTACAGGCCCTAAGGCCATACTTTAAACATAGGGAGGCCAACTGGACAGCCACTCCAGAGCATGGACAAGGGCGATCGCTATTCAATTGTGCAATTCCCCATAATTCATCCTCCCCCACTGTTAAACCACTAAGCAGCACGGATGGTTCAAAGGTGCAATTTACATCCCCAGCTATGATTAAATAAAATGTTGTTTGTAAGGTATCTAGAAAATCAGATAGCAAGGTAATGGTCTGAGACTCTGATCCTCGAGGGACAGATCAGGCATAAACATTAATAAAAATTACATTAAAACTCTGTTGGAATGAAATTTGCAGCCCCATCAAATGAACACAATCAAATTTTAAAATCTTATAATTGCATTGCAGTTTTTTGTCGCCTTTGCTGATGGTTGGGAAGGAATGTTAAAAGAGAGAAACCCTTCTATATTAATTCTATCCTCAGCCCAAGTTTCTTGGAAAAGACATATATCTTGAGTATTTATATATGTGATCCAATCTAAGTCGTTCAATTTCCTCGCAAGGCCAGCTAGATTCCAAGTCATTATTGATAGGCCATTATTATCTAACTCAACTCCATATGACTGGGGACTAACATCCTCTGGGATCATCTCGTTCATAATGGGCCCATCGAGTCTGTTCATTTGTGGCTCCTCTAAACTGTCCCTAAGAAATACTTCCTGAGCTGGAGACAGTTATAGACTGCATGAGTTCTGCAGGCCCAGGGGATCCCTCCTAGGATTGTGAGCCAACTGACCATGCACAGGGGCCTCGCTTGCATCATCTAATTCTGACACTTGGGTAATACCTCCCTTTTTTTGCCCCCTATGCTGACGAGTGTATACATCAAAAGCAATAAGTTAGGTCCACCAAAGTCTTGTCGAAAAACTCAATTGAAATTATATCGTAGTTCGACCCCAAGGGGCTCCATCTCTTGGCTTTGGAGATGTCCGAACGTATAACCGAAAGACAGTTCCATCGGAAGCGGAACCAGTGGGTGACCTTGTTAATCCGGGACTCATGGTCCTCGAAAAACCCTGGCGACAACTTCGGAACAGTGTTCAAAAAGAGGGTGTTATTCCCGATTTGGTACCTAAGCTTTTTGTCGACATAGCTGGGTCACTGGAATCTCTATGAAAGGAGGTAACACAAATAGAATCACAAGTAGGAGGGGGTGCGGATAACCTACTAACATCAGAGAAGGTACAATCCCCCTTACCTAATGTATTAACAAAAGTTTTACACCTTCTAGGTGTCTGACTGCTCAAAGGGGCAGAAGGGCGACCAATATTGCCAACAGAGTTCGCCGTAGAGACCCCATCCATAGTAATGTTATTGGAACCCAACTGCTCATTTATGAGATTATCCACATGGGGTGTTTGACTGACCTCTGTATCAGCCATTTATATCCCTTTACTTTGGGGGTGGTTGGCTGATCCCCCATGTACAATAGAGGTGGATAGGATCGGTTCAACCGTCATGGTTCCTCCTTTTCCAACCACCTCTACCACTTGGCATTTACATCTACATGGATATACCATTTTCCCCTGCAGAAATTTAACTAGCTGCAATACCAAGTTCCTAACTTCGTCAACTCTCTGCAGAATAAGGGACATGTTAGCTTCACTGACGGGTTGCTCTGAAAAAGTGGTGGTAATAGGAATTGGCAGAAAAATAACATCCTCAATGTTTGGCTCAACCGTAGGATGTCCATGGACCCTCAACAGATCACCCTCCTCAGCCAAGGACCCAAACCGATTTCTACAGGGTATGTTGGGAACCAGCCTTATCTCAGGGCTCAGTGGAAAGGGTATGCTTTCTACGTCTTCTACTTGGGATACCCCCTGTCTAAGCGAGGAGTTAGTAGCACTGCCCACGGTTCCCTGAGAGGGAGAAAGAATGGTATTGTTTATATTAGACAGGTTCCCTCCTCCGTCAGTCTGAATAACAGAGTCAAAGGTTTGGCCCTTCTTCTTCTTTTTATTAAAAAACTCTTGGATCCTTCTGGGTTGTGGCAAAGCCTTCTTTGGGGGCAGGGCTCCATTGATATCCATTTCACTATTCAAAATGGCCTCCACTTCCTCAAATAGCAGGTCTATCTCGTCAAGTGATTTAGGGCCACATCCAATGGCCTTATTTGCTAGATTCTTGGGACGCTTTTTCAGTTTTTTAGTGTAATTCAGGGGTACCGGCAAATCGACAGCCTTCCTCTTCCCCATGGATTTGGTAATAATAGATAGCAACCCAGTATATAATAAAATGTAGCTCTTACTTGTTAGTTGAGTCTTCTGCAAAGAGATTAGGCCTGGCCCGGCCTTGATCGGGCAATGATGGGCGAAGACGGGCCCGTCTTGGCCCTGTCTTGGCCCGAGCGCGTCTCGCGTCCCGCGAGGGGCGCATCCCTTTATGGCAGCCGAGGAGAGCAAAGTGAGCCGGGAAGGGAGCCCCGTTCCCCCGGCAACTTCAACAAGCACGTCCAGCGAGGGGCACGTCCCTTTATGGCAGCTGAGGAGAGCAAAGTGAGCCGGGAAGGGAGGTCCGTTCCCCCGGCAACTGGAATCAACAAGCTGCCACTTCATACACAACCTTCGAAGAACCATCATCTCTTCCATGCTTACAGCTATCACCACCTACTCCATAACCACTGTCCCCACTGTCCCCTTCACCTTTCCGTCTTGCTGGAAAATGCAGAAGTCAACATCCTATTGAAGAAACCAACAGTACACTCCAACACCCTCAACAGCTACAGACCCATCTCTCTCCTGCATTTTATCAGGTAAAATCATGGAGAAAGCCATCAATACCTAACTCGCTGACCACCTAGACCTCTATCAACTCCTGGACAGCTGCCAATCTGACTTGCACATCAATCACAATACAGAAACAACCCTCTTTTCACTTACTGATGAAATCAGAAGCATCCTCTACCATGGAAAAATGGACACATTCATCCCCCTTGACCTCTCTGCAGCTTTCAATACTGTCTACCACAACTCACTCATCAGAAAGGATAAGCACTTGGTAACTGTGGATCAGCCCTCAAGAGGATATCCCTTTTACTAATAGACAGGATGCAATGAGTTAGGGATGGCAGAGAGATGGTACGCAAGATGGCTCCAATAGAGTGAGCCTCCTGCAGTCCAGGGTCACATTCTGGAAGTAAACTGCCTCATCTGGCCACATATTGGCTAGATAATGAGCAACATGTAACATAGACATTGGCAGTGACCTGCCCCTGCAATTTCAGCTGAATACGGCCCGCACTACTAACAGAAAAGTGCAGCCCAGGACCAGATCAGCAATTTTGAAATGGTGGCCACCTAAGCAATGGGCAAGTTCAGTGCTGCTTTCTGACTGCGGTTAGTGCGAGTTTGGTGCATGACCCAGGGTGCTAGAACCCCTTTGCGGTGCTGGGTGGGGTTGGTTTGTACCTCCTTGAGGATTGGGGCAGCAGTCCAGCTAAGTCAGGCAGATCACCGCTCACCACCCATGGTCCAATGTCTGCAGCTCCTGACTGACTCTTAGCGGCTGTTGATCAACAGTCTCTGCACCCAAGGGGGGGGGGTGGTGTCAGACCCCGGGGGCTTCCTTATAAGGATCCTATTGACAGGGGCGGGCCTGCACATGGTGCAAAGATCAGCTGGACTGGTCGTTGGCTTGAGTGGCCTTTCAGGCAGGCAGGACCTGCTTGCAAGTGTGTGCGGCATTGAACATCTGTGGTGACTGTAGGCCTCTGGACTGATTGTTCCTCCCGCCAATATGCCATGCTCTATTGAGACCTGCATGCCACATTAGCTCCTCAGGGAAGCCGTTTGCTGGCCCCTTCACACAAGCGTCAACAAGTTTCCATCAGGCTTCAGTCTGTCAATTCACAGGTAGTAATGAGGTAATTACACTATCCGCCTGCATGAATTTAAATGTGCATGCAACTAGCCAGGAGACTTATCAGTGGCTTTGAGAGTCTACTGTTGTCCCCTACATCATTACCACACACACAATTCACCTTCCCTCGCAGGCTAAGGCTACTCAACACTGACCCACTGATGTGTGCACGCCAACTGATGGGACCACATCTCAGTGATTGTGCCATATTAAAAACTGCTAATTGTGAAGTTGGAGTCTGTAACTTTCTGATTTTTTATGAACACATTGCACCAGTGCACCCCGTACCACTTTAGGTGCAAGTCTGTGGACTACCTAGGATCCAGGCGCTAAAGACGAATCACTGCTAACAGGGGTGCACTCTCGATACATCTGGGGAATTGGTCACTGCTGTGGAATCCCGAGTCTGCTCATGTCCCCCCGGCAGGATTACAAGGATGAATTGGAACTGGGTTTGCAAGGCACCCCTGGCAAATTCTACACTACTCCTGCTCAAACAGTAAGGCTCCTTATTGCCAGATGCAGCAGTGCTCTCCTGCTGCCGCCAATACCATCTGCCACAGACTCTTGCCACTACCTGGGGTACACCAAGCAGGACAGGGTTTTCTTTCTTTGCCTTGCGTATTCCTGTTGAGCACATGGACACTGATCATAGCAGATACCTTGAAACTTGCACCACAGATGCTCTAAGATACGGTGACAACTTGGGCAAGTCAAATATTTGGCAGACCAAACTACAATTTAATGCTCAGTGATTCACGTGCATCCAAAATGGCTGCACAAACCAGCCCTACGCAGAAGACTCACCGTAAGATGAACTAACGGATACTGTTGACATGAAAGAACTACTGATAGCCATGCAGCAAAGTCTGTCATCCATCAAAACCAAAATGGACACTATGGGGCATATTTATACTCTGTTTGCGCTGGATTTGCATCATTTGTTTACGCGAATCCAGCACAAACTTAATTCCACATTTATATTTTGATGCTAGACATATTGGAGCCAAAATATTGGAGTTAAAGTCATTTTTTGCCGGCAGAAAACTACCTTGCGACAATAAGATGTGAGGTAGGTGTTCCCGGGCAAAAAATGACTCAAAGGACCTGGCGCCTTGTTTATCCTCCCGTACAAAAATCATGCACGGCAGGAGGAGGGCCTTCAATAATGGCACTAAGCCTGCTTAGCACCATTATTTACTGCCTGGGTCAGGACAGGCGTTAGAGGAACTGTGGGCCTTTTTCCATGGTCAGAGACCATGGAAACAGCCCACAGGTGCCCTTCCCTGACCCCAGGGACACCCTCACCCACCCGCACCTACACCTGGGGAACACCTAAGGATGGGGGACCCACCCCAGGTATGTACAGGTAAGTATTTTTATATTTTTTGCAAAGTGCATTGGGGGACCTAACTTGGGCTCCCCTACATGGCACTGTGTCCAATGGCCATGCCAAGTCCCCTGGGCATGGCCATTGGGCTGGGGGCATGACTTCTGTCTTTACTTAGACAGGAGTCACGTCCATGGGGGTTGTGCGTGGAAACAATGACACTAATCAAGTTAGAGTCATTTTTTTTTGTCTAAACTAACTAGCACCATTCTTTCATGCACAAACTCCAGTTTCCCCTACCCCTTCCCCACATGGTTATAGCTTATATATGACGCCCGGCTGGCGTCCAGGAATAGCGCTAGCCGGCGGTATACTTTTTGGCGCAAACCTGCACTAACACAGGCTTGCGTCAAAAAGTATAAATCAGGGCCTATGTGTATTAAAATGGACTTTATCACACACAAACTGTAGAATTATGATGGTCGACTCAAGGAAGAGGAATGAAGTTTGCCACAATTTAAGATACAGTATCTACCTGGAGTGAGCAACAACCTAATATGGAGAAAGTTTTCAAACTCATTGTAGCCAAAAATGAAGAATTGGAAGCAAGATCTCACAGGAACTATTTAAGAATTTTTGGGAAACCACAATCGACCAATAGAGGCAGAATTGAGGACTATGTTGAATGACTGCATGGACCAAATTTATACTCTCTTTGGGCTGGATTTGCATCAACTTTTTTATGCAAATCCAGCGCAAACGTAATCCATATTTATATTTTGACGCTAGACCCATCTAGTGTTAATAATATTGAGTTTGCGTCATTTTAAGGATGCGTGAAACCTCCTTGCATCAATGAGATACAAGGTAGGCGTTCCCGTCCAAAAAATGATTCAAACACCTTAGCGCCATATTTATCCAACAGTGCAAAAATGACTCACAGGTGGGAGGCGGACCCGAAAAATTACGCTAAGCCTGATTTGCGTCAAATTTTAACGCCTGGGTCAGGGCAGGCGTTAAAATGAAGCAAGCACACCACTACTGAAGGAAAACACACACAAGCAATATCATAGCTCAACAGGACAACATGGAGGTGCTACTGATGCAGCATGCTAAACGACGCAGAGCACAGGACAGCACAGCAGCCACCACCACCCCAATATGGCCCCCAAAGGAAACACAGATGGCAGGATAGGGTCTTCAGGACCAGGACAATCCTCCAGTGTCTCAGGGAACAGTACATTATCCAGAGGTATAGACTCAACTGGCAAGCCATCCAGCAGCTGCTGCATGAAATTGAGCCACAAATAACAGCGAGCCTGCAGACACCACAAAATATACCACCAGTGACCAAGCTGCTAGCTGTCCTGCATATGTCGGCAAGTGGCTCCTTCCAAACAATGGGTGCCCTGGTCACTGGGGTATCACAGCCCTCATACTCTGCCTTCCTTCCCAAGGTCCTAGATGCCATCATCTCCCTCACACCTCACCACATCAGCTTCCCCAACACCCAGCAGAAGCAGCAGGAGATCACACAGGGATTTTATCAGATACATGGCTTTCCGAATGTGCTTTGTGCCATACACTGCACCCATGTCAGTTCATACCATCTGCAGCAACAGAGCATCAATTCCAGAACAGAAAACACACCCACTCCATAAATGTGCAGGCCATAGTTGACCACCAGAGATTGTTTACCAACATCATGGCCAAGTATCCTGGGAGTGTACATGATTCCTTCATGTTCCGCCACAGCAAGCTCAATCAGCACTTCCAGGATGGACAATAGGGCAACGGCCTTCTTGTCAGTAAGTCCATAAACCTACCAATATACACACGGCACAGCAACCCTGCAGGACACATAATACATACATCACTACATTGATACGTGGGCAGGAAGACACTGAGGTGTGACACAGGTAGTTATGTTGTACACCATGGCACAATGAGATACACACCTATGGACATATGACGGCTGCCACAAACAATAGCTGCCACTCTAGAGCTACAAGCGACAAATGACAAAGCACACAGTCAATCAATCAATCAATCACTGCATTTGTAAAGCGCGCTACATACCCGTGAGGGTCTCAAGGCGCTGGGTGGTGGGGGGGCTGCTACTGGTCGAAGAGCCAGGTCTTGAGGAGTCTTCTGAAGGCCAATGTGACAATGACACAGTGACAATGACATGGCCTGCACTGGAAGTACAACTTGGAAGATGAACCATTTACTATTACATTATGCCACATAGTCAATCCGACACCCTCCCAAGCAATATGTAGCATGGAAGGGGTGTGCAATATGTTTTGCTGCAGGTCTAATACCATGAGACACATAGTATGATGATGCAGACTCACATGCAGGTGACACAGAAATATAGAGGCAGTCCCAACATCATACATCACTCCTGGGGTGCCGTTGCCAGATAGCAATAATGAAGTGGACTGTGCTATTAATACATATTGATGTGCCACTAATGCAAACTGCACACAGCTGCACACACTGAAAGAGCTAATTGGCCATCAAAATAACAGATATACATGGAGATGACCCTTCCTGCACAGATACATCTACCTCCACAAGGCAGTTAGCCAGGTTACCTGGAGCAAGTTTGGTAGTGTAGGTGCATGGTTGCACATGAGCCACTGGCAGAGCGAACTACAATGGTTTGCCTTGGACCAAGTCACACATGGGACAATTGTGCATTGTCAATACTGAACACCTCAGTGCTGCCAACTTATGGAGATGTGTTGTGCATTGCCACCAAGCCTAATCAAAGGGCCTCACTATTGCATTTCATCTGCAGTGACATATGTCTAATTGGATAGGTTGCCCAGGCCATTTAGTGCAACCATGTTACCACCACATCAGAATCCATTGTGTGTGGGGAAGTATCATATCCCCTCCAGTGAAAGCATAGTAAAACATGTTGGTCACTACACAATGCATGGTACATACATACTGACCTGCAGTTTGAAAAAAAAAAATCATAGATCCCAGCTCAATGAGCCAAACACAAGTTATCAAGTAAAACAACCCCCTGCAGAAAAGTCTTCACGGAAGCCCAGGATCTCAGACAATACCACAAACACATATGAGTCACAGACGACACAAGATATCAACTGCCATGCTATATGACATTCATGTTGCACTCACTAACAAAATACTCACTCCTATTTTTTTTTTCAGCTGGTCAGGGTTATTGGATCCAGCTATGGATAATTGCCCCATTCCCCAACCCAAGCACAGCAGCAGAGCGTGCCTATAATGAGGCACATCCGAGGACACAAAACATTGTATAAAGGACCTTTGGCATCCTGAAGGCCAGATTCAGGTGCTTGGACATCACAGGAGGTAGTCTTCTATATACCCCACACATTGTTTGCAAACATCATACTTACATGTGCTATCCTGCACAACATTTGTGTGAAGAGGAACATCCCTCAATATGAGCCCGTGCAAGAACTGCCTGAGGAGGAGGAGGAAGATGATGGTCCCAGGGAAAATGAGGGGAAACATCAAAACACAGGAATTCGCCGCAGAGAGCAGATTGTTAAAACATTTTTTAACCTATAGTCACTCTACACACCTTGTTAGGATATGTAGTTAAACACCTTACTTGA
Organism: Pleurodeles waltl; assembly: GCF_031143425.1. Taxonomy (NCBI): domain Eukaryota; kingdom Metazoa; phylum Chordata; class Amphibia; order Caudata; family Salamandridae; genus Pleurodeles; species Pleurodeles waltl. The sequence continues at coordinate 227,146,503 of NC_090443.1, forward strand.
TCACACAATCCTGCTCTGGTTACTTCTTTCTCCACCACATGTTCTTTAGTATTACCTCAGGGAGCATGCTACAAAGACAAATCTGACTACTTCTGATGCAACATCACATGTGATGCGTATGACTGTACAGCAAACATCACACACATATAAAAAAATACTCATCTTATGAATTTCACATATGATGGACAAACCCAATCATAAGCTAAATAAGTGCACCATACATGAGGCAGTGGGTGTGAAATATAAGTGGAAACAGTAATGTATGAATAGACCCCTGACATTGGTAAGTGTGACATTTGCAATCTCTGCAAGGAGCTTGTGTGCAAGAGGGTCATCATTTCTGAAAATGGATAGCATGAGTGTCCCAGGTATGACAAGCAACGTTCACAACACATGTCCTGCGCAGTCCATCCCTGGAAATAAGTCCTGCCACTGCCATGTGTTAAGTCTCTGTCCTCCCATCTCTAGGGGATGCTGTAAATGGACTATCTGTACCCTGGGAATCATCACTAACACTCACCCAGAGTCCCTTTCTGACTCTTGTTTGCTTCCCTTTTCCATATGGCACGCCATAGAAGAACTGCATTAGCCTGCATGGACCATGTCCCATAATGCACTGCCTGGTAGTCAGTAAGACCTGTAATCTTCAGTCCATTGCTTCCCATGGGAAAAGTCCAGTTGTCCCTTTGTACTGGATTCTCTCCTCCAGGACGTGTGAGAGACTGAAGCTGCACACACCTGTGACCACCATGGCAGCCCAGCCATGTGACTCTGCACTGGCCTTGCTGCTGCCTGGAACTGCTTAGAAGCTGCCATTCCCTGAAGCTCCTCATCATGTATTGGAGTACAAATCATTTGTGTTCCAGCCCCTTTGATGGATTGTGTTACAGTCCTAATTCAGCCTGAACCTGCTCTCTGTTTACCCAGTCCTGTCCCTGCTTGTTCCACTCTGCTCCCTGTTTCTCAGCCTTGTTCATGTTTGTTTCTTTCAGAGCCTGCTTTCTGTTACCCAGATCTGTTCCAGCCTTTGCGTCAACCAGAGCCTGCTCCCTGTGTCTGGCTTTGCCTCCTAGTTGGTTTCCTTGCTTTCTGTGTCCTCTTGGGTTATCATGTCTGGTAAGTGTCCTATCAGTCTGCACCTGTCTAGGAGTGTTTTACTTTCTATTTGGTCTGGCACCTGGTTTCCAGGAGGCTAATCCAGCCCCCATCCATTGTCTAGTGTTGCATGTAGTCATTAGTGCCTAACAGTGACAGTGTGCTATGGCTATATTCCAGGAATTGTTATTGTGTCTCCAGTCCGACCAACAAGGGCTAGTCTTATGTATGTAAGTACAATCCTAGTTTGTGCCCTAAGGGTCCAGCATAATCTGCACAGAGGCACTGACGTTCCCTGTTGTTGTGGGAAGTTCTGAGTCCTATTCTGTGTACAATCTTAGTGATAAGCCCTGCATGTTTGTCCATTACTGACCCGTTTCATATTTGTCCACACTAAGGTTGCGCTGTATTCACTTTTCTGTATTTTCTGCCCTACCATAGCTGCCCTACCCCCGTGTATGCCTTTAGCTGCTCTTCTGCTTTGGTACACTTCTTCCTTGCAAGATACTCTGTGAACTCAAGTGTTGCCCCTAACAGACTCCTGATTAGACCCGCACAAAACCGTAACATCATGGAGCCCAATCCTGACACAGGGCACACATGCCATTACACTTGAACTGGACACTTCTGTGGAATGCACATCTGAAAATATGTGAACACATGCAGCTAGGGCAGCAGGTCCTCCACAGCAACATGAGTGACATAGGTAATTTTCATGAGTCAAACTGACGTGTACATAACATTTTTATGGGTGGAATTAAGTTACAGTGTCTCAAACACTATCCGTACCAAACATGTACACATGGTCGACATTAGGGTAGTTCACACACAAGACACCATGAAGTCGTAGTCAACAATTAATAACATATGAGGGGTAACATTTCCGACCTAGCACTCATCAGCCACCCTCAATCATCTCTGAGTTTTGTTTGTTGTGTGAAATGAAATGGCCCCAGAGTCAAACAACTACACACATCAAATGAGTCAACACATATTACAAGCACATATAATGACTGTTGTACATCACTGATTGTCATCTGATGTAGGTACCCATTTGTAGCACATTCATACATGAGCATTACGTCAAATGTATTGCATGCCGTTCCTTCAAAAGCACACCTTTTGTTGTTACAGATCATTCACAAACAAAACACGCATGCCATGATTCATACTTTTGTTGCGCCGCATTGCCATCATTGATTGATGCAAAAGTGGGGCAAACCTACAAAATACAATTGTATTTTGTAAGTTTGTGCTACTTTTGCACCAGAAAATGAACGAAATACGGCAAAAAAGAAAGTATAAATCTGGGCCACAGTTGCATGCTCTACCACATGTGGCCAACCATTATACCACACACTGCAGGCTATACCATCCTATCTCCATCTTGATACAGGGTGCATGCATGTTAAATATTTGAAAATTGTGCAAACACAGTTTGAGTCAAAAATGTTGACGCAAATGCGTTGAAAAACAACGCAAACGCTAACTAAACATGCATGGGCCCTTGGCATTAATTCCACCAGTGCACCGCATGCATGCGGATATCCATTAAAATAGTAATGTGTGGTATTTTGCCGCACATATAGGTTATGTGTTGAAAATATTCATGCAAACTTCGTATGCATCAATAAAAATACACGGAAAACGGACCGCAAAGAGGACAGGAAGTGATGTAATGGAAAATCCTGTTTACAGACATGGTACTGTGGGAGTACTTTCACTTTCACTTTACAGTCTGTGCTTTTTCTTGACTGTGTGGCTGTGTCTTGGTGTTGCACGTGTCTGGAGTGCCTCTCTTGTGTATTCTATTTGTATATTGTACCTGTTTAAGTGCTTTTGTGTAGTTTAGTGTTTTTTGGATTGTATTTGTACTGTTGGGTGTCTGTTTGGGGGTTACATTAGTTGGGTTAGTTGGGGTTCGTAGTTTGGGTTGTAAGTTTCTTTTTTTCACATGTATTTTCCTTCCTTTTTCCCTTTTTCCCTTTTTAAATTGTTGTGCAAGGACATGTCTGGAAGGGCGAGGCTGACCCGCATGGGGGTGGATGATCTTAAGGCCTTTGTGTGGCTGGTGTGACAATTTCTGCTGTTAATGCTGGAGATGGGTGTGCGTGTGATACAGGGGTATCACACAGAGGCAAGGGGGCTGTGGTGGAGCAAGGTGCTCTACCACCTCAAATGTGTATTCAACACAACAAGAAATGAGCACCAGCTGAAGCATCGCTGGGCTGACCTGGTGGCCAGAGAACAGGACCTCCTGGACCATCTGGGAGTGGTGATCGGTGGCCCTGTTGGTGAGTATCACATTGACAAATGTGTACAGTAGAATGCTCCTGAGTGACAGTAGCAGATGTCTTGACGCACAGCATGCAATGTTTGTGCCCATGTTGAATGCAAGTAGAACACACTGCTAGGGGTCCCAATACAGAGATGTATTCCACATGTCTATACATGTTAACAGTGCAGTCTTAAGCTTTGTTGAGTCATGTCCAACTATTACTTAGGGCCACATGTATCAAGCTATTTTTTATTCTCACAAATGGCCTAGTTTTCAGATTTTTGTGTTTAAGTTAGGAACAAATGTTTATTTAAATGCATATCCCCCATTTTGCCATTCTACTATCAAATTGCCCAATCACAAAACAGGGTTTGCTAGTGGCATTTAGGAAGGGACATTCCTTTCCTATTAGCGAGTTGCAGTCCACTGATTCTTTGGTGACTGCAAATGGTGGCACAATTGCAGTTGCCAGTCATTTCAAGTTGATGCTCACCCATTTGCAAAAGGGGAGGGGTGCCCATGGGATCCCTTCCCCTTTGTGAATGCATGCCCAAAAATAGTTTCTGAGCAGGAAGTTGTCCCATGGACCACTGACAGCTTCAAACAAATTATTTGAGTCATAATATTTGTTTCTTAAATGCTTTCTGTTTACCCCTGATGAAATAAGGCTGCATTTAAAAGGAAATATACATCTATATTTTAAAGATAGGGTGGTCTGCTGAGCCCATCAGGCCAGCCTCCCTGTGAGTGCCGCCATATCCAAGGGGTTTGCAAAATGAGACCTACCTCATCAAAATTCTTGAGGTACGTCATTTGCTACTCCATTTGTGATTTGCAAACAGTGTCATTGACAGTGTTGTACCTCAGATCATCCTACCTGCAAATTCGAGTTGCTAAGTCTCACAATGTGTGACTCACAGAACCTGATCTTGGTACATGTGGCCCTTAGTAACACATTTCAGGTGCAATGACAAAACCTGTGCCCATGCATTCTGTCGATGATGATCAGGCAAGACACTGTCAGCAGACCACATTTCACTGTATTGGGACAGCAAAGTGGGCAATCCATGTTTATCGCTATATTGTCATCATAACAAACACACGATCCCTGCCATCATGTTGGCAAATAGGGCATATACGGCTTGGGGGTCACTGCCAATGGGGCATTTGTTACCTACATACAACTGTGCCACATTTAGTATGGACCACTGAATGCATGATAATTGATTACTGAAAATTGAGCCACATGTCCATCACACATTAACTCAGTGTCCCTTGATGGACAAGCATGATGGACAAGCATCACTTGTATTACTTGTATTACTTGTATCACTTGTATTACAGTGCACCAGGGAAATGCCATTGAAATTGTCACCCAATTACAAATCATGACATGGAGTACCATCAGAAATGGATTAGCCACAAATGTTTGTAGTCAGGTTTAGCACCACATGATTGTTAGGCCCAGTGCATGTGTGCAGATGTGTGTCAATCAATCACTGGAGTGTCAGTGTCAATGTGAGTTTGCAGTGGTATATCTGTTGGAGTGTCTACATGCAGGATCACCAGCTCACTCTTATAAAATGCTACACACTGTGATATATTGTCCACACGTTTTTACAGTGATCTGACATTGAGCATTTTTTTCTTTTCCGTGTCTTACAGGTGGACCGGCCCCCTATACCACTGGGGAAATGGCTCAATTTCAGTACCCAGACGTATCCAGTGAGTGTGATAATGTCTGTCCTGTGTAGTGATTGCAGCTGTTGTGTGAGTGACTCTTGTGTGTTGCACTCATTTCAAGATATGATGAGCTGGCACGTGATCTTATCTATTACTTGACTGGATGTTGACATAGTTTTCCATGCAAGGGTTAGACATTCACCGGCAGAGAGTCATATCTTGGGAGTCTTGTGCTGTGCAATAGGCAGCAGCATGTGAACAAGGTGATTAGTAGCCACATGTAGGCTCACATGTGACTTGGAAGTGCTCCAGTGTCAGAATACTGTCACCGAGTCATACCCTCATTTTCACAAGACAGCGATGCATCAGTTTTCTGCACAAAATTGAGCATCCCTGTATTGTAATGTATGTAGGACTGTAGGGGTAACTGTCCCCCAGCATCTAGCCCCATAAGTTGTACTCCATTTACGTCACACTTCGGTGGTCTGTAATAGGTGTGCATGCAGGTGAAGGCCAAACGTTTGCTGTCATCAATGTGGTCAATTTTGGAATTGTGTTGGCAGATCAGGTGTTGATGGTTGTCCACAACTGGACACATGAATGTAGATGTGATTGACCTATGGATACCTCATTCCTAGGTGGCAACCCTCCTCACATATGTTCCACTCACTAAATCCATGTACAAGTGGACATAGGAGGATGTGACAGTGTAGATGACAGTCATCTCATTCAAGCATGCATGTGTCCCAAACAACACTGACCCCTTATAATTAGCAACTGCATGCCATCCTGCCAATTACATCAAGTACTTGCTGCATTTGCATTGTGACACATTGCACTGCATCAATGCACAGATCACTTTATTTGGTGCACCTCTTGTTGTGCTTTTCTGTGTTGTTAAATACTTGATGGGTAGGCAGTGTTGCCATTTCATATTTTAGGGACATTATATCATCTGTACTGTGATTTGGACTGCATGAGCAAATTGAGTGAGAGTTATTGAATATCATCTGTACCTGCATCACACAATGATGACACTGATGGTTGCCTGTCTAATTATTAAAGCTGGCATCATGAATGTAGCAGAGATCAGGGATTTCCAGAAGTGGGCAGTGCGGTACAGACACATATTGGATGTCAAGTCTGGGTACCGGAAGATGGCAAGACGTTATCAGAGAGAGAGAGCCACAGGAGAATGGCGGGCTTTCAGCCAAGGCGGACCGGCATTGGCCACAACGGTTGGGGCCACCACCACAACTGCACCCAGCAGCACAACGCCCACCATCACATCAGCCCGACCTGCTGCACCGTCAACCTCAGGACCACCAACCACCACACTTGCTGCACATTCAACATCAGCACCACCGACTACCACACCTGCAGGAGCAGCAACCTCTGCAACACAGACCACCACATCTGCTGCATTGGACATGGCTGCCATTCGGAGGTCCAGAGGGACATGAGAAAAGTTTTGAGAAAGCTTGACAGTATACAGAGGGATGTGGACAAAAATACCCAGAGGCTCAAATCTATAAAGAACACACTGAGGAGGGTAAACCTCTGAACTCCTGCCTCCCCTCACCTCAAATCCAGTCCCCTCCCTCCTCATTCCTCATCCAGTTTTTTTGTGGGATTAGGGGGTTTAGTGATAAGTTAGAGTAGGATAGTAGTTTAGATAGGATAAGTAGGTGGCGGTGGGGGTTCATAATATTACATGTTAGTTTGTGAGCAGACAGGGGTTAATGTTGGGGCTCTTGGGTATTATAATTATAAAAAGTTTTTAGAAAAAATATATATAATTGTTTAGTATTAGTTAGTATATGTTTAGGTTAGTATATGTTGTCCTACATGTGTCTCGTCATATAAGGGGGTGGAGGGAAAATGTTTAGAGTGTGTTGTCAAACGTGGTAAGTAAGATTAGCATAGAGAAGTTAGGGCCATTTGTGTGAAATGTATAGTTATGATAGATTAGGTTAGTATAGGTGTGTTATATAGTTTTAAGTTCAGTTTTGTACATAGATATTAAAAATGTAGGTACTCCCTTACTGCATGTGTCTTAGGCTTGGGGCGCTGGGTCTTTGCATGAGTGTACAGTGCCAATTGTCTGTTAGCCTGTGTATTCCGTCCTGCATTCACATCCCTCTCCTGACATGTTAATTCCCACTTCCAACTGAACTATCACATTGGCAGCTACCAGAAATCTATATCTCAATGCATCTGCCATCCATTGTACCCACCACTCAACGTGACTATGGTTCCAATGTATTGGACATGTAGGTGTGGTTTTAAAGCTGTCATCGTTTGGGTCCTGTGTCGGAATATTGGGCACTGTGGGATGTCTGCCTGCAGCCTGATGTTCATGTGAACACTGCTAAACTGAATAGTGACAATTTCAGATGAGGTCAAGTATACAAATTCCTTGCCTATGTGTTTTACTTGTACTCTCAGCTGACGTTATTGGCCAAACACTCTTACACAGCCATTCCTGCTGTATGTTGTGGGTGAGGCATGTATGTTTTAAAGCAAATGTCACATACACAATAACTTTCTTCTAGGGGACGTGGCCAGCATTGAGTTTCATCTTGTAGATAGCTTGGCTCAGAATTATACAATTATTGCACTGCAATTACCTCATTTTTTGACACAAAAGCAGTACAAGCTTACAATATACAATGATATTTTGTAAGTTTGCGCTGCTTTTGCTTAAAAAATGAGGCAAATGCAGCACTGAAGAATTTGAAATCAGGGCCCTTGTGAGTAAATATCTGCCCACATTATTTCTGCACTCTGGTATTGACACTCTGTGACCATAGACATGTTACATGCATCACAAATCTCCAGCAAAGTAGATGTGTCACATTACACAGAGACAAAGTGGTTGTGTAGGTGCTGTTTATTTTAAAGTGCTTTAGTGCAATATTTGTATAGTACAGGTCTGTGACCCCATTAGTGTAAAGCATTCTATTGTGAGGTAACACAAGGGCAAGGTTGAGGGACATGTCATTGGACATGCTGATATGAAGTGTCAATCAGTATAGAGAAACATGAATTGCCAATTGAGTAATGAGAGACAATTGCAGTCCATAGTGGTAAGGTTAACAGTTTGTCGGTGAAGAGTGCATGTCACCAACTGTAGCAACACTGGCATGTTGTCAAGCACATGGCAAAGGAAAATCAGTGCCCATGTGGCATGGGCTGGTGCTTCCGGGTACTCCAACGGATGAAGATGATCCGTTCCACATCTTCATCCTTTGATGTGTGTGTCATCTCCTCTGCCCTTGATGGTGCTGCTGGTGGGTTTGAGGGGGGAACACACACTTCAGTGGATGGAGAAGTGGACTCCAAATTCCCTGCAGTGGCCATCTGTTTGACTACATATGGCATAACTGCAGCAAGGAGGAGCTGCTGATTATTGAGTATGGCAGCAACATCCCTGTGGTAGGCAGCCATGTCTGCCCTGAGGGAGGCCAGTTCCCAGTGCATAGAGTCCAGCTTGTTGTCATGCATGCAGCTGCAAGATTGGGAGGGTAGGAGTTGTGGCAACACCCTCACAGCAGTGGTGAGGTCCCTCACACACTGTTGAACTCCTTGAAGTAGGGATTGTGTGACTTGTATGGCTGCTGACTGTTGTGCGGATGTCATCATGCACATGCGCATCCAGTCAAGGCTGGCTGCTATAGTTTGCATCTCCACCCGCACCTCCTTGGCCAGATCTTGCTGTACTCCCACTACTGTCCTCTCAAAGGTGGTCCATGTGTCATCAGAGTCCTCAGCTCTGTTTGAGCTGCAAGATCGTACTATTGGGGTAGAAGGTGGGTCATCTGGGATGACTGCTGCATGTGTGGTCCTTCTTCCTTGTGACTGGAGGTCTGGAGGGTTCCCCGGACGTCTTGGAGGGTTTCCTGGCTGATGGTTGTCAGCTGGTCATCCAGGTCATCAGGGTAGTCCAGGACATACAGATCCACAGGAGAGCCATCATTGTCGGCAATGAGATATTGTACAATTAGAGTGTCTGTGTTGTGCCAGTTGAAATGTGACATCACTGACTTCCTATTGGTGGTACATTGTTATCTTGGTTCCCATGCATTGTTCCTGTCATTAATGTTTGCAGTCTCTCAGCCCTATGTCCCACCTGCATGTCACATGTAGTGTGGGCAGTTTGGGAAATTGCCTGAGTCTAGGCGTGAGATCTGTCCAAATTGTGATTTGCCATCTTCTTGTCCTCATCAACCCTACCTCTGCTTCTATTAGCATGGTGAGGCCTTGCATTGATTGTTGGTGTGCTAATGCCACATGCACCACATATAACATTATGGTCCTGTCCCAGTCTATCATTTTTCACATACACCTATGCGGTGCTGAGACCTACCACCATACCATGTATTGCATTTCCATGAAACGATACAGGTGTCACCATTGGTAGTTTCTCATGTTGATGTTTCGTGTGTGTGCTACATTGCATTGCACTGATGGGACTGGCAGAGTTCCATTTCGTCTTATGACTGTGCAGGTGTGTTTGCCTACCTACACACTTATGTCCTCCCCCTCAATGCAGTTGTCTTAGCATTATGACACATGAGATGTTGCATGGTGGTATTGCAGCTGTTGTGACACAGGCACAGGGGTAAACCCTGAAATGGGCAGCATAGGTATGAGATTGTTGCTGTGTACATCATAATGTATGTGACAGTGCCTGATGGTTATTGAGTCTATGGACATGAGCAGTTGACAGGAGTTTCACTTGGATAGGGATTGATGGGGAATGATCACGTAGTCATACTGAACCCTTATTTTGAGTGTGTTTGTGCCATGGGCACCTAACTGCCATTTCCTAGTTGACCAGCACACACAGCACAGGTAGTAGTGGCAAGTGTTGTCAATGGTGAATGCCGCTTGAGCCAATGGCCTGAGACTGAGCATTGTCCTGTAGTTTACATTCTGACAATACCAGCTGTCCTGTGACAGCAGACCAGTTTTACATTCTACCCTACCATCCTGGTCTGCTTCAGCATTTCCAGCAGCTTTGACATGGTGGTGTATCCCCATGCAAAGGTTGTTGGTGTTGTGCTGTGCCACTGGATGCCCCTGCACAACCAATGCACCTGGCATGGGCAGTGCAGGGAGTCCCGTGTTGTGATCCTTTGCCCTTTCCAATGCATAATTTTAAGGGCTGACATGCATTGTGTAGTAGGTATGTGCCTCCCCCTTCTTGAACTTGACATTTAGGCATTTCGTCCCCCATGCACCTTACCCTGCATATGTGTTGTTTCCTGGTAGTCTGCACTGTCCTGTCCTGCAATACCAGTGACAAATTCGTCTGGGATGATGGCTGCAACCATTTCCTCCATCTCGTCCAGGTCCTCTTGCGGTGCTGAACTCCCACTTCCGGTCTACAGTGCTGCCTTCCTGTTCCTTGCCACTTTCTCCTTTGTCCTGCACTTGCAGTCATGCCAGTGTTTCTTGCACTCGGGAACAGTTCACCTGACCTCTGTCACACTGTTAATCTTGTCCACAATCTGTTGCCAAATTTCCTCTCTCCTCCCAATTGGCAATTTAGAGGTGATGAAGAGTTGATAATGGTTCTCCATCACCTCAGTCACCAGAATTTCACGCTGAAGCAACACTTCCTCTTCTTCTTGTCTCTCCCCTGGGTCTTGTCTGTGTCCTCCTGGCTGGTTCCTGATTGTGTGGGGTCTCCCTGGGGTCTCTCCTGGCTTCTGGGATCCATTTTAGGGTTCTTTAGCACTGTTTCCTCTGTTTTCCATGTTGCAAACCAGATTAGAGTCATTTTCCTGCATTAACGTCATTTTGCCTTACGACAAGACGCAATAGTTAGTGTCAGGAAAAAAGACTGTAACCTGTTCTTAGCGCCACCCAGCGTCAAAGTATAATTTTGATGCACCGGTGGCATTAAGTAATGTAGCTAGCCAGCACTAAACCTTTTGACGCAAAACTGCATTGGTGCAGTTTTGCATCAAAAAGTAGAACTCTGGCCCCATATCGCTATTTTTGGTGCAGACTTCTCTTAAATACTCATTGTTGAAAGTGCTCATCATGTACTGCGAACCATCCTACCCCTCGTGCTCTTGCGAGACCAATAATCGCCAAGGTAATAAACTGTTGCACCGCGACACTACCCTTCTCCCGGCAAGAGGAAAGAGATCCATGCAATTTGAGGGGAACAAGGTGACAATTTATCCTGATTTCACCTTCACAGTTCAGAAAACGCAGGGAAAATTCATGCCTATCAAACGGAAAAAGAGACAATCTGCCATCCCTTTTGTGATTCTCTATCTAGGACTCCTTGACATTTCTTTCCAGCATAAAGACTAGTTTTTTAAAAGTCCACTGCAAGTTGCCAAACTCATGTGTCAACGCTCAATTCTCACCTCTCCGGACTATATTGTTGAAGTAAGCCTCAGCAAGGCCTACTAGTGCAAGGGGTTCACCCTTCTCTGCACAAAGTCCTCAGACCATATAGGAAGAAGTTGGCACAGAAACTGAAATAAAAAACAAAGTTTATTAAACCTCATGAGGTGGTACTACAGTTCAAACAGCACCCTTCGGTAATGTTTGAAGTAGCACACTGAACTGAGAGAGCATGGTCCTTTTATACCCACGCAGGGGCTAAAAGGGGGTGGTACAATTATAGAAGCAAGACTTGCATACATGTAAGGTCATGTGGAAATGCACAGTCGACAGGTAAGAGGGGCTTACAGTTTTCAAGGACTAACAGCTGCAGACCTTACTGGGCATGTGAGAAAGTGGGAGATGCTAAATATAACTTGTCACTAGGCAGATTTTCAAGAGTAGTTAACAGAAAGGTTGGACAGAGCACATGGTGAGCACATGGCAGCATGTGGCAGAGAAAATGGCTGCCATGAATACAAAATGGATTCCGCGAAATGTTCACAATAGTTACTAAATACAAGGGGGCATATTTATACTCCGTTTGCGCCGAATGTGGTCAAAAATGTTGACGCACAATCAGCGCAAACGTTGCCCCATGTTTAAACACTGACGCCCGAGCCGTCGCAAGGAAAAATTCTGCTATGTGCGTCAGTTTCTGGATGCGGCAACCCGCCCTGCGTTAATGACATGCAGGGTAGGCATTCCCGTCCAAAAAACGACGCACACAGCCGTGCGTCGTATTTATGCTTCCCGGCAAGAACGACTCCCGGCCGGGAGGCGGTGCAAAAAAATGACGCAAAGCACGAATAGCGTCAAAATTTAACGCCTGGGTCAGGGCAGGCGTTAAAATGGGGCAAACACACCTGTATTAAATCAGAACACACAGAACAAACAACAGAGCAGCAGAGCAGCAGAGCAGCAACAGAGAGACATGGAGGTGATTTTCATTCAGCGTGCACGTAGACGCAGAGCCCTGCAGCAACAACAGCAGCTACAACAGCAACAGCAGGGAGCCCAAAGGCAGCGCAGAAGGCAGGAGAGGATATTCCGCCCCAGAACAACCCTGCATGGCCTCAGGGAACGGGACATCATCCAGAGGTACCGGTTGAACTGGCAGGCCATTCAGTAGCTGCTGAGAAATATTGAACAGCAGTTGGCCCCCACTTTAGTGACACCCCGCACTATCCCAACAGAAACAAAGCTGCTTGCCGTACTTCACCTGCTGGCAAGTGGCTCGTTTCAGACAACTGGTGCCCTGGTTGGTGGAATATCCCAACCATCATTCTCTGCATTCCTGCCAAAAGTACTGGATGCCATAATTCGCCTGACACCCCGCCACATCTGCTTCCCTAACACACTGCAGAAGCAGCAGGAAACTAAACAGGGGTTCTACGCCATCAGTGGCTTCCCGCACGTCCTTGGTGCAATCGACTGCACACACATACGCCTTGTGCCACCTGCTGCGAGTGAACACCTCTACCGCAACAGGAAGCACACACATTCAATCAACGTGCAGGCCATAGTCGATCACCAAGGATTGATCAGCAACATTGTGGCTAAATATCCTGGGAGTGTACATGACGCATTCATCTTCCGTCACTCTACCATCAACCAACACTTCCAGGATGGACTGTATGGCAATGGACTACTTGTTGGTAAGTACAAAAATCCTACTTATATACACACTGCACAGCAACCCTCTAGGACAAACAACACATACACCACAATAGCAACACCCAGCCAGGAACACACTGAGGTACTCACATCACTAGCCATGTTTCAGAAGTCACCATTGAACCTGTCACACATTGGAATTTACTCTACAGCTTAATGTGAAGACCTTAATGAGTGTGGTAGCCTAAATGTCACCTTGCACATTGTAAGTGTCACAATAACCTGTACACTAATACATTGCATAAGTTTTAAGGTATGGGATGTCCTGGGTACTTTCACATGAACGTGTTAACTACACTTTCATGTTTCAACTCTGCATGGAACTATCATCTCACCCCCAGTGAAGACACACGGACACCTGTATGACAAGTCACAATGCTAGGGAGGGCACACCGGACTCAAAAAACAAATACATACTGCTGACAAACGGTTAGCCAACAAACACTTGCTCAGCCAAGGAAAAAAACTCCATGCAAAAGTTTTCACCAACAACTATAGGTTGTCACATTAGTACACAAAAGAGTCACAGACAACACAAGACAACTACTGCCATCAAAGATCTGTACAACAGTGCCTCCTACATCTAATTGATCCCATTCTGTGTTTTTCTTTCAGCTGATCAGGGGTATGGCATCCAGCCTTGGATAATGACACCATTTGGGAACCCAAATACTGCTGCAGAGCGGGCATACAATGACGCCCACAAGAGGACACGCTGCATTGTTGAGCGGACCTTTGGGATCCTAAAGTCAAGGTTCCGCTGCCTTGACATAACTGGCGGTAGCCTACTCTATTCCCCAGAGATGGTCTGTAAGATCATACTCACTTGTGCCATATTGCACAATATTTGTGTAAAAAGGAACATTCCCTCCTTGAACCGGACCCAGACATGCCTGAGGATGACGAAGAGGAGGATGCTGGCCTGCAACAGGAGGGGGAACAATCTAACACGGCAGCAGGAGTGCGTAGGCGCCAACAGCTTGTCAATACATTTTTTTCATATTTTCTTATAACAACACTGTGAGAAACTGGGGCTGATTGCAGAGGCCCCATAACTTTTTGCCCCCATTTTCCAGTTTATGCTGGTGTTTTCCTGACTCTGATGGTGCCCTGGGTACTGCTAACCAGTCCCAGGGCCTGTGCTCTGTGTAAAATGGATATGCAAATTAGGCTAATTATAATTGGCTAAGTTAACCTACCTATAAGTCCCTAGTATATGGTAGGGCATGTAGGTTTAGGGACCACAGCATAGGTGGTGCACACCTAGGTGCATTGCTGAGGTGCCCAGTGTCATTTTAAAAGCAAGCCTGCCTTGCTGGCTGCTTTTAAATTAAAGTTATATGCAAATTCGACTTTGGAATTAAAGGTACTTCCAAAGTCTTAAACTACCTTATTTTTACATATAAGTCACCCCTAAGGTGTGCCCTATGTGCCCATAGGGCTGGGTGCCATGTAACTATAAGCAGGGACTTTATAAAAATAGATTTATAAGCCCTGGTGAGGTAAAAACAGCCAAATTCGTTTTTCCCTCATTGAAGTAAATGGCCTTCATAGGCTAGAATGGGCAGACTTTATTTTAAATTTTAAAGTCTCCTTAAATGTTACATACCAAGAATTTGGTATCAAATTGATTGTTATAATAAATCCCACAACTTCCAGTTGTTGGATTTAATATAACTAGTGCAGGTAAAAAGTTTAGACTTTACCTAAAAAGTTGCCAATTTCAGCTCTGCATTGTTTTTGCTGCTGTGCTCTGATAGGCCAGCCTGCAGCAGCTTCTGCCAGGCTACTTTAATGAGGTGTGAAGTGGCCTGGCTTCACACAAAGGAATGTGCTTGGGGGAGAGAATCTCCCCTCAGCAGATGGTGAGGCAGGAAGGGGGAGGGCTGCCAAACTGGTCTTCAAAGGCAGAGAAGGACATCTGGAGCACCCAACAACACCCCCACATCCTGCAACCCCAGACAGCTAGGTGCCCCCTTGATTAGATTAGGAGAGGGCAGGAGAGGGGTGTGTTTATGATTTTTAGCCACACCAGTGGGTGGGCTCAGCCAGATCTCTCCTCCAAAAATCAGATTCATCCATTTTGGATTTTTAGAGACTGTTGCCTTCTGGGATGGATTTTTGCCACACTTCCCAGGAAGTGGTCATCACAGGGGGACGACCCTGTCCCTGATTGGAGAACCAGGGCCCCCCTGCTTTTCACCCAGGAGCAAGGATAAAACTGGCAGACCTGCACCCACGCCTCAGATCCCCTCCAGAATTCAACAAGAAAGGAACTAAAGAAGAAGAAGGACTGCCCTGCTGGACCCCTGGCCTGCACCTGGACCCTGCACTCAGAAAGACTGCACCAGCTGCACACTTGGGCTTCACCACAAGAAGGACTTTGCCTGGCTTCCACTGGTTCAAGGAGGGACTCCCTGTTTGCTACAGGTGAAAAATTGCTAACCAGAGTCCCCTGCACCAACTCCTGAAAAAGTGACCAGCTGACCACTGTCCAGTGGCCAAAAAGGAGTTTGCGCCAGGTGCATTCTGGGAGTTGAAGTCCGCACTTCCCAAGGACCATCACAGAACTTCTGGACCCTTGGGGTGAGCTGTGGACCCCAAAAGAACCTTAAAAGAACATCTGGGTGAAGCCCCAGAAGTTTGGAAAAGATTGGAGAATTTTTGGAAAAAAGCTCCATAAAGTGACCGACCCGACGCGGAAATTCTAGCCGGCTTGCCTCAACCGCGACCCGGCCTGACTTCGTGGTTCGTCCCGGTAAAGAAAAACATCCAAAAAAGAGACTAAGTCCGAACGTAAAAAGTTGACCGAGACCTTCCAGCCATCGTATCCGAGAAGGGCTCCACGGACGTCGGATCAAGATCCAGGTTTACCCCGGTCGAAGGATTTTCATCTCGAAAAAACGACTAAGTCCGAAGGTAAAAATCACCACCGAGGAAACCGACTTCGCGTATCCGGACAAGGGCTCCAGGAGGTCGGATCCAACTGGCAGGTTCGTCCCGGTGAAGAAAAACTTCAAAATAAAGACTAAGTCAGAAGGTAACTTTTTAACCGAGGCCTCCCGCGACCTGTAGCCTAGCAGGGCTCCATCGCGGTCAGCCTGAAAGTTTGACTTTGCCCCGGTCCTGGTGCAACCAGATGACCCGATTGGCGCTTTTTGTTTCTAAGCGCTAGAAAATAATAATACTTTAAAAATTCATATCTCCGGTTCCCCTGAACCGATTTTAATCGTTTTTTGTCATTTAAAAGATAAACATATAAGCTATTTTTATCAATTGGTTTTGGATTTTTAAACTGTTTCCTGTGTTTTATTTAATTACTGTTTTGTGATATTTGAATGCTTTACACTTTGTCTCCTAAGTTAAGCCTTGACGCTCGATGCCAAGCTACCAAGGGTAGAGCTGGGATTAATTTACTGAGACCTAACTGTACTTTTGTGGAGGTTTGTGGCTTGTTGCTAGGTGTAGGTACCTACCTGCCCTACCAATAACCCATTTTCCAACATAATTGGAAGCAGCGACGGGATCCTGTACTTGTGTTCAATATCACGTTACAGTTTTAGATAAAACAAATTAAAAATCCTTTAAATTGTCCTAGTGCAAAAATTGTTTTTAATTTTAAATTTTTTTAAAAATTAATTTGGATTAATTTCAATTATTGAATTTTTGTAATTTTTCTAAATTCTTGTTTCCAATTTTTGCAAAAAGTTTTTGTTGACACAAAACTAGGGAACCATGGAGCTTGATCTGGCTAGCCTACCCACACTGACAGTAGTCCAGCTTAGGGGGTTGTGTATTGAGAGGGGGTTGCCTGCAACCCCTGATCTCAGGAAGCAAATCCTGATTAAATCCCTGACAGCATGGGCTGAGGCCCAAGAGGTAGAGACAGAGGAAGCTCCAGAGGAGGAAGAAAAAGAGGAAGATGCTAACTCTAACCACTCAGGGGAGGGAAGGCATCAGACCCCAAGTGAGGAAGAGGAGGAACGGTCCTCACTGGATACAGTCACTAGGGGCAGACCCAAAGCTAGTGGTAGGAAGAGGGTCCTTTCAGGAGGAGAGAACCCATCCATCAGGGAAAGAGAGCTGGAAGCCCAGCTAGCCTACATAGCTTTGGAAGCAGATAAGCTTGCCCTAGAAAAGAAAAAGTGGGCAAGCAAAGAAAAAAAAGATGGAGGCAGCGAGAAAGAAACTGAGGTGTCCCTGGGTGGGGGTTTTGCCCCCAGATTACCCAAAGGGGTGGTTCCTGCCTATGTAGAGGGGGATGACATAGATAAGTGGCTGGGGGCCTTTGAGAGGGCCCTCCAGATGAGGAAAGTCAAGCCTCAGTACTGGGGTTCACTCCTTTGGGAGTTAGTTCCCAACTCTGGGAGGGATAGGCTCCTAACCATGAGTGTGGAGGATGCAGACTCATACCCCAGTATGAAGAGTTGCTTGACTAAAAAGTTTGGTCTGACCCCAGAGCAATATAGAATGAAGTTCAGGGACACCCAGAAGGTCAGTACCCAGTCTTGGGTTGACTTTGTGGACATTTCACTAAAGGCACTAGAGGGCTGGATTATTGGCAACAAAGTAAATACTTATGAGGGGTTATACAATCTGATCATGAGAGAGCACATCTTGACCAATTGTATCCAAGAAAGGTTACGCCAGCATCTAGTGGACTCTAAGCAGACTAACCCTAGAGAGCTAGGGGAGGCAGCTGATGAGTGGTTGAGAACCAGGGTGGTTGTCAAGTCCCAGGGGGGAGACTCCAAGAAGGGGGGGTCAGGTCCCCAAAAACCTAAGGAGGGAGGTGGTAAGCCCACCACAGAGACTCCCTCTGTACCCCAGAACCCTAAGGAGGAGGAGAGAAAATCCCACTCCCACTCTGACAAGCAGAGACAGGGAGACCCAGGGTTAAAAAAACTCTTGGACAGTAGGGCTTGCTTTGACTGTCAGCAGACAGGTCACTTCAGAGGAGATGCAGCCTGTCCAAGGAAGGTGGTTAGCACTGGGCTGTCCAGTGTAGCCATAGAGGAGGATTCCTCAGATGATGAAGTCCTCCTAGCATTGTGCTGGTAGACAGGACCAGATGGTAAGCTGGTGATCCCTGAGGGTGGGAGTAGGCACTTCCACCACATTCAAGTGAATGGGATCCCTACCACTGGCCTGAGAGACACCGGTGCCAGTCACACTATAGTGAGTGACCGGTTAGTGACCCCAGACATGTATGTCCCAGGAAAGACAAAGAAAGTCAGGATAGCCACAGGGGAGGTCACCTCCAAACCTGTAGCCATAGTGCCCCTAGAGAGGGAGGGTATCCTTGACTGGATTAGGGTGGTAGTCAGTGCTGACCTCCCCCTAGATTGTATCCTGGGCAATGACCTCCCAGAGGTGAGTCTGGTCACAGATGGGGTGGTCGCCCAGGGCGCCCCCCCAACCCAAAGTCCTGGGGAGTCAGTCCCTACAGTTAGGAGACAGGGGTCCCCAAGAAAAGGAAAGAAGAAAAGGAAGGGTAGGCCACTCTTAAAGAGAGTTCCAGGGAGCCAAAGGCCTTCTGCCCCAGTAGGGGGGGAGCCCAGAATTGGCACTGGTGAGGCCTCACCTGACCCCAAGGAAGTCCTGAGTAGTCAGGCAGCTGTCCAGATGCAAGGTGTTGCCCCTGCACTGACAGAAGGGAGAGTGGAAGGAGGGTGTCTGCCACAGGAGGTGGTAGCCCCCCACTCTAGACAGCAAGAGGGGTGCCAGGACCCCAAAGATGCCCCTAAAGCAGCTCAGCCACCTGTCAGTGGAGAGCTTAGGGTGTGGTTCTGGGTACTGACAGCTGTCAGTAGCCTCTGCTGGGTGCTAGCCTTCCTGGCAGCACTGTACTTGGCCTGGGAGGCAGACCCCAAGGCCAATAGCAAAGTAGGCCCCCTGACCCTGTTGGTCATGGTGGGGTTGCTCAAGTGTTGGGTGACCTCTTTGGGTAAGCTAGGTGTTGCCCTAGCAAAGTTTGGAGTAGGGGAGGTGGGCACCTCACTACCCAAGTTGGCAGAGAGAGAGGAGGAAGACCCCCCTAGAGGGAAGTTTCAGTTTGAGTTGGGTCCTTTTACTGTTGGGATGGCTTCACTACCCAGAGGGAGTGACCCTGACAGGAGGATATAAGGCAGAGTAGGCCCTGCAAAGGGACAGCCAGTTTTCTTCACTGTCTTCCTCGCCTAACAAGCCAGGAAGACTCTCCCAGGGTTGGGCTGAGTCTCCTGGGCGTGTGGGCTGGGGGGGGGTTGTGTGAGAAACTGGGGCTGATTGCAGAGGCCCCATAACTTTTTGCCCCCATTTTCCACTTTATGCTGGTGTTTTCCTGACTCTGATGGTGCCCTGGGTACTGCTAACCAGTCCCAGGGCCTGTGCTCTGTGTAAAATGGATATGCAAATTAGGCTAATTATAATTGGCTAAGTTAACCTACCTATAAGTCCCTAGTATATGGTAGGGCATGTAGGTTTAGGGACCACAGCATAGGTGGTGCACACCTAGGTGCATTGCTGAGGTGCCCAGTGTCATTTTAAAAGCAAGCCTGCCTTGCTGGCTGCTTTTAAATTAAAGTTATATGCAAATTCGACTTTGGAATTAAAGGTACTTCCAAAGTCTTAAACTACCTTATTTTTACATATAAGTCACCCCTAAGGTGTGCCCTATGTGCCCCTAGGGCTGGGTGCCATGTAACTATAAGCAGGGACTTTATAAAAATAGATTTATAAGCCCTGGTGAGGTAAAAACAGCCAAATTCGTTTTTCCCTCATTGAAGTAAATGGCCTTCATAGGCTAGAATGGGCAGACTTTATTTTAAATTTAAAGTCTCCTTAAATGTTACATACCAAGAATTTGGTATCAAATTGATTGTTATAATAAATCCCACAACTTCCAGTTGTTGGATTTAATATAACTAGTGCAGGTAAAAAGTTTAGACTTTACCTAAAAAGTTGCCAATTTCAGCTCTGCATTGTTTTTGCTGCTGTGCTCTGATAGGCCAGCCTGCAGCAGCTTCTGCCAGGCTACTTTAATGAGGTGTGAAGTGGCCTGGCTTCACACAAAGGAATGTGCTTGGGGGAGAGAATCTCCCCTCAGCAGATGGTGAGGCAGGAAGGGGGAGGGCTGCCAAACTGGTCTTCAAAGGCAGAGAAGGACATCTGGAGCACCCAACAACACCCCCACATCCTGCAACCCCAGACAGCTAGGTGCCCCCTTGATTAGATTAGGAGAGGGCAGGAGAGGGGTGTGTTTATGATTTTTAGCCACACCAGTGGGTGGGCTCAGCCAGATCTCTCCTCCAAAAATCAGATTCATCCATTTTGGATTTTTAGAGACTGTTGCCTTCTGGGATGGATTTTTGCCACACTTCCCAGGAAGTGGTCATCACAGGGGGACGACCCTGTCCCTGATTGGAGAACCAGGGCCCCCCTGCTTTTCACCCAGGAGCAAGGATAAAACTGGCAGACCTGCACCCACGCCTCAGATCCCCTCCAGAATTCAACAAGAAAGGAACTAAAGAAGAAGAAGGACTGCCCTGCTGGACCCCTGGCCTGCACCTGGACCCTGCACTCAGAAAGACTGCACCAGCTGCACACTTGGGCTTCACCACAAGAAGGACTTTGCCTGGCTTCCACTGGTTCAAGGAGGGACTCCCTGTTTGCTACAGGTGAAAAATTGCTAACCAGAGTCCCCTGCACCAACTCCTGAAAAAGTGACCAGCTGACCACTGTCCAGTGGCCAAAAAGGAGTTTGCGCCAGGTGCATTCTGGGAGTTGAAGTCCGCACTTCCCAAGGACCATCACAGAACTTCTGGACCCTTGGGGTGAGCTGTGGACCCTAAAAGAACCTTAAAAGAACATCTGGGTGAAGCCCCAGAAGTTTGGAAAAGATTGGAGAATTTTTGGAAAAAAGCTCCATAAAGTGACCGACCCGACGCGGAAATTCTAGCCGGCTTGCCTCAACCGCGACCCGGCCTGACTTCGTGGTTCGTCCCGGTAAAGAAAAACATCCAAAAAAGAGACTAAGTCCGAACGTAAAAAGTTGACCGGGACCTTCCAGCCATCGTATCCGAGAAGGGCTCCACGGACGTCGGATCAAGATCCAGGTTTACCCCGGTCGAAGGATTTTCATCTCGAAAAAACGACTAAGTCCGAAGGTAAAAATCACCACCGAGGAAACCGACTTCGCGTATCCGGACAAGGGCTCCAGGAGGTCGGATCCAACTGGCAGGTTCGTCCCGGTGAAGAAAAACTTCAAAATAAAGACTAAGTCAGAAGGTAACTTTTTAACCGAGGCCTCCCGCGACCTGTAGCCGAGCAGGGCTCCATCGCGGTCGGCCTGAAAGTTTGACTTTGCCCCGGTCCTGGTGCAACCAGATGACCCGATTGGCGCTTTTTGTTTCTAAGCGCTAGAAAATAATAATACTTTAAAAATTCATATCTCCGGTTCCCCTGAACCGATTTTAATCGTTTTTGTGTCATTTTAAAGATAAAAATATAAGCTATTTTTATCAATTGGTTTTGGATTTTTAAACTGTTTCCTGTGTTTTATTTAATTACTGTTTTGTGATATTTGAATGCTTTACACTTTGTCTCCTAAGTTAAGCCTTGACGCTCGATGCCAAGCTACCAAGGGTAGAGCTGGGATTAATTTACTGAGACCTAACTGTACTTTTGTGGAGGTTTGTGGCTTGTTGCTAGGTGTAGGTACCTACCTGCCCTACCAATAACCCATTTTCCAACAAACACTTATTGCACAATTGTAAATAAACACAGATAAAAAACACCACATCATGCTTTGGCCTATGCATTTCTGACCACCTTTAGTTTGAAATTGCTGAAGAAGAATGTCGTCTCATTGAGCAAGAATGCTATAACATTCATCACACCCAAAAAAAACATCACAAATGTATGCACAGAGGGTAGGATGTTACATGATACATTACCATCCACAGAGGCCAACAGGAGTACAAATGTGGCAATCACACATGCCTGATCCAGACACCTGAGACAGTCTCTCACCCAGCCCAAAAATCTAGATCATTTGAAAGTCTCATCACACGTGTTCAGAGACAGGGTGGGACCATCCATGTGTACGTGACCATGTCCTCAATGGCTTCTCTCAAGTGTTTGATGTGAGAAATACCCAATTGGAACAACATTAGCTGCCACTAACTCATGAGGAGACCTTGAAGTTACAGTGACAACATACACCCAGACAGGTGATAGTGGATCCACATTCCCACACACATATACACATATGTCATCCAATCAACTAAATATTTGAAAGCAGCCCATCATAGTAGTGTCCCAGTTTGAACCTAGCAGGAAGAATGTAACATGCCACTAAACCAGGTAATGCAGAAAGGGCCACAGACATCAACAAAATATTTGTCATCAGCACATGAGGAACGCTGAGATTTTGCAAACATAGTCATTGGAAAATGGTATGCCAGATTGCTCCAAATCATCAATAGTGCAAACGTCAAATGGGCTAATGAGATGAATGAATGGTTAACAGTGATTCATACCATATGTCCTTACATTAGCCTGCTGCTGCAGGTTTTGCATAACAGAATAAATAAAAGCCATGGATAAATTAGCAAATCTGGATGGGCAAACCCTAGGGTGCTGGGGGCCTAAGTCCACCTCTACTGCCCCCAAATATACAAGAATCTTGTACTTGTGAACTAAACACATGCATAAGGCACATGTGTGGGCTACATGTCAAAAGTAAAACAAAAATCAGAAACTCAAATTCATAATAGGACATGGTTAGCCCCATAAAAACTGTAAGTGACTATTGCACTCCCTGTTCGGACTATAGATAAAAGCATCACCATCATAATTGTGGACACATTTTTGAGAATGAATACATCATGGTATCCCATCCATCATTTCAAAATAGCCATCAGCAATTACCCAAAATATGTGTACAAATATGGTTAATACATTATTTAACGTATCATAAATATTACAGTGTGAATGCCTTCTATACATACAATAACGGACATGTGTCATAGCTAACCACAAATGTGTATCACATAGCACCGTTTGGCCATGACAAATCTCCTTCCCCAAGTTTAAAAAATGAAGACATAATTTAAAAATTGCTCAAATTTCCACGCATACAGCATGGGCGTCCTAATTTTTTCACGTACAGGAGTGCACAGAATGCAGAGTCAAATATACATTTTCATAAATGTTTCTCATATTTAGCCATGAAATTATAATTTACATTTCAAATTTTTTGACTCTGCATTCTGTGCACTCCTGTACGTGGAAAAAATATGTCGCCCATGCTGTATGCGTGGTAATTTTGACGCAACATGGACAATATGTTGGACATGTCATGTACCTTATTAATTTATTAATATTCATATCATATTTTTTGACTCTGCATTCTGTGCACTCCTGTACGTGGAAAAAATATGACGCCCATGCTGTATGCGTGGTAATTTTGACGCAACATGGACAATATGTTGGACATGTCATGTACCTTATTAATTTATTAATATTCATATCATATTTTTTGACTCTGCATTCTGTGCAATGTTATGCGTAAAAAAAATGACGCACATGGTGTATGCGTGAAAATATGACGCATAACGGGAAAATAAAAACGGCGGCCATTTTATGCAGGAAGTGATGTAATAGAATATCCTGTTTACTAAATCTGTACTGGGAGTTAACTTTCACTTTCACTTTGCAGTCTCAGATTTATCTAGACTGTGTGGTTGTGTGAAAGGTGTTGTCCTGTGTTTAACTGCTTTTGTGTCCTGTGTACCTTGTATTTTGTCTTTTTGTGATCCTAGTCTTGTTGCCTAATATTGTCTCAGTCTGTTTAGTCTAGTTTTGTCCAATCTTGTTTTTGTTTGTATTGTCTGTGGGAGTCTGTTCTGGGTAGTATAACTTTGGGGTTAGTTGGGCTATTTTTCTTATTTGTCTTTTTCCTTCACTACTCTACCTTTCCCCATTTCCCACTTTTACTTGTTTATTTAATTTTGCTCATTTTATTCTATTAATATGTCAGGTAGGCCTCGCCTTTCCAGGATGGGTGAGGATGAATTGGGGGGATTCATTTGTCTAGTTTGCCATTTCCTCCCACTCAAGCTGGAGGCTGGGGGCCGTGTGATACAGGGGTATCACACGGAGGCACGGAAAGTCCGGTGGGGGAAGGTGCGCCATCACCTGGTCCGGGTGTATGGGAGCATGCGGAATGAGCATCAATTAAAGCACCGCTGGGCAGATCTGATATCCAGGGAACAGGACCTGCTGGACCACCTGGGAATCAGGATTGGTGGCCATGTTGGTGAGTACAAATCAATTACATGTGAATAATTGAAAGCTGTGTGGGGACATGTGATGATTGTTACCCAATCTGCTAGATAAGTAGCTGACTGTGTGTAATGCTAGGGAAACCTAGGCCCATATTTATACATTTCTATCCCCGATTTTGCGCCACATTTTCACGCAAAAACGGCGCCTACTTACGAAATAGAATTGTATTTTGCTAGTTTGCGCCGTCTCTGCGTCAAAAAATGATGCAAATGCGGCGCTACAAAAGTATAAATTTGTGCCCTAATTTGTATTTGTTGCACAATGTGTAGGAAGACCAATGCTAGCAGTCAGATGGCTCATGTTTTCAACACATACCAGATGCCTGTAGCTGTATGTAATGTAGTGTTGCATTTGTGTCAGACAAGCGACACGTTAATGCCTCTATTTGAACTCTACAGGTCATATTGGCCAGTGAGTAAGTCATGTAGAAACAAAATACCTACATATGTTGACACCATAGCTAGACAGAAAATTTGAAAGCCATGATGATGCTATAAATGTGTGTTGCCTTCACGTCACATGAAGTTAGATATGTTGTCCACACATATGTCACATGTGTGTCTGGTTGCTGTGTGTTGAACATGTCCACCTAGCCTGTTTGATTGTGAGGGGTCATGCAGTCCTCAAGTAACCAGCTTTTGGATGTATCTCTGGGATGCACATGCTGAGATGTATGGAAGACATTATTGTTTGGGCATACTAATGGAGGGGTATCTTTGACAACACCTGACTGTCCTGGCCACTGCATGTGTGTAGTAGGGTGTGTAACTGTAGCAGGAGACTCATCCAATGTTAATGTTGGATAAAAATTCATCCATGCAGTATGAGCATGTGGGAAAGTGTATCATTACCATGTCATATTCACACAGTGTCATAGTAACTGCAATTATTTGTCAGTGCACCGAGTCTAAGTATATTCTTCCTTTCATGCTTTACAGGTGGACCAGCACCGTACACCGTGGGAGAGGTGGCACATTTTGAGGACCCCAATACCTACAGTGAGTGTGGCCTGAGTGCTATTTTAATTGCTTGCTAGTGATGCATGATGGACTACTGTGTGTTCAACAGAATTCATGATTTGATGCGCTGGCCGTTCATTGGCATTGATGCTTTAGTGGGATATCAAATAGCACTTCTGTTTCTGTAAACCAATACTTAGCCATCTCTCAGATTTAGGGGCTGTAGGTCATTCCAGTTGGGCCGCAATGGGGAATGGGATGAGTCATTTGGAATACACTGGTTAATGTAAGACTTGCTCGGGGACTTGGCATGAACTGAGTCTGCATATCAGACTGACATTCTCCCATATAGCTTTGGCAAATGGCTTTGATGAAATGTGCATCTTCCTAGTTGAGGATGGACTGTGTACACTGTAGGTTGGATCTTCCGGGGGCATGTACTTCCACAAGGTGAACTAGAAGTGTGTGTGACTTGAGTGCAATGGCCTAGGTGTTCTGTCGACCCATGATGATGGGTGTTCTTGCTCCTCTGTGTGTGTTGTAAAACATGCCTCACTGATAGTATGTGATGTTGGCCAAGGTCATAGCATTTTGACATGTGTGGACCTTGGATGTGACAATGTTTGGCTGACTCCAACGTGTTGCTAGCCCTTCATAGGTGTTGTGTGTGAAGGCACATACTTGTTGAACTTTCGATACACTCCTGGGTGTGCATTGAACATGGGATTGTTGGTTGTTCTTCCCACACCACCCTCAAAGACTGCCATGTTAATGTGAAACAGGGTACCTAGGACTGTAGCAACCAGTATGTTACACGTACTTGTGACCTTTTGCGACTTGATTTAGAACCTAGGGCCAGATGTAGCAAACTGTTTACAAGTTGCAAATGGCATAAATTGCTCTTTGTGAGTTGCAAACGTCTGTTTGCTATGCAGAAATGTATTTTGTGATTCTGAACATACTTGCAAAATGCATTTCCAACTCGCAAATAGGAAGGGGTTTTCCCGTCCTATTTGCGACTCACAGTGGTATGCAATTCCATTTGCAACCGAGTACGTGGTCGCAAAGGGAGTCGCAGTTACCATCCACTTGAAGTGGATGGTAACCCACTTGCTAACTGGAAGGGGTCCCCATAGGAACCCTTCCCCTT
The DNA here is from genome assembly GCF_031143425.1 of Pleurodeles waltl. Lineage (NCBI taxonomy): Eukaryota > Metazoa > Chordata > Amphibia > Caudata > Salamandridae > Pleurodeles > Pleurodeles waltl. The sequence continues at coordinate 227,173,084 of NC_090443.1, forward strand.
TGTGAGTGGACCTAAACATTTTTTACAAAACAGCCAGTGGTCCAAGGGACCACTACCTGCCCTGAAATAATCCAAGATTGAAGGCTTTTTTTTTTTTTTCTCTAAGTGCAGCTCGTTTTTCTTTCAGGTAAACGGCCTACACTTGGGAAAAAATAACCAGCTTTATTTAAAAGCAGTCACGGCCATGGAGGTCTGCTGGGTCTGCTCCATCCCCGTGAGTGCCCATAGTCGCTAAGGGGGCGCAACTTGGGACCCACCTCATTGATGTTAATGAGGTCGGTCTTAGCGACCCCATAGCGACTCGCAGATGGTGTCGGAGACACCGTTCTGCATAGCAAATTGCAAGTCGCAATTTTCCATCTTCCTACATCTGGCCCCTAGTGTACACATTCGGTTATGGCCCATGGGTTCAATATTAGCACACAACAAATTACAAATGCCATTGAGTAAGGATTGTGATAGTTATCACATAGAGTGACATATGTAGTGAAGTCAGTATGCGGAAGAGGTGCATCCATAATGTCAGATGCCTTAGGTATAATTTAGATGAGTAGTTTAGGGTGATGTCATCCATCATGTAGAGACATGGATATGCTAGGTGTGATATGCCCTTATGTATGCAGGCTTCACATGTACTTCCTCTGAGCCTTTCAGTGAACTATGTTGTGACAATTGCTGCAACCAATAAATTTCTAGTAATGTACAAATAACCCATTGTGCTATTCCACCCAATGCAATTCCAAAGGTAAATATTTGCCTTTTCTCTTCACAGCTGCAAACATGAGTGCCGCAGATCGACACCATTTTGAGAGGCGTGCCATGAGATACAGGCACATCCTGCAGGTGCAGTGTGGGTACCGGAGGATGGCCCGCAAATATCATTCGGATCGGGCCTCCGGGGCGTGGTGGCCCACACCACAGGCTCCGCCTACATTGCCAACAACAGCCACCAACACCACATCCACCAGGTCTCACCAAGTGGCCCCAGCAACGTCGGGAACAATAGACCCTGGCTCTTCCTCCAGACCTGGACCCAGCCATGTTGTAATACCAGGACAGTCCAGTGGGCAACCAACTCCTGGCACAACCTCAACCTCGGCCGGCACACAAACAACTTCAGCCCCTCCTGTGGACCCAGCCGCCTTCCTGGCATTAAGTAGGAAATTGGACAAGCTTGTCAATAAGGTGGACAACCTGAGCCAGGATGTGGCCTATATTAAAAAAAGGGTCAGCTCCATCAGGCGGACCCTACGGAGGGTGAACCTGTAGGACTTTTGCCCTGTTGAACTTTTACCCCTCCCCTCTCTCCTATTTCCTATTTTCTACTGTTAGTTTGGTTTTGGGGATTAGTATTAGGTAAGTATAGGTAATTAGCTTAGTTAGTGTTAGGGAAGAGGGTGGGGGGTCCTTATTCTTTCTATCTTTATTTTTTGTGTGGGTGGGTGGGTGGGGGGCAATGTTGGGATTCCTGTTTAAAAAAAAAAATATATATATATATATACAAAAAATTACAAAAAAATATATGTTTGTTTAGGATAGTAAAGTATGTGTGTAGGTTATTAAGTGTTGTCCTGCATGTGTCCTGTCTCATAATGGTGGGTGGGGGGTTGATGTTTAGATTGTTTCGTTACATGTGTAGAGTAAGTTTAGCTTAGGTTAGTTAGGGACAGTTGTGGGTTAGTAGTAGTCAGGTTAGATTAGTGTAGGTTTACCTTTCCCTTAGTTGCCTCTTGTGTTACCCAATAGAAATAAATATATAGTTAACCCTTTACATGATGCGTTAGGTGCTACTTTATCATGTCCTTGACATCAGTGTAGCTGAATGTTTTAGTATGACATTTGTGTCCTATGCTCGCCATCCCGAGGAAATTGAGGTTTCACATGCCAGCTACCCGTGTGCTAACTTGGTAAGTATCCACCATTTGAGAGAACCACCATTGGTAGTTTGCATTGATCACCAAGGTTCTGTGTTGGTATGTATCCTACTTCACAAAGAGTGCTTCCAGACTTGTTATTGTGGGTAAATTGATAGGTCGGACTGCAGTGTGAAGTTCAGGGAGATCTTTGTAGATGAGGAGTTGTTCACACTCTTGTCTTGTTGCTTTCATTGCTGACCTACATCATGTGTGTACTAATTCTGCATGACTTTCCTTCATGGAAGTATACTCTGAAAGGGTGATTGATGCAATGTAATTTGTTAATGTTTCATTACATTTTGCGCCATAATTTCTTATTTTAGTATTGCATGGTGCCTACATTTCTCAGCCACCATTAGTTGTTTAGAATAGCTATAGATGGTGCAACATTCTGTCCAACACAGCATGATTGTGTGTGCTTAGTCCCTTCATCAGTTATTTTCCTCAGTATGGTACGGCTATGATGCAATCCTGGCCACTGCACAGATGTTTCAGAATACATGATATCAGGACAGTAGTATTGACAATCTACATGGTTGCCACACAGGCACTTTGGAGTTATGTACTGCACAGTTGAAGTGTGAAATAACACAGAGACATAATAGGTGTGCAAGTGCTATTTATTTATAGGTGCTGTAGTGCAAAATGTCCATTCACCATGTTTGCTGGGTCCTTTCTGGTGCATTCTTACATGGTGATCCTACAGAAGGGGTGTGGATGATGCTCCTGACATGCTGGGGTGATGTCACAGACAGTGCAGAGGGACAGGAATTGGCAAATAGTAGGAGAGAGACATTCACTGGCAATGGGGACAAGTCATACAGTGGATTGCAGAACAGTCATTGAGTGTAGTTGTAGTGAGACTGGCATTTGACAAAACGTAGGACCTTGGTCAAAGTAGGCCATGGTGCAGGGACTAGTGCTTCCGGGTACTCTTCCGTGAGAATGTTATCTGTTCCATGTCTTCTTCTTCTGATGTGTGTGTTGCCTGGTTTGTCCTTGTTGTTGTTGGCTGTGAAGGGGCAACACACACCTCAGTGTTAGAAGACATGGAGGCAGACATCCCGGGGGCTGCTCCCTGTGGAGTTATGAAGGGCAGTACTGCAGCAAGGAGGGCCTGCTGGTTTTTGAGAATGGCAGCCACATCACGATGGTAGGCAGCCAGGTCGGCCCTGAGGGGTTCTATGTTGCATTCGTGCACACGTTGACTGGATTGCAGTTGTAGGTGTTGTGTCAACTGGATGACAGCTGTGCAGATTTCCTTCTGTGTTTTGGCAAGTTCCTGCAAGATAGATGTTCGGGCTTGCATAGCAGCTGCCTGATCAGCAGAAGACATCATGCACGAACGCACCCCCTCAAGGCTGGCTGCCATAGTTTGCATCCCCACCCGCACCTCCTTGGCCAGCTCCAGCTGTACCCCAACGACGGTTCTTTTGAAGCTGGTGCCAGTGTCGTCAGAGTCCTCAGCTGTGTTGGAGCTGGCAGGTCTTACAATTGGGGTGGCGGGTGGTTCTCCTGTGGTGGCTGCTTCTTCTGTGCTCCTCCTTGTGACTGAAGGTGGGGTTTGGAGGCTTTCAAGGACCATTTGGATGGTCTCCTGTGGAATGTTTATGGGCTCGTCATCCATGTCATCAGGGAAATCAGGGACAGGCTTATCGGCAGGAGATCCATGTTCCTCTGCAATGAAACAGGGTACAATTAGTGTGTCTGTGTTGTGACAATTTTGCACTAAGATACAAGCCTTTGGATGCCTTAACTTTGTGCTCTGTTTTTGTCTTGGTATCTGCTGTCCTTCATATGGGCATTGTTGTAGGCCTATGGCCCACCTGTGTGTCACATGTATGATATAGAGCTATCAGACTTGTTTGCCTATTCGCCTCTAGGTGTTGCTTTGTAAAAAATTAGGAATAGGCATGTTTTTGTCCTACTCCTCCCTCCGTGTTTAACTATTCTTATCGAGGGACATTTTGTTGGGTGGGCTCTCATTATCCTACATGAGATTACTGGCTTTCTAGGCAGCAGGATAGCTAATGGTGTGGGGGACTAAGTCTGACACACTTGTAATTAATTCTGTCACCCTGATTCTTTCTTTTTGCTCTGGCTAACTAGCAGTGCCTCTGGTCTCCCACAGCAAAGGAATGATTAGACATCCGAGCGCATGACATCTTTGGAACTTCTCAGGGAAGTCGTGGTCACTCAGATCCTACACAATTCTCTCTTTTCCAGTATGTTCTCATACACAAATGACAAAGACAGTATTTGTTTTATATGTTGATTTCATTGTACAACTGACTTGTAGATATTTAGGTGTGAGCCACAATACCCCCAAACAATACAAATGGTTAGAATTGAAATAGTCAGCAGGAGAGTGAAACATTAGTACAAAGCTATCATGGTGCCTAACTGTTTCTACTATCCCTCTGCTTGTTCTATTTAAAGCACAGCATGTTAAGCTTCGAGCTTGCCTGTCTGAATCACTGGGGAGACATCATCCCTCATATAAGAGCAATGGCCTGTGATCTGGTTCTGCATCTGCAACAAGGCAGGCAGCGTCTAGTTGTGGTTCTCTGTTTGGAAACTCGCTCTTGCGTGTCTTGGGACAAGGAAGTGATTTTATAAGTAATATGTCATTGTGATGACAAAGTGTCCCTACGCAGGAATGCCAAATCTTAACCCCTACCACGTCTATCAGCAATGTACCAGTCTGTATCCTTGACTGGGGCACAGAGTGAATATGTTCTGGCAAACTCCAGTGCTGAAGTAGGCAAAACAGTGTGATTTGACGAATAAACAACACCGTAGGACTGGCTATTTGCTAACTTAACTGATAGGAAGGCTAATAAAAAGAATTTAGTGCAAAGTGCTCTGAGGCTCTTAGATGTGAGCAAATGCATTTAAGTACATTCAGGGCAAGGTGCACAAAGGCCTAAAGCCTGAAGCTAATGTGCAAAGTATACTTTACAATTACGACACTACACTTTGACTGACTGTGGGTGTTGTGAATGCCCTGGCAGCACACTTGCCTCTCAGGACCTGCCCCAAACACTTTTTATTCACATTGCCCGAAATGTACATGTGACGTGGCATATCCTATGCATGTCAATGTTAGGATGTGGTATGGATGTAAACATTGTTGATGTTTGAAGATGATGTTGGGTCATGTGTGTTTAATTGGATTGGCCTGTTTATCGTATGAAGGTTCTATTTGGTTTTCAGACTGTGCAGGTGTGTTTCAGTGACCAGTTGCCTGTGTCCCCTCCTCAGTGTTGTTGTCTGAGCAGTATGACATTAGTGATGTTGCCTTGTTAGCCAGGCACGTGAGAGACCCTGACGTATGCAGCATGTGTGTGTCCTTAGTGCTGTGTGGCTCCTATTGCTGTTTACTTTGGCTTATGTATGTGTCAAGTATGGGCATTCGGCATTTGAGTGTACTGGTGCCTTTGTCTTATTTCTATGAATAGTTGCAGATGTCATCCTCACCCCCTAATTTAGGTATGTATGTTCCATGGGGAGGTTCCTGCCATTTGGTACTATAGCTGCACAGAGATGAGAGCTGTTATTGTCAACTGTTGTGGCAGTTACATTGCAGTTGTTGTTTTGGCTACTGCATTACTGATAGGGACCTAGTTGATGTAGGATAGATTTTGCGAGACAAGTGCCTGGATGTGAGTTTGACGTAGTGGCCTTCCCACCTGTCGCTGCTTTCCCTTGGCTCTATTGTTGTACTTACAGGATGGCCCCATGGGACTGTTGTTGGTGCTGTATTTTGTCGTGCCCCAGATTCAGTCTGTGCTGGGCATGCCCCCCTGCCGTGCCCCTTTACCCATGCCACTTCATATATGTGCTGACTTACATGCATTGTGTAGTAAGTATCCCCCCCGCTTACAGTCCCCATTATTGCAATTTAATTCCCCATGTGACTTACCCTGCATGTGCGTTGTGTCGTGGTAGTCTGCGCTGTCCTGTCCTTGAATCCCTGTGACGATCTCCTCAGGGATGACGGCTGCGACCATCTCCTCCATGTGGTCCAGGGCCTCCTGGTGTGCTGGACTCCCCCCTCCAGTCTGCATTGCTGCCTTCCTGTTCCTGGCCATTTTTTCTTTTGTCCTACGTTTGCAGTCATGCCAGCGTTTCTTACACTCAGTGACTGTCCGGCGTTCTTCAGCCACACTGTTGATCTTGTCCACAATTTGTTTCCATATGGCCTCTCTCCTACTGAGTGGCAATTTAGAGGTGATGAACAATTGGTGCTGGTGTTCCGTCACCTCTTTCACCAGGATTTCCTGCTCCTCTGCACTGAAGCGACACTTTCTTTTTTTTCTGAAAATGTCCTGGTTCCGGTATGGGTCCTCCTGGCTGGTTCCTGGTCTGCTGTCATCCTCCTGGGATCTGTAGTGGCATCTGGGATCCATTTTGGCTCTCCTCTGCTGAAAGGGCAGTTTTCGCGGGTCAATTTGACACAATAGCGTCAAAAAAAAAAAACGCTTTCCGGGTTGCTCTGTCGTAAATCGACCCACAGTGATTTGCGTCGCGTTAACGTTGGTTTCCTTTACAACGTGACGCCGCTGTGTGCGTCACAAAATAATGACTCCCACCTGTTGGTTGCGCCGCCGTGCGTCAAAGTATAAATTTGACGCCCACACGGCGCTTCGAAATGGCGTTAGCCGGCCCTAATTTTTTTGACGCAAAACTGCGTTAGCGCAGTTTTGCGTCAAAAAGTATAAATATGTCCCAAGATGTCTTCTGCTAATGCTTAATCTAATCGCTGCTAAACTACAACAGACGACCATTTTAGCATTGGCTGAAGACATTCGTCTTTCTGGGATAATCTAAATATTCATCTTGTATATTTATGCTCATCATTTCAGCTATTTCCTTATCTAACATGTGTTGTGCTTTCATTTCTGTAATATTTCTTTTGGTAGGCATACAAGCAGTAATACGCATGGAGCAGAACATTGGACCACACTGAATACAGATACAGCATGTGAAAAATATTGCAATCATTAAACACAGGATAGTCAGTAGTTTCCAGCCCCAGGCGGAAACAAGAGCCCAAAACCATCCAGAAAAAGTCAAAGTACCAGTCTCTGTGTGGATTTCTGCAGCAATTTTATGCAATTTAGATATTGCATCATATACTGAAGGTGAGTGATCTGGAATAAAAACACAGAAACTACTACCGATGATGCGACATGCACCACCTCGGTCAGCTAATATCACATCTAGTACCATACGATTTTGGAGCGCTACAATCCTCGCAATTTGGAGGTCCTCAGTAATATTCCCAAGTGCCAGAGCTGCCTGATTGGTTCAGCTTCCACAACCCTAGTCAATCGTCTCACTTTCCTACTGTTTAACACAGCACCCACAAAGGAGAACAACCCTAAATTAAAATCAACATATTGTTGCAGGCTAGTATCCGTTTGGTCTACCTCATTTGTACTTATTGCCCTTTTATATCTATTTTTAATGATGTAATTGAACAGTTTAAAATCTCGGTGATATGATGCAGGGGCCCAAAACACAGGGGGTAATAGAAAAGATACATAACACACACCTGACCACCCAACAGGTAGTTGGTAATATCCATAGTTACCACAAACAAAATATGTATTATGTGAAGCTGTAAAACTACTATTATTTACACTCTCAATAGTTAAAATCAAGGTACAATCGCTTATCCCTACTGGAATTCGCCCAATGCTACGTATACATAAATCTGCTTTAGTTTTTGTAACAGAAATCACAAATTGTTCTTTCTTGTCAGAGTATCTTATATTTGTGAAGACATATGGTATTGAAACAATGTCCGGTTGATACTCTTCCCATTCCCATTTAGTTCCTTTGGCTTGGGGATACCCATCTTTGTCTTGGTAGCATACTTTATTAAGCGAAAAAGAAGTCCTCCCTCTGTAAGTTTTCTAGATGCAAACTAAAGCGTATACCAAGCTTGACAAGAACAATTGTGTGAAAAAGGAAGAGGAATGAAAGGTGTTCCTCCTTTCTTTTGATGCGCAGGTATCATTACAAATACCCAACAGTTAGTAGTATTTGTAGCATTATGAGTATGATGCAACATCTGAATGAAAGTATTATTGAAGTACGATTGACGGTGCTTCTGCTCCTGATAGAGAAGCGTAAAGTAATAGTGATCCTTTGGTACTGGAGTAGTGGCAACAAAAAACTCACGACCAGGAGCCTTCTTTTCAACAAACCAAGTGATTATTGCTATAATCACCAAAACAACAACAAACCCCATAGTACTAATGATCAGTTTGTTATTCATTTTAGCAACAGTGATAATCAACCCTTTCAGAAATGAATTAAAAACAATCGTTGGAGCTCTTATCCCTGGGCAGCCGCTGATTTCTTCACCACGGGCCAAGACGGGTGTCACTACTCTAATGCATGGGTGATCCCCCCCTTGCCACATTGGCTCTCCGTTTCACTAACCAAGGGCGATAGCTCAACCAGTTTTTTTCAAAATATTTTCAGATTCTTTCCTCGGTCTCAAATTATATCGCGACACTCCAGAAGTCGTATGGTCCGGGAAGACCTCTGCAGATTCGTCAGGTGATATAGCACGGCCTTTCTCCGTAGTCAAAATCTCTTGATGATCGGTCAGCACAGCAGGTTCCACCAAGGTAGGTAGCACCTCTCTTGCAGTGAGTACTATGGGCCCAATTCTTTAAGTTCGTCACTCGAACTGCTGTCCTTGTTGCAAGGAGCACCTGTTCTGGGCCTCACCACCTTGGTTCCAAGCTGCTTGATCTTTCAAAGGACTTAATCATCACCTGGTCACGAGGTCGGAGTTCATGGACTTCACCTGTAGATCTGTCAGGAAGTGCTTCTCGAACATCTTGATGAATAGAAACCAAATTGTCGGTTAACTGTGCCAAATAATCATTCATCAGGAAACAAGCTACATCATATATAGAATTTGGCTTAGGAACTCCCCAAATGTTCATTGGCCTCCCAATAACCACTTCATAAGGACTAAGGCTGATTCGAGAGTGTGACACTGACCTAATAGACAATAATGCCAATGGTAATGCATCCAGCCAAGTTAAGGATGTGGAAGCCTGTATCTTCGCTAACTTCAGCTTCAAAGTAGCATTATACCTTTCCACCAACCCTGCTGATTGTGGGTGGAAAACCGCATGGAACTTCTGTTTGATCCTTAATCCTTTCAGGACATACTTAATAACTTCCCCAACAAAATGAGGTCCGTTATCTTTCCATAAAAGTCTGCAAACACCAAACCTACGGAAAAATTATTTCAAAAGCACCTTCGCTGTGGTAATGGCAGTATTATCCTTTGTGGGGTACGCCTCTATCCATTTACTGAAGGCACATACCACCACCAAGACATACTTTAAATTGTTGCAGCGTTCAAGCTGAATATAATCCATTTGTAGAACTTCAAAAGGTGCAGTTGGTGTAGCAAACCCTCCCGCAGGAGTACGTGTCCCTTTTCCCGGGTTGTATTGTAAACAGATCAAACAAGACTGTACTACTCTCTTAGCTGTACTGGAAATTTCTGGATGCTCCCAAACTTGCGTAAGCAACTTTGTGATTGTTGAAGCTCCAACATGTGCTAGCCCATGTGCCATCTGAACCATAGGTTGTACAAAAGCTATGGGCAATTTCCATTTATCCATCTGCCTATTCCGCCAACAGCCCTCATCATCCAATTCTCCTTCTTCAGACCATTGCTCACGTTCTTTCACAGAAGCAGATTTCTGTATATCTAATACGTCTTGTCTAGCATTATGCCAACATTCAGCTTGTGACTTCACTGCATACATAGAAGTAGTACTTCGCTGCATCGCAGTCTCACGTGCTACGCGGTCCACAAGAGCAGTACCTTGCCCTATCTTATCGGTCACTTTCTAGTGTGCACTACATTTCACAATAGCTAGTTTCATTGGATATTGCAATGCAGTCAAAAGGTTATGCACTAATTCTCCGTGCATTATCTGTATCCCGTGGGATGTGAGAAAGCCTCTCTCCTTCCAAAGCAAACCAAAATCATGAGCCACTCCAAAAGCATAGCGGCTGTCTGTATAATTGTTCACACATAAGTCAGTACTAAGCTCAAATGCTCGTGTCAAAGCTATTAGTTCAGCTGCTTGAGCTGACTTCTGTGGTATACGAGCTGTATCCACTACCGTGTGTAATGTGGTGATTGCATATGCAGCTGAGGTCGTACCGTCTGGCAACTTCAAACAAGACCCATCAACCCACAGTTCCCCGTCTACATCTGGAAGGGGCGTATCTTGTAAATCAATACGACCCTTTGTCTGTTCTTCGGTAAGGAATATACAATCATGTGTTTCTTGTGACTGAGGCTGAGTCACCGGATATGGCAACAAAGTGGCTGGATTTAGTGTTGCACATCTCTTCAGTGTAATGTGAGGAGCCAGCAATGTCAATTCATATCCTGTCATGCGAGCGCTAGTTAAATGTTGTGTCTTTGTTTGATTTAAAAGAGCATCAGCCGCATGGGGTACTAACACCAACAGCTTATGTGACAAAACTATCCCTTCACTCTGACGTATTGACACAGCTGTTGTGGCAACTGACCGAAAACACCCTGGCAACGCTCGAGCGACAGGGTCAAGTACTGCTGAAAAATATGCACAGGGACGCTGCTCATCGCCATGTGTCTGTACTAAAACTGACAATGCACATCCATCTTTCTCATGTACGTAAAGTGCAAAAGGCTTCATGTAATCTGGAGTACCTAACACTGGTACTGAACAAAGGGCTTGTCGTAGCTGCCGGAAAGCAGTCTCACATTCATCTGTCCATGGGAGGGGTATTGGAGTATCTTTAGTCAAAGTGCTAGCAAAGGTTTGACAAAGTGTGAAAACCCTAAGATCCATTGCCTACAAAAAGAAGTAAGACCAAGGAATGCACGAACATCTTTCTGAGTAGAGGGTACTGGTGTGTCTAAAATTGCTTGAATACAATCTGATGTAAGTGCACGGCCCTCCTTAGACAAAAGGTCACCTAAATAGGTTACCTTTGTTCTACAATATTGCAATTTATTTTGTGACACTTTATGATGGTGTGAAGCAAGAAAAGAAAGTAAGGATAAAGTGCACTTTTCACATTGCTCAGGGGTATCAGCTGCCAACAAAATATCATCAACATATTGTATGAGAGCCACACCTTCAGGCAAAACAAAAAAATCAAGTTGTCGTTTTAACGCTTGACTATAAATACTTGGACTCTCAGTATAGCCTTGAGGAACTCTGCAAAATCTATATGATCGTTTATTCAAAGTAAAACCAAACAAATATCGGCTGTCAGGATGAATAGGGATCGAAAAGAAAGCATTCTTCAAGTCTATCACAGAGAACGTAGTTGCTGTCGGAGGAACCAAAGTAAGAAGTGTTGTGATGTCAGATACCACAGGATATTGTGGTATCACAATCTTATTGACTTCTCGTAAATCATTAATGAATCAGTAAATCCTGGTATCAGTATCCTTTTTCAGAATAGGAAGAATCGGACTGTACAAACATTATACAGAACTTCCTCAACAACTCCAACTGCAATAAGATCATGCACAATTTGTGTGAGTGCTTCTTCGCCCTCCTGTGAAATTTTGTATTGAGGCAAACGTGGCAATACAGCTCCCTCCTTGACACTAATATGTACTGGTGGAATAATCATTTGTCCCACATCAGTATCTGAAGTAGCCCACAAAGTACTAGGGAGTGAAGCTAATGCAATATCCTCTTAAACAAGACAAACTCTTTCCATCACAGGATGATTATCATTTAAAATAACACGCACCCCTTCAGGAGAGCATCGTATTGTAGCCCTGAAATACTTGAGCATATCAAGACCCCCAATATTGTCTGGTGTATTTGGAGAAAGCAAAAATGGACATGGGGCAGTAAATTTATCAACATGGAATGCAAGTGGTTGTTACAATGGGCTAGGGGAAGGTGTGCCATTGAAACCTATGTAATGGTTAAGCCAGACAGGGGAGCCATTGGAATCAATTGTTTAGACAAGGTGCTACGAGTAGCTCCTGTATCAACCAGAAACTGATCAGTAGAACCCAAAACATGTGCTGTAACATAGGGACCCCTATGATCTACTGGAACTTCAACTGATTCCTTACCCCATCCTAGGCAATCCTATGCATAAGCAGAATCTTGGAAATCAGGCTGCACATGGTTAGACATCTGGTATTGGTTCCGTCTATCAAAAGTGTTAAACCCATCCTGCCCTCGTACATTAGCATCAACCCTAGCATGATCATTCGTGCTTCTTCTAGGTCCTGAATATCCTCAGCGATTTCTCATTTGTCCCCGACCACGTGAACACTGCTGAACATGTAGTGCTGGACAATCGGCAGCCCAATGCCCAAATTTCTTACAATACGCACACTGATCAACAGACAAATTCGAACGAGTGTAAGAAGAACCATAAGATCCACGTCCACCTCTATCACTACCTTTAAATGGCGGACCATAAGCTTGAGCCAACATAACCTTCATCTTTAATTCTTTAGTCTTTTTATCTTCGCTACCTTTTGCTTCTAATTCCTGACGTTCATAATACTGAGCCATAGTCAAAAGAGAAACCGGAGTAGAGGTAGTCCATGAACTTTCACTAGCTTTTAGACGACTACCTATTCCTGGTAACATATTTGCAACATATTTATCGACAAACAAATGTCTGCCCGTATCATCTGACATCTTGACCCCAGGGTAGGTCGCTCCCCTGCCCTTGCGGCGCCACCAGATCCTCTGTGCCTGCCCTCTGCTCTGTTGTTGTGCTGACTGTCCCCCAGAGTTTCTGCCTTTTTCCCCTGTGTGTGATCGCGTCCCCTTTTGCTTTTTTGTATCCCAGAGTGCCTGCTTTCCCCGTGTGACCGCGCTCCCCTTGCCTTCTGTATCCCTGAGTGCCTGCTTTCCCCGTTGTGATCGCGCTCCCCTTGCTTTTTGTATCCCTGTCTGCCTACTGCCCCTCGTGCCCCTGCCGTCCCCCTCCGTCCTTCCGCCGCTTTTTGTCGTTCTTCTCTCGCTTCTCCGGCTTTTTGTACCCCTTCTAGGTACTTTTCCGCTTTTTTGGGCCTCCTCGCCTCCCCGAGGCCCTTCGCCGCTTTTCCCGCTCTTTTTCCCCCCTACCCGCCCTCCTCCCGCCTCCCCGGCTACCCCTTATATGGCGGCCGCTGCGAGGCAGTGGTAGCGACCCTTGACCCCAGGGTAGGTCGCTCCCCTGCCCTCGCGGCGCCACCAGATCCTCTGTGCCTGCCCTCTGCTCTGTTGTTGTGCTGACTGTCCCCCAGAGTGTCTGCCTTTTTCCCCTGTGTGTGATCGCGTCCCCTTTTGCTTTTTTGTATCCCAGAGTGCCTGCTTTCCCTGTGTGACTGCCCTCCCCTTGCCTTCTGTATCCCTGAGTGCCTGCTTTCCCCGTTGTGATCGCGCTCCCCTTGCTTTTTGTATCCCTGTCTGCCTACTGCCCCTCGTGCCCCCGCCGTCCCCCTCCGTCCTTCCGCTGCTTTTTGTCATTCTTCTCTCGCTTCTCCAGCTTTTTGTACCCCTTCTAGGTACTTTTCTGCTTTTTTGGGCCTCCTCGCCTCCCCGAGGCCCTTCGCCGCTTTTCCCGCTCTTTTACCCCCCTACCCGCCCTCCTCCCGCCTCCCAGCTGTCCCCGCCTCCCCGGCTACCCCTTATATGGCGGCCGCTGCGAGGCAGTGGTAGCGACCCTTGACCCCAGGGTAGGTCGCTCCCCTGCCCTCGCGGCGCCACCAGATCCTCTGTGCCTGCCCTCTGCTCTGTTGTTGTGCTGACTGTCCCCCAGAGTGTCTGCCTTTTTCCCCTGTGTGTGATCGCGTCCCCTTTTGCTTTTTTGTATCCCAGAGTGCCTGCTTTCCCCGTGTGACCGCGCTCCCCTTGCCTTCTGTATCCCTGAGTGCCTGCTTTCCCCGTTGTGATCGCGCTCCCCTTGCTTTTTGTATCCCTGTCTGCCTACTGCCCCTCGTGCCCCTGCCGTCCCCCTCCGTCCTTCCTCCGCTTTTTGTCGTTCTTCTCTCGCTTCTCTGGCTTTTTGAACCCCTTCTAGGTACTTTTCCGCTTTTTTGGGCCTCCTCGCCTCCCAGAGGCCCTTCGCCGCTTTTCCCGCTCTTTTTCCCCCTTACCCGCCCTCCTCCCGCCTCCCAGCTGTCCCCGCCTCCCCGGCTACCCCTTATATGGCGGCCGCGCGCAGCGGGCGCGCCGCTGGCACGCCGAAGGCGCGCCTAAGGCAAGCCCGTCTGCGCCCGTCCGCGCCTGGACCGCGCCCAGCGCCCGAACCCCTGGCCCCCGCGCCCCCCACCAGACCTACGACTCCGCCTTCCTCGCCAACCTCAACCCCGGCCGCACGCCGGGCTGCTACCGCGCCACCCCGAAATGTACCCTCGGACCCTTCACCTGCAGCAACTGCCGCCTCACCTGCCTCCGGACCCACTCCGCTCCCGCCAAGAACTACTCCCCCGGAAATAACCTCCACTGCATCCTGGTCAACACCCGATCCATCCACAGGCATGCCATCGAACTGTGGAACCTCATCAACTCTACGAACCAGGACATCGCCTTCCTCACCGAGACCTGGATGAACCCCACCTCGGCACCCGACATCGCCATAGCCATCCCCGACGGCTACAAAATCATCCGGAAAGACCGCACCAACCGCATCGGAGGAGGCATCGCCATCGCACACAAAAACTCCATCCGCATCTCGACTGACACCGACAACTCACTCCCCGACGCCAAACACCTCCACTTCACGATCCACAGCGACCCCAAAACCACCCTCAGAGGCACCCTCATGTACAGACCACCAGGACCTCGCACCAAGTTCAGCGAAGACATCGCAGACTTCGTCAACCCTCACGCACTCTCATCCACCAACTACATCCTCCTAGGAGACCTCAACTTTCACCTGGAGAACCTCACCGACAACAACACCACCGCCTTACTGGACAACCTCGCCAACCTGGGACTGAATCAGCTAGTCAACACCCCCACCCACTACGCCGGACACACGCTCGACCCCATCTTCTCCTCCAGCAAACACATCACCTTCAGCCACACCACCGAACTCACCTGGTCGGACCACAGCTGCGTCCACTTCATCTTCAAGAAGACCACCGGGCTCCACCACACCCAGCAACCACCAAGAAGACACTGGAATCGTATCACCACGGAACAGCTCGCATCAACCCTCTCCCAGAACCAACCCACCAGCACAACCGACCCCAACGTAGCCGCCAACAACCTCACAAACTGGATCTCCGACTGCGCCAACCTCCTGGCCCCCCTGAAGACTCAAGCCAGCACCAACAACCACAAGAAAAACTCCTGGTTCACCCCCGACCTCAAGAACTCCAAGAAAGAATGCAGCGCCCGCGAGAAGACGTGGCGCCTTAACCAGACCGAAGAGAACATGTCAGCTCTCAAGGTCGCCACCCGCCAACACCACCAACACCTCCGCGCCGCACGAAAAACAGCCTACCGGAGCAGACTTGACAACAACAAGGAACTATTTGGCATCGTCAAAGAGCTCTCCAACCCGGAAGCAGAAAACAACTCCATCCCTCCCTCACAGGACCTCTGCGACTCCCTCGCAACCTTCTTCCACCACAAGATCACCCACATATACAACAGCTTCCCGACCGCCGACACGAGCCCCCCCCGGAACCCGCCACCGACACCACCACCATCCTCACCTGGAACCCTACCACCACCGAGGAGACCACCCGCGTAATGAAATCGATCCACTCCGGATCCCCATCGGACCCCTGCCCACACCACATCTACAACAAGGCCGACAAAATCATCGCACCGCACCTCCGAGACGTCATCAACGCCTCCCTCACCGCCGCCACCTTCCCGGAAAGCTGGAAACACGCAGAGCTCAACGCCCTCTTAAAGAAACCTACAGCAGACCCCACCGAACTCAAGAACTTCCGGCCCATCTCTCTCCTGCCGTTCCCCACCAAAGTGATTGAGAAAATCGTCAACGCTCAACTCACCAACGCCCTGGAAAACAACGACTCCCTCGACCCCACACAGTTCGGTTTCAGGGCCAACCACAGCACCGAAACCGCCCTCATCGCAGCCACGGACGACATCAGAGCCCTGACCGACAAGGGAGAGACCGTGGCCCTCATACTCCTGGACCTCTCTGCAGCCTTCGACACGGTCTGCCACCGTACCCTGATACGCCGCCTCAGTAACACCGGCATCATAGGCAAGGCCCTGGAATGGATCATCTCCTTCCTCTCCGGAAGGACTCAGAGAGTCCGCCTGCCCCCCTTCAGATCCACAGCCACGGAGATCATCTGCGGCGTACCTCAAGGATCCTCCCTCAGCCCCACTCTCTTCAACGTCTACATGACCCCCTGGCGAACATCGCACGCAAACACGGACTCAACCTTATATCATACGCCGACGACACCCAGCTCATCTTATCCCTCACTAACAACCCCACATCAGCCAGGACCAAACTACATTAAGGAATGAAGGAAGTGGCGAACTGGATGACAGACAGCCGTCTAAAACTGAACACAGACAAGACGGAGGTCCTCATCCTCGGCCCCACTCCCACCGCATGGGACGACTCCTGGTGGCCCCCCGCCCTAGGCAGCACTCCCCAACCCACCGACCACGCGCGCAACCTCGGCTTCATCCTGGACTCCTCCCTCACCATGACCAGACAGGTGAACTCGGTGACCTCGGCATGCTTCAACACCCTCCGCATGCTCCGCAAGATCTTCCGCTGGATCCCCACCAACACCAGGAAGACCGTCACTCACGCCCTCGTCACCAGCCGCTTGGACTACGGGAACACCCTGTACGCCGGCATCGCCACCAAGCTGCAGAGGAAACTCCAACGGATCCAGAACGCTGCCGCAAGACTCATCCTGGACATCCCTCGCCACCACCACATCTCCGGACACCTGAAAAAACTCCATTGGCTACCCGTCTACAAACGGATCACCTTCCGACTACTCACCCACGCACACAAAGCCCTTCACAACCTTGGACCCAAACTCATCAACAACCGCGTCTCCTTCTACACCCCTCCGCGCACTCTGCGCTCCACCGGACAGGCCCTGGTAGCCGTACCCCGCATCCGCAAAGCCACCGCCGGAGGAAGATCCTTCTCTTTCCTGGCAGCGAAGACCTGGAACTCTCTGCCCAGCCACCTTCGCGCCATACCTGACCACCTCTCCTTCAGAAGGCAGCTCAAGACCTGGCTCTTCGAGCACTGACCCCCCCCCCCCCCAGCGCCTTGAGACCCTTGATGGGTGAGTAGCGCGCTTTATAAATGCGATTGATTGATTGATTGATTGATTGACAATAACTGGCCGCTAAAATACTTGAAATACTTGAAATACTTGAAATACATTAAATACTTCTTCAAAGCGTGTAAAGAAATCAGAGACCGATTCATCTGCCTTTTGCTTACAAGACGCTAAAACAGTCCAATCTATCTTTTTAGGGGGAATAATCATTTTTAACTTAACTAATATGGCTGCAGGAAGATCTAGAATCAACTGATATGGCTTTTTCGCAGGTTCCCTATCCCCGTCCATCTGTTCTACTTCTTTCCATGACGCCCCAAAATCTACACGTTCATCAATTTTACGAACAGTTCTCCACATATCTGGCGGTAATATCAATCCGAAAAATAAATCAATGTCAGCCAAAGTCATAGTACAAGAACTAATTGCTTCCTCAACTTCCTCATAAAAGGCGGCTGGATTTTTCCACGGGTCAGGTAATGCGGTTTTAAGTGCCATTACATCTGCCCTATTCCAAGGAGTATACACCCAATTATAAATAAAATAACCCTTAGCATCAACAGAAGTTTTATCATCACTTGTACCCAATCCTTTAGGAGGAACATACAAAGACGCGGCCTCCCACATTGGTTTCGCGTGAACTATCATAGTCTTATCTGTTCCGAAGATGGAAGCTTGCACCCTGGCGGTCTGAGATGTCCGTGCAACTACGTCCACAGCCCTTTTCTCCTCTTGCAAATGGACTGCCACAGCACATAATTTCACCAAACGCCTGATTGCATCAGCCACCTGGGAGAAAACAAAAAGACCATCACGCATTTGCTTATGATCAGCTGCTACATCATCGGGCTCTAACTCATCAGAATATTTCCGATATAGTTCAATAACTTCTGAGCCAAATGCCTCAGTAAAATATAGCTGCTCCTTTTCTGTCCACCCTTTCATGTTGTCTAAAAGTTCAGAAGCAGAGACAACGCTACGAATTGTTTTACGAGCAATAGATCTAAGCTCAGACGCACGGTCAGACAACATAGAGCGACTGTCTCGCATCTTCTGTTGCTCCGAACTGGAAACCTTAGCTAACTCATGAGGGGCACAAGAAACGACATACGGAGGTGGAGGGCAATCTAGTAACAAAAAATCATCTTGTGGTTTATTAAGGATAGGATAGAGAGGTTGCCTAACGGTGTATTTGCCAGTTACCTGTAATTTACGTTCTTTTTCTTCTAGCTCTTTTAAATCATTTATTTCTTTCTTTCTCATTTCCAATGCTTTCACATATACATTCTTCCGCTGCTCTTTCTCAAGCAAGGCTTGCTCACGCTTCACTCGTCCACGCACTTCTTTCTCCCACATTCGTACACAGTCAAACATATCTTGCCTAGACTTTCGCTTACACATACATTGTTCCACATACTCAATCTTTCGCAAATCAAATGACCCATGCATAGGCCAACGTAACTCAGGATCCGCACGAGTGTATTTATTCCATAATGTGCTGTACGTTATAGAAGAAAGACCATGTTTAACATACATATCTCTATTGGGTGTCCCCTCTGGGGGTGCCGGTTGCGATTCTTCCAGTCTCAAATTGGTACCATTACAAAAGCAACACATCCTTTAGCAGCACACGAAGTGCGCTAAAAACAGGCATGCCAAAAATAGTGCAGAATATGCAATATTATAATCAAAGTAGCACTTAAGGTGCCATTCAAATCAAAATTAAATTGGAGAAAATTCTCCTTATTACCTGCCTATATAAATTGCAATTTATATATCAATTCAAAGGACACAAATTGACTAGTCACCCAAAACACGAGAGCCACGAAGTAGTGCTAAACTTCATTACCAAACAAAGGCATCAAAACCCACAGCAAGTGCCGTAAAACGGCTCTTACCAATCACAGGGTGTCCAGGTTCCAACTGCCAAGATCTAAAATCGACCAAATGGTCACTGCATGACGAATGAACAAAAAGGATCTCAGTCGAGGACCGGCGCCACCTGGATGGTCAAATCAGAAAGAAGAGAAAAAACGCCATGGTTGCCAAGACTCGGGTCTCCTCAGGCATTGATCGTCCGCAGGGAGATCACATTCCTTCGTCGCGACCAATCTGTTGGGCATCCGAGTCGCCGATGAGTCCCTGTTCGGGTGCCAATTTGTTGAAGTAAGCCTCAGCAAGGCCTACTAGTGCAAGGGGTTCACCCTTCTCTGCACAAAGTCCTCAGACCATATAGGAAGAAGTTGGCACAGAAACTGAAATAAAAGACAAAGTTTATTAAACCTCATGAGGTGGTACTACAGTTCAAACAGCACCCTTCGGTAATGTTTGAAGTAGCACACTGAACTGAGAGAGCATTGTCCTTTTATACCCACGCAGGGGCTAAAAGGGGGTGGTACAATTATAGAAGCAAGACTTGCATACATGTAAGGTCATGTGGAAATGCACAGTCGACAGGTAGGAGGGGCTAACAGTTTTCAAGGACTAACAGCTGCAGACCTTACTGGGCATGTGCGAAAGTGGGAGATGCTAAATATAACTTGTCACTAGGCAGATTTTCAAGAGTAGTTAACAGAAAGGTAGGACAGAGCACATGGTGAGCACATGGCAGCATGTGGCAGAGAAAATGGCTGCCATGAATACAAAATGGATTCCGCGAAATGTTCACAATAGTTACTGTGAGAAAGTAGCCTCTTTCTAGCCTTGTTACCCCCACTTTGGGCCTGTTTGTGAGTGTATGTCAGGGTGTTTTCACTGTCTCACTGGGATCCTGCTAGCCAGGGCCCAGTGCTCATAGTGAAAACCCTATGTTTTCAGTATGTTTGTTATGTGTCACTGGGACCCTGCTAGTCAGGACCCCAGTGCTCATAAGTTTGTGACCTATATGTATGTGTTCCCTGTGTGATGCCTAACTGTCTCACTGAGGTTCTGCTAACCAGAACCTCAGTGGTTATGCTCTCTCTTTACAAATTGTCACTACCAGGCTAGTGACCAATTTCACCAATTCACATTGGTATACTGGAACACCGTTACAATTCTCTAGTATATGGTACTGAGGTACCCAGGGTATTGGGGTTACAGGAGATCCCTATGGGTTGCAGCATTTCTTTTGCCACCCATAGGGAGCTCTGACAATTCTTACACAGGCCTGCCACTGCAGCCTGAGTGAAATAATGTTCACGTTATTTCACAGCCATTTACCACTGCACTTGAGTAACTTATAAGTCACCTATATGTCTAACCTTTACCTGGTAAAGGTCGGGTGCTAAGTTACTTAGTGTGTGGGCACCCTGGCAGTAGCCAAGGTGCCCCCACATCGTTCAGGGCAAATTCCCCGGACTTTGTGAGTGCGGGGACACCATTACATGCGTGCACTGTACATAGGTCAATACCTATGTACAGCGTCACAATGGTAACTCCGAACATGGCCATGTAACATGTCTAAGATCATGGAATTGTCACCCCAATGCCATTCTGGCATTGGGGAGACAATTCCATGATCCCCCGAGTCTCTAGAACAGACCCGGGTACTGCCAAACTACCTTTCCTGGGGTTTCACTGCAGCTGCTGCTGCTGCCAACCCCTCAGACAGGTTTCTGCCCTCCTGGAGTCCAGCCAGGCTTGACCCAGGAAGGCAGAACAAAGGACTTCCTCAGAGAGAGGGTGTTACACCCTCTCCCTTTGGAAAAAGGTGTCAGGGCTGGGGAGGAGTAGCCTCCCCCAGCCTCTGGAAATGCTTTGATGGGCACAAATGGTGCCCATCTCTGCATAAGCCAGTCTACACCGGTTCAGGGATCCCCCAGCCCTGCTCTGGCGTGAAACTGGACAAAGGAAAGGGGAGAGACCACTCCCCTGACCTGCACCTCCCCTGGGAGGTGCCTAGGGCTCCTCCAGTGTGCTCCAGACCTCTGCCATCTTGGAAACAGAGGTGCTGCTGGCACACTGGACTGCTCTGAGTGGCCAGTGCCAGCAGGTGACGTCAGAGACTCCTTCTGATAGGCTCTTACATGTGTTGCTAGCCTATCCTCCTTCCTAAGTAGCCAAACCTCCTTTTCTGGCTATTTAGGGTTTCTGCTTTGGGGAATTCTTTAGATAACGAATGCAAGAGCTCATCAGAGTTCCTGTGCATATCTCTCTTCATCTCTTCACCTTCTGCCAAGGAATCGACCGCTGACTGCTCGGGACGCCTGCAAAACCGCAACAAAGTAGCAAAGACGACTACTGCAACTTTGTATCACTGATCCTGCCGCCTTCTCAACTGTTTTCCTGGTGGTGCATGCTCTGGGGGTAGTCTTCCTCCTCTCTGCACTAGAAGCTCCGAAGAAATCTCCCGTGGGTCGACGGAATCTTCCCCCTGCAACTGCAGGCACCAAAAGACTGCATCACCGGTCCTCTGGGTCCCCTCTCAGCATGACGAGCGCGGTCCCTGGAACTCAGCAACTCTGTCCAAGTGACTCCTACAGTCCAGTGACTCTTCAGTCCAAGTTTGGTGGAGGTAAGTCCTTGCCTCACCACGCTAGACTGCATTGCAGGGTACCGCATGATTTGCAGCTGCTCTGGCTCCTGTGCACTCTTCCAGGATTTCCTTTCCCCCGCGCTCTAACCTGCAGTGCACGACCTCCTGAGTTGTCCTCTGGCATCGTGGGACCTTCTTTTGTGACTTCGGGTGAGCTCCGGTTCACTCTTCTTCGTAGTGCCTGTTCCGGCACTTCTGCGAGTGCTGCCTGCTTCTGAGAGGGCTCCTTGTCTTGCTGGGCGCCCCCCTCTGTCTCCTCATGGAATTGGCGATATCCTGGTCCCTCCTGGGCCACAGCAGCATCCAAAAACCCTAACCACAACCCTTGCAGCTAACAAGGCTTGTTTGCGGTCTTTCTGCGTGGGAACACCTCTGCAAGCTTCTTCACGACGTGGGACATCCATCCTCCAAAGGGGAGGTTCCAAGTCCTCTTAGTTCTTGCAGAATCCACAGCTTCTACCATCCGGTGGCAGCTTCTTTGCACCCTCAGCTGGCATTTCTTGGGCATCTGCCCACTCACGACTTGAGTGTGACTCTTGGACTTGGTCCCCTTGTTCCACAGGTACTCTCGTCTGGAAATCCATTGTTGTTGCATTGCTGGTGTTGGTCTTCCTTGCAGAATTCCCCTATCACGACTTCTGTGCTCTCTGGGGAACTTAGGTGCACTTTACACCTACTTTTCAAGTTCTTGGGGTGGGCTATTTTTCTAACCCTCACTGTTTTCTTACAGTCCCAGCGACCCGCTACAAGCTCACATAGGTTTGGGGTCCAATCGTGGTTCGCATTCCACTTTTGGAGTATATGGTTTGTGTTACCCCTATACCTATGTGCTCTCATTGCAATCTATTGTGACTGTACATTGCTTGCATTGCTTTCTATTGCTATTACTGCATATTTTTGGTATTGTGTACATATATCTTGTGTATATTTGCTATCCTCATACTGAGGGTACTCACTGAGATACTTTTGGCATATTGTCATAAAAATAAAGTACCTTTATTTTTAGTATATCCGTGTATTGTGTTTTCTTATGATAGTGTGCATATGACACCAGTGGTATAGTAGGAGCTTTGCATGTCTCCTAGTTCAGCCTAAGCTGCTCTGCTAAGCTACCTTTTCTATCAGCCTAAGATGCTAGACACCACTTCTACACTAATAAGGGATACCTGGACCTGGTGCAGAGTGTAAGTACCCCTTGGCACTCACTACAAACCAGGCCAGCCTCCTACAGTTACTAAATACAAGATGTCTTCTGCTAATGCTTAATCTAATCGCTGCTAAACTACAACAATACTACCTCCTACTTCCTCCAGATCCTCTTCACCAATGTCACAACAGAGCTGACCATGAAATGTCAATGAAGAGGTCAGTTTGTAACATGGCCTAATTAGCTAGCAATGCCCGTGATTTGCATGAGACACCTGTGAGGTATTCTCACCTCACCTAATAGTGGATGGTGGGAACAATCAGTCATTGTGCTTCTAGGTTCAATTATGTTTACTTTTGACCCAGCTCTAACTTCTGCATCTTCTTTCTTCCCCCTTTTTTATGAATATCCACGATGAGCCAACTGGGATGAATAATTGACTCTCCCCTGGATACCATCCCACACATGAGGTTGACCCTGTCTGGTTCTCTGGAGGACATCCACAGGTTATACACAATTCACCCATTTCAAATAAACCTTGTATACCTCTCTTTCTTTTCTATCTAGCAACCTAAGATCTCTCTAGCTTTCCCTGATCTCTCACATTTCACTACTCTATCTTTCTCTTCATACCATTCTCATTACTTCTAACTCATTCCTTCTTATGGCGCATTGACAATTTTCCTGCCAGAGCACCAATTTTTCTGCTAAAATGTTTGTAGCTTTTTACAAGGAACTGCATTTACCAGGATGCAAAGGGGCTAACTGTGCTGGGATGTGAAGCAGTGTGCTCCCAACCCACCTCCTATTAAAAAGGCTCCCTTGAGCCAGCAAGCTGACGAGCTTTGGAAAAGCGCCTGTCTGCCTATGAGTGGTACTGTGACCTGAGAGGAATCTGGCAGCATTGTCAGCAATCTCAGGTGAACTTCCTTTGCTCTCTACTTTTTCTGCTCTCTTCTAGTGAAGGGCTAAATCTTGAAATACATGTCTAAATATATACAGCAGTGTCTGCACCAACTTTGGTAAAAAACTACAGCTAATTTTGAAGTAAGCGCAAACTGTGAACTGCATTTACCAGGATGCAAAGAGGCAAACTGTGCTGGGATATGAGGCAGTGTGCACCCAACTCCCTTCCTGTTCACAAGGTTGTATGGGAGGGAGATGTATTCCTGATGGGAATGGGCCTCCAGTGTGGGTGGAGGGGGTCACAGGATTGTTTGAAAGGTTACACTGTACACATCAATTCAAGAAACTGGGGCCACAATGTTCTCACCACACATCCTTCTGGTTGCCCAGCCAACACTTCAGTCTAATGCGTAACCACTGCCCTTATGATGACCAATGATGCTGACACTCGTATAATCTCCCTACATACGACATACAAATGCATTACATGGAATGCCAGGGGGCTTGGTAGTCCTAAAAAATGCAGACATATACTGGCATCTTCAGACCAACACAGCATTCACATCTCCCTATTACAAGAGACCAATCTAATAGAATCCACCAGTACATCAGTTGCTGCCCGATGGGCCTCCCATAGGTAATTATCCACATACTCCTAGTAGTTGAGAGGCACTGTCATCCTGATTCCCAACGGGGTGTTGTATGTCCTGCAGGGTTCATTGAATGAAACCCAAGGCCGCTATTCATTGATGGGGCAGACTGGCTTCATAATCTATCATCTTGGTCAACTGTTATTGTCCAAATGCTGAAGACCCCAACTTCTTTGACCTATTCTGGGGGTAAATTGCAATCATAGACCCATCACTGATTCTATGGGAGGGGGGGAGACTTCAAAGTTGCTCTAAAACACATCCATCGATCAACCTCACACTCCTGCACATTACCATAGCGTCACTGCGCACCATAAATGGGACATTAAGGATGATCACCAACTGCCAGACCCTTAGAGGGCATTCCATCCATCTGATAAATAATACACCCCTTCTGTTCAGGGGTACACATTAGCTGGGCAAAGTTAGACTACTGGATCGTCTCTAGAGGGAAGGGACCCTGGCTGCACAAAGTCTTACACCTTGCACGTACATAATCAGGTCACTCCACTGTTCTAATGGTGTTACACCTCCCTACCTACACTCAAGCATATGGATCCTGACAGCTCTCTCCAACTCTGCTCCTGGACACTTCATTCCATGAGGAGCTGCTACAGGAGATTGCTGACTTTTTCACCAGAAACACACATTCCGTACCAGCATTCGGCACTGTCTGGAAGTCTTTAAAAGTCACAATCCGTGATATAAGCACAGCTAAAAGTGGGAAAGTGTTGAGCTCCCTACAAGACCAACTAAGCAAACTAGAGAGTGACTTGAAACACCTGGAGGCTTGGCTGAAGATTCTGATGCAAAAACAACAAGTGATGGACGGAATGCTGAACATTATCAAACACTCACCCCCAGTCATAGATCTGGGTTTAATCCATCGTTCTTTTGCTCACCATGCCACCCCAGTTTGGACCCAGCCATATGCAAATCAGTCTTGACCCTGTTCCTCATGGGAACAGTCCAGACCGAACTGCCAAGCCAGGTCCTCACTGGACCGGAAACAAGCATCCTGGGACCGGTTTCGGGGTTTCACCCCTCATCAGCCAGGCTAGCTTGAATCCAGTGGCATGGGAAGCACGGGACCCACGTCTGGGCATACCCTTCCCACTTAGGGCAACAAATCAAAACCAACAAGTGATGGACGGAATGCTAAACATTGTCAAACACTCACCCCCAGTCATAGATCTGGGTTTAATCCATCGTTCTTTTGCTCACCATGCCACCCCAGTTTGGACCCAGCCATATGCAAATCAGTCTTGACCCTGTTCCTCATGGGAACAGTCCAGACCGAACTGATTCACAACGGGGTGTTCTATGTCCTGCAGGGTTCATTGAATGAAACCCAATGCAGCTATTCACTGATGAGGCAGACTGGCTTCATAAGCTATCATCTTGGTCAACTGTTATGGTCCAAATGCTGAAGACCCCAACTTCTTTGACCGAATCTGGGGGTAAATTGCAAACATAGACCCATCTCTGATTCTATGGGGGGGAGACTTCAAAGTTGCTCTAAACACATCCATCGATCAATCTCACACTCCTACACATTACCATAGCGTCACTGTGCACCATACATGGGACATTAAGGATGATCATCAACTGCCAGACCCTTGGAGGGCATTCCATTCATCTGATAAAGAAGGCACCCCTTTTGTCCAGGGGTACAAATTAGCTGGGCATTGTTAGACTACTGGATCATTTGTAGAGGGATGGGACCCTAGCTGCACAAAGTCTTACACCTTGCACGCACATAGTCAGGTCACTCCCCTGTTCAAATGGGGTTACACCTCCCTGCCTAGACTCGAGCATATGGATCCTGGCAGCTCTCTCCAACTCTGCTCCTGGACACTTCATTCCTTGAGGAGCTGCTCCAGGAGATTGCTGACTTTTTCACCAGAATCACACATTCCATGCCAACTTTGGGCACTATCTGGAAGTCTTTGAAAGTCACAATCCATGATATAAGCATAGCTAAAAGTGGGGGAGTGTTGAGCTCCCTACAAGACCAACTAAGCAAACTATAAAGTGACTTGAAACACCTCGAGGCTTGGCTGAAGATTCTGATGATCCTGCTCTATCTAAGCAAACTAGAACTACCCTTTATGAATTCTAGGAGATGGAGATTTTACTGTAGCCAGACAGGGCCGATTGACTCTAGCAGTAGACTCTGCATGATTCACTATAAATTAATCCACAGAGTGTATTATACTCCTCTCAGTCTTCATCAATATCAACTAGGCCTGATGACTACTGCTTCTGGTGCAGAGTTGCTGGAGCAGACTTCCTTCATCTCACTTGGTCATGTGGCCCAAGACAAACATACTGGAGAGACGTTTCCACGGTTCTCCATGCCATGATAGGTAAGGACCTTGTATTCACTCCACTCATTGCCCTCTTCGGACACACAGGGGAGGTCAAAGCAGTCTTTAGGACTTACATAGAGCTACACCTCCTTCTGCCAAAGGACAGAATAATCTGTAGATGGGGACGGTAGAGATCGCTCAAATTTAAGGAGTGGTCGTCGTCATTGCAAAGACAAATTTTTCATATATGTTGAACTGTTGCCTCCCAACTTACGCCCCAGAGACATTTGTGACCCTTTGCATACCTATCTAATAACCCGCACACAGGAGACTACTAATGAAAATGGGACTGGGGCTCTGAATTGATCTGTGCTCCCAACACATTAACGTTTTTATCTCCATGTCTCTATTATTGGGCTGTGCGATGCTATTTCACATAGAAAGGTTGTGGTGAAATATGGGTCCCAATTTACAAACTAAGAACCGTTCCATATTCCCCATATGATGACACTCTGTATGGAGGACATGTATCTCACATCTGTGATGTGTTTGGACTAGCCTTTTTGAAGCACACTTACAAGAGGCGGGTGGGGGGTATGGGGTGCGAGGCTATGTTTATAAGGTACCATCTGCACAAATGATGTTGCACTTTATATTTTCCTGACTGTTGTTATTACCCACCTAAAAACTCAATGAAGGAAGTAGAAACAAAGAACACCTTAGAACCCAAGAAACGCATCTGCAGAGTCCCTCAAGGATTTTCGCTCAGCTCACCACTCTTCAATGTCTACATGACGCACCTCGTGGACATCGTCAGAGCCCACAATATCAACACAGTATCTTATGCTGACAACACACAGCTCATCATCTCCCTTACTGACTCAACCAGCACCACTAAAGCAAACTTTGGGCAACATCTCCATTTGGATGAAAAATAACAACACAGACAAAAGAAAAGTCCGTATCTCTGGCAACAACCACTTGCCTTACAACGCCTCTTGGTAGCCCTCGAAACCTGGCCCTCCACGCCCTCAGTGGACCATACCAAGAACCAACATCTCCATGACCAGAGAGGTCAACGCCATTGCCTCATCATCATTAATGTGCTACACAAGATTTTCAAGAGGAACCCACTTAACACTAGATAACAGTCACCTAGGTTCGTAGCACAAATAGACTTGACTATAGAAATGCCCTCTACTTCAGAATCCCAACCCATGTTCTCTCCCAACTCCAAACCACCCAGAACAGCACTGACAGACTCATCCTGAACATCCAGCAAATAACCTCATCTCTCCACAAATCAACAATCTCCCCTGACTCCCAGTTGAGGATAGATGTAAGTTCAAGCTATTCACCCATGCCTACAAAGCTCTCCAAAACACCGGTCCAGCATTCCTTAACCATCGCCTCAGCTTCTACCAACCCACCAGACACCTTCAATCCATGTCCCAGGCAAGAACGCACCTCCCTCGCATGAAGAAGACCAGAAGTGTAGGGCGCTTCTTCCAATACCTCGCAGCCAAGACCTGGAGCATCATCCTGCAACATTTCAGAACCTTCCCCTCCCTCATTGACTTTCGATGGAATCTCAAAACATGGCTCTTCCAGGTGAAACATGCATGATCTCTTCCTACCCCCAGGCCTGCCCTACTCAGCAGCTGGATACTTTCACGGGAGATCAGCAGCTCTTTACATATTTCTATAACTTTACATAACAGAGATGTGTGTCTGTGACGCTTAGCCTGCTCCTCATGTGCTCATCCACTGCAAACTGTTCAAGCTAGATATTAGAAGCTAAATTTTCAGCAGGACTATCCTTTTCCCTGCCTCTGACTGTACTCCATTGTTTGGCTTGGTCAGTTGACTGTGGGTAACTCTTTGTGCTTTTAGGTGCTATTTTCACTAACCTTTGAAACTGAGGGTCATATTTATACTCTGTTTGCGCCGGAATTGCGTCGTTTTTTTTGACGCAATTCCGACGCAAAACTAACTCCATATTTATACTTTGGCGTTAGACGCGTCTAGCGCCAAAGTCCATGGAGTTTGCGTCATTTTTTTGCGTGGACACCTACTTTGCGTTAATGATATGCAAGGTAGGCGTTCCCATCTAAAAAATTGACTCCGAGGCATGTGCGCCGTATTTACACTCCCGGGCAAAATTCACGCCCGGTAGTGGGCGGGTCAAAAAAAATGATGTCCGGCCGCTTTTGCGACGTTTTTTAGCGCCTGGTCAGGGCAGGCGTTAAGGGACCTGTGGGCTCGGAAGGAGGCCAGAGGTGCCCTCCCATGCCCCCAGGGACACCCCTGCCACCCTTGCCCACCCCAGGACACCCAAGGCTGGAGGGACCCATCCCAGGGACATTAAGGTAAGTTCAGGTATGTTTTTTTTTTACATTTTTTTGTGGCATAGGGGGGGCTGATTTGTGCCCCCCTACATGTCACTATGCCCAATGACCATGCCCAGGGGACAGAAGTCGCCTGGGCATGGCCATTGGGCAAGGGGGTATGACTCCTGTCTTTGCTAAGACAGGAGTCATTTCAATGGGGGTTGGGAGTCGGAAAAAATGGCGCAAATCGGGTTGAGGCGAAATATTTGCCTCAGCCTGACTTGCCCCATTTTTTGGCGCCCAAGCTCCATATCCCCCTACGCCGGCGCTGCCTGGTGTACGTCGTTTTTTTTCACGCACACCAGGCAGCGCCGGCGGCTAACGCCGGCTAACGTCATTGAATAAATACGGCGCCCGCATGGCGCTTCAGAATGGCGTTAGCCGGCGCTAATTTTTTTGACGCAAAACTGCGTTAGCGCAGTTTTGCGTCAAAAAGTATAAATATGGCCCAGAATATCTCATGTTCCTACTGATTGGATTTTCGTTGTTCTGGTATAATTTCCCTTATTATTATTTATGCTATTTTTTCTAAATTGGGTTGAAATTGTTCTTGTGTTGTGTTTTTACTTTACAGCTGTTTATGAGCTGCATAAATATTATACGTATTTTACACATTGCCTCCAAATTAAGTATGACTGCTTTTGTGCAAAGATACAAGAAGGATAGGCAATAGTTAATATAGTGACTTTTTGTAGTTCACCCTGACAGGATTGTGGATTTTGCCAGAGTGAGGGAATACACCTCTTCAACAAATTACCCCAATTCTTACTGACAGATTAGATGGATATACTTTAGGGACATTTCTACCAACACCAGGCCCAATACAAAAATTAGTTTAATCTACACTGTCAATCTCAGCAGAGAGTAACAGAACTGTGCAAGGTAGCACATCTCTCATAACACCATAACAAATTCTTAATAAGTGTATGCTTCCATTAATTTACTCATGTTCTCATGTTGTGGTGAGTGCAACCATGTTTCCTGGAGGCTTCCGAACTATTACTTCTGACTGGACAATGCAAAACATTCTAAAGTGCGCACTGGTCTTTATTGCTGATCAATGAAACTATGGCTTCTCACAGTGAATGTGGGCCTACTTTTCCCACATCAAAAAAGACTCGCACTGGAACCAACTTATAGTGATAGCTAATGGCACAGTGTTAGTGATCTTCTTGCAATTGTAATTTCATCGTACTGAGCTAATAATGTTTGTTGTATGGCCATGATTTTCTTTTTTGTCTAAATCAGCATCCTCTGAAAGGAGCATGAACGCAAAATGATCAGGTTGTGGTTCATCTTTAGAAATGCAATCCTCTCAACATTGTCCTAGGATAGGTAGGTCCTTTTATCAGTGATTATGACCCTAACAACATTGAAAAGCTTTGTCTGAAAATCGAGGACAAAAATATTGGGATTCAAACATACAGTGTCCCAAATATCAAAAAAGCAAGGGGCAAATTTATACTCCATTTACGCCGAATGTGCATCAAAAATGTTGACGCACATTCGGCGCAAAACTTGCACCATATTTATACTATGACGCCCGACCCCGCGGATGTCAAAATTCCTCTGTGTGCGTCATTTTTTGATGTGGGAAACTGCTTTGCGTTAATGACATGCAAGGTAGGTGTTCCCACCCAAAAATTTACTTTAAGGCCTGTGAGCCTTATTTATACTCCTGCGTCATTTTGATGCACAGGAGGAGGCGGGCCTTAAAAAACAGCGCCCATCCTGATGTGCACCATTTTTTAACGCCCTGGTGAGGGCAGGCGTTAAGGGACCTGTGGGCTCACTTCCATGGTTTCTGACCATGGAAGCAGTCCAGAGGTGCCCTTCCCTGCCCCCAGTGACAACCCCTGCCACCCTCGCCCACCCCTGGAGGACACCCATGGATGGGGGGACCCATCCGAGGTAAGTTGGGGTAGGTATAATTTTTTTATTTTTTTAAAGTGGCATAGGTGGGCCTAATTTGTGCCCCCCTACATGCCACTGTGCCCAATGGTCATGCCCAGGGGACAGAAGTCCCCTGGGCATGGCAATTTGGCAAGGGGGCATGACTCCTGTCTTTGCTAAGACAGGAGTAATTTCAATGGGAGTTGACTCAAACCTGACGTACACCATTTTTTGACGCACAACCCCCATTTTCCCCTGCGCCGGTGCTGCCTGGTTTGAGTAATTTTTTTGTACTCTGTCCAGCCCGCAGTGCTGGCTAACGTCAATCCTTAAAAATGGTGCCCACATGGTGCGTAGGAATGGAGTTAGCCGGCAGTAAAAAAAATTACGCACACCAGTGCCAGCGTTGGTTTGTGTCAAAAAGTATCAATAGTGGCCCAAATATCTTCAAGGTATTTGGTCTTCGTCATACCACACCCATGTACTTTAAATATATGTATGCCTTCAAGCCACTTACATGTTTATATAAGCATATTCTTACCTTTGTACGTTTACTTTGACAATATAATGTTCCCTTTTATTTTCGCCACAATATTGTTCTATCACAGTATTTTATCTATACTATTCTAGTAGTATGCCACTGAGCAAACTGTTAGATTCAATGCTGGCTGTTGGAGAACTGATATTCATTTTATACTTATAATTGAGTAGTCACTGCCTTCAGGCATCCATTTTCACACCAACCATTCACATAGACATTTACCAAGTCAAAGGCACTTGGCCCCCGCCATGAGCCGCAGTCCAACTCCACCCCTCCACAGTAAAAGTCACCCACAGCACTGAAGAGCTTGCAAAGAAACCAGTGGTCACTTTCTTTACAGATACGCAACAGCTGCTGCAAAATACTTTTTGTGCCAGTATACAATTGTAGCAACTGATCACACATGAGCTTTACAATGACAATCAAATTTCCATTGGATTGAGTACCCTATAATCTGTTTACAACACGCATCAGTGTATGAAGCATGTTGTTGCGCACCAAACAAAGCAGAGAAACAACCCCTGAACTGGAGCTCGAGAGGAATTACTAGAAGTACTCCTCAAATCTCCTGATGTTTCAATTATACGTTTCAAAATACAAGCAGGCACGCATTTACAGTGACAGCTGAAGTTTTGATGGTCATACTTGTTCACAACCACATGCAAAGTTGATAGATACTTCTAAACAACCATATTAAAGGCAATATCTTGTGAACTCCAGCGTCAAATCTAGTGGTTTCCTCAAAAGGCCACAGCATCTTGCAAATATGCCATATGAGCTCTAACTCCATTGCTGTGTAAGCGGTGCTGTCAAGGGCTCTTATGTCCTGTGCCGCAATCGCAGAGTTTATAATGGCAAGCTGGTGCTTCAGGAGTCAGTCCAGCATGTACACTGAGAACTTCCAGCAGATGGCGATCTCAAACATTGTGTGGTGGTTTGGGAGACTATGGGCCTCATTCTGAGGCCGGCGGCCGGCGGTCGCCGCCCACCTGGCGGGAACCGCTATATGGCCGCTCCGCGGTCGAAAGACCGTGGAGGCCATTCTGGCTTTCCCGCTGGGCTGGCGGGCGACCGCCAGAAGGCCGCCCGCCAGCCCAGCGGGAAACACCTTCCCACGAGGAAGCCGGCTCCGAATGGAGCCGGCGGAGTGGGAAGGGTGCGACGGGTGCAGTAGCACCCGTCGCGAATTTCAGTGTCTGCTAAGCAGACACTGAAATTCAAAGTGGGGCCCTCTTACGGGGGCCCCTGCAGTGCCCATGCCATTGGCATGGGCACTGCAGGGGCCCCCAGGGGCCCCACGACACCCCTCACCGCCATCCTGTTCCTGGCGGTCGGAACCGCCAGGAACAGGATGGCGGTGAGGGGGTCGGAATCCCCCATGGCGGCGCAGCAAGCTGCGCCGCCATGGGGGATTCCTCAGGGCAGCGGAAAACCGGCGGGACACTGCCGGTTTTCCTGTTCTTACCGCGGCCATCCCTCCGAGGTCAGAATGCCCTGCGAAGCACCGCCAGCCTGTTGGCGGTGCTCCCGCCGACCCCGGCGGTCCATGACCGCCGGGGTCGGAATGACCCCCTATGCCTCTTGTATTTGGATTGGAAATTATTAGGCATTGTGTAAAAATTTGAAGTGTAAACATATGTTGTGAGCATAGTGTAGCATTTCTGAAATTGCCCCATCATTAAGAATATGGCAGACCACAAGACTCAACACAGTGGGAGCATGATGCACAACCAGCAAAGGCAGCTAGGGACTCATTTACAAGGCATTTGCACTGCCTCTGAGTCTCTGTTTTTTTTTTTGACACAGTGGCGACTCTAGAACAACTCCAAATTCACAAAGAAATGCTAGAGGCCTCTAGTGTCACTTTTCACCCCTGGGGGTAATTTTCCTTAGCCACGGATCTGGCTGCATCAGATACTGACAATGATATGCAAGGTATAAGTTCCTCCTTAGAAATTCATACAGAAATGACACAGCCATATTTTCAAGCTTTTCAGAAAATGATGCACCCTTTAAACAAAGTTGTGCTGAATTTCAATAGTGTCAAAATAATAATGCCTGATCCGACCAGGCATAAAAATGACACATTGGCACAGGTACATACGGAAATCATATACCAACCACCCTGGTAAGGTCTAGGACAACATGGACTTACTCCTTATTTAGGTAGGAGTACCAAGAAGATGACACCAACCACCACAATCACCACCACCTCTCCATCACCACCACATCATCCACAGAGGAAGCGCAGGGGAAGGGAGCGAATATATCAGCTGCACACCTCACTCATTGGCGTTCGGAAGGAAGAGGTAATCACATATTACCATTTGAGGAGGCAATCCATATTACAGCTGCTCCATCTCATTACACCAAGACTATAGATGACAGTCAACAGATACACTAACATCCCACCACAGACCGAGCTTCTGACTGTGCTACACATGCTGGCCTCTGGGCCCTTCCTAACAACTGCAGCACGAGTGACTGGAATCTCACAGCCATCATGCTCAGCATTATTACCCTCTGTCCTGGATGACAACATCTGGATCACTTCCTGTGACATCCTATTTCCCAACACCCAGCAACTTCACAGGAGATAAAACAGGGACTCTATGCCATCGCTGGGTCCCCACATGTGGTGGGTGCCATGGATTGCATGCAAGTGCAACTCGTCCATCATGCTGCAATAGCCCATCTATATAGGAACTGCAAACACACCCACTCCTTCAACATCCAAGCCATTGTTGACCATTGGGATTTAATCACAAATGTGCTGTCTAAATACCCTGACAGCGTGCATGACACCTTCATATTCTGGCACTTCATCCTCAACCAATGGTTCCAGGATGGACACTATGGCTATGGCTTACTTGCAGGAAAGCATACAGCAATTATCTAATAGACATAGTAACAAATAGATATGGGGAGACAATACACAGCTCCCTGTCTGCCTACACAGATGGGGACTCCAGTATGAGGGCTGTTTCACATACATGCAACATTCATCAGTCCACACATGCAATACATATCTCCCTGACATACATGTGAATACATCTCAGGACAGTTTTGCAGATGTTGCATGATGTAAAGGCACACATCCATGCATGATAGGCAGGAAATCTGGCCAACATCATTGTGTGCAATGGAGGTGTACCGTCACCATTGGGGGTTGTTCACACACCACAAAGTAGGTACAAGTTGTCAAAGCACGGTTCATGGGCATGTGACATATAACTGTACAAACGTACAATAATCACCAGCATCACTCACAACTCCTTTGGTGATGTGCAAAACTGCACACATTCATCAATCAACATGCCTTTGAGACGGAAGCCTTGGCTATAAGGTGCTCCTGCATTTACACATATAATCCTGCAAGCAAAGAACATCCCCTACAGCCCCTGATGTAAGGGACAATGTGTACGTGCTAGGCAACTTGTGTGCAGGTCTAGTTGGAATGAACCACAACGTCCGGAGGCTACAACTATTGTGTGCAAATTTCCCTTCACAGAGATGTTGTACATTGCAGGAAGTTGTGTAGAATGACTGCTGAGGACCACTCACAAATCTACAACATCCATATCACCATGACATGCAACCATGAATGGGAAAATAGCAGTGTGACACTATGTCAATCAGTTGGTATGTGGGAGTGCATATTGTGTGGATGGAATCATGTCAACTCTCCTGGACAATATTGGTCAATCAAATGCCTGGGCCAGTCTAATGTAGTCCAACATCAAAATCTGGTGAAAACCATGGACCCATGCATGCGTCTGTCAGCCATGTCCAGTATGTTAACACCTACATAGTCAGGACCTACAAAAGTGATTCACATCCCCATTCTGTCTCTCCACACATGTATTGTGCACACATAACAATGAAGGGACTAGAGCATCAGGAAATGGCCTTGGCTAAAATATGATTTTGAAAAATGGTAGTCTTGATGTGGACTGTATGATGCAACTGCTCACACACTGCTTTTGAGATCACATTGATTGATCGAACAGACCCCTGTAAATGTCAATGACACAAGCATGATTCACATATTTTGTGATCATAACTCGGGGTGCATGACAATACCACAACACATAACACACATGGGGTGGAGTTTAGCAACTACATATTGCATACTGTCTGGTACTGTCTCTTTTCTTCCATTTCACCTGACCAAGGATGTGGGATCCAGTCGTGGGAGATGACCCCATATGTCAGCCCACACACTGAGCCAGAGAAGGACAATGAACAGGCACACATTCACACATTCAACATTGTGGAGCGGACCATCGGCCTTCTCAAGGCCCGGATTCGCTGCCTGGATGCTTCTGAGGGTAGACTGTTATATTGCTCCTCTGGTATGTATAATTATTTTGGTATGTGCCATACTGCACAATATATGTGTTTGCACTAATATTCCCTGGGATGAACAACTGGATGAGAATGCGCCAGCACATGATGGTGAAAAACAGAACACAGCTGCTGGTGCAGGTACACGCACACACACTGTGCAGAATTTCCTTACATAAGTACATGTCAGTGAATGTATGATAGTGCATCAACATGTAAATAAAAGATTTAGGGTCTCATTTACAAAGAAAATGGTGGATCAGAATCAATGTACCAGTTTTCTTGCACCAGCCATGGGCCCTCTAATGATGCCATGGTATTGCTGTACTTATGATACAGCACTCCATGGTGCACGTTTCCACAGATGCGTCATAAATTCTGATGCATCTGTGGCACTAAACTGATATATTGCTGGACTGGCGTAAAAACAAGATAACGTTACTCCAGCAATGTGAGGGGCGATCAATGTAAAAAAGCCTGTGGTCACTTTGAGCAGGTGTTAAAAAATTGACGCTGTAAAGGCGGCACCATCTCTGTGTGGATTTTAACTGGGGAATATCTACCTTGCATACATTATACTTGGTGCAGATATAATGTGGTGTAAGGCTTTACAAACTGGAGAAATGGTCCTTTTGGTCGTTTTGAGCAAGTTTGTAAATGTGGTGTAGTGTACGGGACTGCTTGCACTGCCGCAGCATAAAGAAAAGTGACTCTACCGGGGCTTGTATATGAGCCCCTTAAAGCTACATATGTTTTAGAGCTTATGTCACAGTCCAAGTAAAAAACAACTCACCCACATCCAGGAAACCATAAGTAGGTCACAGCAGTCAGCAATCAAGTGTGAACACTGTCATGATCTCCAAAGTACTAAACACAATGCACTGATCAATGCAATGTGTGGTGTGTAATGTTTGCATTGTTTGTTGAACAAACATGTTGAACTAAAAACATACATTAGCCAAGTATATGTTGGTAAAAAATTAGAACAGACAAGTTAGAACTCCATATTCCGTCCAAACATGATGCTTAGGTAGTCAAATAGAAGAAATAAGCTCCAACAATAGATCGGTATGAGATATGTGACAAGTCAATGGCTGAATAACAAATCTAGATGTGACAGCTCACCACATCCACCTTAATTGCTCTCACATATATGACAAACCATAAGTGTATCAGAGAGGATGGTGCAAATGTACGTGTAGCCCAGTGTGAGTCAAATCAGTAATCATCTTACATGTATGCCAAACAATGTCATAGCATGTTTCATACTGTTGGTAACCTGTATAAGTCAGTCAAGACACAAACTTATTTGTCTGTGGATGTGGGGGCATTAGCTGTCAAGACTACCCATCCATACTCAC
The DNA here is from genome assembly GCF_031143425.1 of Pleurodeles waltl. Classification (NCBI taxonomy): domain Eukaryota; kingdom Metazoa; phylum Chordata; class Amphibia; order Caudata; family Salamandridae; genus Pleurodeles; species Pleurodeles waltl. The sequence goes on from NC_090443.1 coordinate 227,210,382, forward strand.
TGTGAATCTGACAAAGGATATAGGCCCTCATTATAACCCTGGCAGTCGGTGACCACCAGGGCTATAGTGGAGGTAGTACCGCCAACAGGCTGGTGGTACTGCCAGCCTTATCATGACAATGGGCCTTCCGCCATGGTAACACCCCCGGGACTGGCATGAGAAGGCTGGCGGTAAGGGGACTTGGGGTGCCCCTGGGGGCCCCTGCATTGCCCATGCACTTGGTATGCGCAGTGCAGGGGCCCCAGGTACAGCCCCATCACACATTTCACTGCTCGATATTCGGGCATTGAAATGCACGACGGGTGCTACTGCACCAGCTGCACATCAGCATTGCCGCCGGCTCTATTACGAGCTGGCGGCAATGTTGATGTGACTTTTCCACTGGGCCAGTGGACGGTAACACTGTTACCATCTGGTGGCCCAGCGGAAAAGTCAAAATAGGGAGCCAGATGTACCGCCAGCACTGTAATGAGACCTATAGTCTGCCACTGTGGGCGAGTACTCATAACAAACACATCCATACAGAAAGCCAGCAGAGCCACACTCATGTCCTTAATAGGAAAAGGTACATTGTGGAAGGGACTCACAAAGTACATAATTGCTACTTCTGGAGTGAGGATATGTGTGGGGGGAAAATCATTCAACTCACCAGCAATGGTTATGGAACTAATACTAGTGCGCTGCATATTGCAGAATATATGTGCATTGGGAAACATCCCATGGACAAATGACAATTAGGAGCATGAAGGACTGGACAGTGAGGATGAGGAAGATGAGGAGCAAGTTCAAAATGTCCCAACAATAGCAACAATATGGTTCATGTACCATATACCAGAAATCTGTATTCCCCCTATGTGAATGACTTTCATAATGTCACAAGCTTAACACAAAAATCATCCTTGTACCATTGTAAAACAACACATATACGCACACACATTGTACAGTCAACTTACCTGCCAAGTCACAGTGTGATAAAGTCCTCCTGTTAGCATGGCCATCCATATACATATGACTGATACTGGTGGTAACTGACACTGACTGTACTCTGGATCCGCTAACCAGACACAGTGCCAGTACTCTGAATAGAAGGTAGATGGGAAGGTGGTACAAATACCATTACAAATGACAGACTCCTGTAAGCCCCTAGGAGTTAATAGGGCAAGGGGGATTCAAACAACACCTAAGGCCCTAGTATATAATTAGACTGGGACAGCTAGAGGCTCAGTAGAATTCCTGCACTTGACTGTGCACTGCTGTGCTGTCTGCTATCCCTGTCTGAAGGCAGCCCTGCCTTGCAGACTCCCTTCAAAAATATTTTCTCAGTGTAGAAACATAGCTCCATAGTCTAACATGGGAATCTCTGATATAAGCAAAAATATTGTTATGAAGGAGTTCAATGAGCCATGAAGGACTCCAAACATTGGTAATGAGTTAACCAACAATATGTCACTGTAGCAGGCATCGTAAATAATACTGGAAAGAAGACAAAAGACTCATTTTCCTTTAATCAAAACCATAGGCCAATAGTGCCTTCACCTAGGATTGCAAGTCAGACAGATATGTACCTATGTACCACAGGCTGATGGCTCCGGTGTCACCCCTCACATGGATGATCTGGTGGCACAAGCCTCCCAAAAATATCCATGAGGCCATGCAAAGTCCAGCTGTGGGGCGCATCATGGAATCATAGCTATGGAGTAACTGAACGCACCCCAATAGGCTCACAGGTGTCACTCAGTGTAGTGGGTGTATTGCAGGGACATTGTTGGAGCTTCAGTGCTGGGCAATCCACATGGATGACCTGAATGACCAATGTAAACAGGATGATGTCAACATGGGGCTGTAGATGAGGCTTCCATATCCACACAACTTGCTGGCATTGTGCAGCACAGTCCACTCAACACCTACATGCATGAATTACATCCATGTCTCAGTCCAACATGGCCAATGTGAGATACATAATCCAGGATATATTGAAACTGATGGGTCAAAGACTCATCAGTTGATACATCCATGTTTATGCTCTACTGGGGAAGTCTGATAAATATGGGACTATGCCTGGTCCACATGAGTCCCGTTACCTGACACAATGTTACACTTCATGGATATTGCCTTTGTACACCTACTGCCATGAACAGGCAACACTATCCTGGTGCAGAGTGTAGTAATGGTGTGATCTATGCTGCCTTGCTGCCCTTAGTATGTCAAAGGTCATGCAAAGCCATGCAATATGTGGGAACAGTGCAGCATGAGTGACAATCATGGGCACCACAAATCATGTGAAATGGAATGGTCAGGGCACTTTCACATGCTAGTCCAGATAGAAATGGTACCTTAAGTGCAACAGTAACAACAACAAGTTCTGTATGGTATAAGTCCTGTAGGTGCAGAATGGCCCTTTGCAGGCAGTTTGTGGTCCCCTGGGGTCCATGGCAACGCCTGAAGGGGCTGCACATGTATGTGCTGACCTTCATGACCAAGCTGGGGTGTAGGGAGACTCACAGTGGCTTTGGCATCACAGTGGTGTGCAAGGGTGCGTAGGGGTGTGCCAATAAGAACCTTACTCCGATTTGGGCTGTACGCTGTAAGAAAGATGTGGAGCCAGGGTAAAAGTCATTCTCTAAAGGTGCACTGGCAGTGTGCCCCAAGATGGTAGCACCCTGGGGGAGGCAGGGGGGCAGGGGCAGATAGCACCATCCATACATCAATTCATGTGTATGTCCAGGCTATCACAACACATGTCTGCACGGGAGACAGCCCTCCAAGTTGACTGATAGCCTGCTGTCTACACCTTGTGACCCAGCACAGATTAGTAGTCATCTGCTCTGGCCTAGATGTGGGTGTGCTGAACCCATTCAAGGGCACTTTAGGGCATCCCTGAGGGTACTCTAAGCAATGAAATCAGCTGCCAATACATAGTTGGCACGTGGGTAAACCATTACAAGGTGTGCTATTACACAAAGATAGGGATTGATCCCTATGCATAGTCTGCTCCTAGTTATGCATGCCCGTTCACATATGTACACTCCCAACACACACATTTGACACATAGAAAAACAGGAATGAGGTAAACCTGACTATTAACAGGCATCACAGCAATCCCTGTTTCTTCTTACATGCATTCCACATCACACTAAACACCAATACACGTTTTTCTTATTGTGTTAAAATTAATGGCGTATGAAGCAAATACGTGGTTTTTCAGCCATCGCATCGGGCAAAAATGAAGCTTCATACCCGATGAGTCATAATTTCCTCATTGTGCTTTGACCTGCCTTCTGTAATATCCACACATTGGTCTGAAGCGTCAAAAAAAGTGACAAATTAGCAGAAAAGGTGACGCATACACAGGAAGTGATGAAATGAATCACAATGCAAAACCAGGTACAGTGAAATTACTTTCACTTTCTCTTCAACTCCTAGGGGGTCATTCTGACCCCGGCGGTCGAGGACCGCCGGGGCCGTGGTCGGCGGGAGCACCGCCAACAGGCTGGCGGTGCTCCCCAGGGTATTCTGACCGCGGCGGTTCAGCCACGGCCAGAAAGGGAAAACCGGCGGTCTCCCGCCGGTTTTCCGCTGCCCTGTAGAATCCTCCATGGCGGTGCAGCTTGCTGCGCCGCCATGGGGATTCTGACCCCCATACCGCCATCCTGTTCCTGGCGGCTTCGGCCGCCAGGAACAGGATGGCGGTATGGGGTGTCGTGGGGCCCCTGGGGGCCCCTGCAGTGCCCATGCCAATGGCATGGGCACTCCAGGGGCCCCCGTAAGAGGGCCCCAACCTGAATTTCAGTGTCTGCTTAGCAGACACTGAAATTCGCAACGGGTGCTACTGCACCCGTCGCACATCCTCCACTCCGCCGGCTCCATTCGGAGCTGGCATCCTCATGGAGGGGTGTTTCCCACTGGGCTGGCGGGCGGCCATTTGGCGGTCGCCCGCCAGCCCAGTGGGAAACCCAGAATACCCGCGGCGGTCTTTTGACCGCGCAGTGGTATTCCGGCGGTTCCCTCCAGGCGGGCGGCTCCCGCCGCCCGCCAGGGTCAGAATGACCCCCATAGTCCTCATGTCTGTGCTTGGGAGTGATTGTGTCATGTGTTGGTGGAGAGAGCTGTGCTGTTCGAGGAGTCTGTTGTGCTGTCTGCTGTCTCTTTTTTGTCCGTCTTGTCACCATTGTCATTTGTAATAGTTTTTTGTATTTTATTGTACTGTGTATTGTCAGGTGTTTGTCTTTGGGGTTTTATAGCTCCTAGGGGTAGTTGGGGATAGGTTTTTGTTTGGTGGGGGTTGTTAATCATGTGTTTGGGGTAGGACATGTCGGGGAAGGGAAGGGCGAAAGGCATGAGCTGTGAGTATCCCTTTGGCTGGTAACACACTACCTGCTGAACATGGTGGTCACAGGAGGACATGTGATCCAGGGATACAGGACGGAGTCACACAAACTACAGTCGCAGAAGGTCTGCTACCACATGTAGTAGATCTTCCAGGTAGAGAGGACAACACACCAGATCAAACACCGCAGGGCCGACATCACCTGCTCGACTACATTGGCATTGAAGTTGGTGAAACTGTTGGTAAGCCCACATACCTAGTGAATGCTTCTTTGGAGTATAGTTGCATTTGGATGTCTAGTGGCCACAGGGCATCATGAACTTTTTTAAACTCAGGGCTGGGCCACAAGGTGTTTTGCTGCACTGCCCTGCATCCACAAAAAGTGCAGCGATGCACCGTATCTATGACATATGGCACATTACTGTCCTTGTCCCCTGCTCTGCCACACACTTTGCTGCTGAGCACCAACCCAGGCACCCCTGTGCCATGGTGCAAGGGTGCATAGTTTACAGGGATGATTGTTCATGTGTATGAAGAAACACCTTCCTGCACATACCCAATCATTAATGCGATTTGCCTTTGTCTATGTGTGCTGTAGAAAAAAACACACATACTAAGAGGATACATGTGGAGAAATAATGTATTTACTTTCCATTGAACCACTGATGCCACCCCTGAGGTGTCGTAGGTATCTGATGCATTCCCTGCATTGTGAGTACACTGTGCCACTGAAACTTCAATAAAAGGATACTCCGGTGTTGCAGGTTGCAACTTGGCCTTGTATATGAGGCTCATAGTGTAAGTGGTCCATAAATGTCAGTGTACAAATGCAATCACACCAGAAGATAGATTTGTCATTGTCAAAGCATGATGCAGATGCTTCAGATAACTGGCCTGTCAGGCACCCACACTTAGCAGTGGGCCTAGCATACATGGGGGACAGTTTCTCTGTTATCATCACCGAGCACATGTTAACAAATGTGCTGTGCCCAACCTGAGGAAGTCTGCCCCTTTACAATACATGGCCTCCTGGCAGGACATTTGGTAACTAGTACTGCACTGGGGTATGTGCTTTTTCAGGAACTGTCCTATTCTGTGACATTCCAGTTGATCATGTCTCTTGTAAAATAGTCATTATGTATGTGATTCTGTACATAGTTCTGACATGTGGACCGTCAAACATCTGAAAATATATCACACATGTGTGTCTGAATCTAATATAATGAGGTTTGGATATGGCAAATAAATGTATGTTTGCTGTCCATAACTATGAAGCAAAGACATTTACCAATGTCTGTTAAACGAGGGTACAGGGATGTCTGACTAGTGAGGTATATAGCATAGTTATGTACATGTGATAAAAAGTTTAAGACAGGGGCTAGCTAGTCTTGGCTGAGTGAGTTCTGTGAGTCCTGTAGGTGCAGAGTGCCATGGCACACAGGTAGCCTTGCAGGATCCTGGGGTAGGGAGTCAAAGTAAATAGTTCAACAATGTGCCCAAGAGATGTATGTTACATTTCATCATATGTGTGTATATGTCAGCCTGCACTACCAATGTAATTTTTTGAGCCATGTCAAATGAGTCATTTCAGTTGTTACAACAAGAAGGGTTCAATGTACATTTGCAAGTCATGTGTAATGTACACTATTTGATCACAGTGTTTTGTGGTCCATCATTCACAGTGCTATGTTGCATGTTATGTTTTGCAGATAGACCTATGCCTTACACCACTTAAGAGGCTTTGAGCTTTGGTGACCCCAATGCTACCAGTGAGTACCATCCTGTATGTCTAATGGGTAGTGCAAGGATTGTGTGTGATATTGGATGCTTTGTGCAATGAAATAGTCAATGTGCATTTAAAAAAAAAAAAAAATCTAGATGTGACATGTAACAGGACAGGAAGGTAGAGGTTGTGTTCTGGATGTGAATTTACCTCTGACTAATGTCAAGGAGGGTGTAATTTCTAACACTGAGGGGCCACATGGTTGCTAGTATGACCAAAGTGCAATGACCACAGTGCCAGGATCTGTGAACATATGTGGTGGTGGATTGATAGTTGAACATAGCAGGGGATGTAGAACTTAACAAATGCATTTCAGAAGCACAGATGTGCGGTTGTTGCTCGCAGAGCAATCCATATCTGATGTGTATGTCTAGTCCACACAGGGGAATGAGTCAGAACACCATAATGACAGTTAGGAAATGTGCCAGGATTACAGGGTCACGACCAGCCATGCAGGGTGGCATCATGTAGTTTCTAAATCATGTTCCTGCTGTGGGTGCAACAGGAGCATCACAGAAAATGATGTTCTTCCAGGACTGATGGACTTCTGAATGAGGGCCTAAATGCAGCATGACAGAGGTGAACCGTCCGCACTTGGCACTGCAGTTAAAGTGCCCCCGTATGCGGTGTGATGCCCCATACTCTATGTTAGGTGGATCAACATTGCTATCCCCTGTTATCCCCACAGGCATGGGAACGTGTGTTGGAGCAGAGGAATGTCTTTACAGCATTGTCATGCAGCATGCCAATGACACCCATCCTCAGATAGCGCTGGCCATTATAGTCTGCAAAATGTACTGCAAACAGGATCATACTGGGAACACCATTGGCCAATGCCATCCTAAGATCCCTTTGCAGATGAGATTTTGGGCATGAATGCACACACATCAAATGGTTGTGCAGAGTGCTGTTGTGCAGCAAGGTTACATGCATATCTAACATGTATGTACAGGAAATGTTCTGGGTAGTGGGACACATGCAGATACTTGGTTAGTACGCAAGACATTGTGTCACAGCACACCATGTACTATCAGGAGTTAATCTAGAAGTTGTTCCATGCATTTCCGTGTGATGTCAGTGTGCTACTCCCCCTCATTGTCACCTATGGTACTTGCCACATATAGATCCTGTGTAGCAATGTGTCCAGATATGTGTTTGTGACATATCAGACACCCAATGTTGTGACACAATACATGTGACTTGCAGTCCTTGGTCAGCTTACTTTGGCTGATGCCAATGGTAGCAAGGGTATTGCAGGATGCAGAAGAGGTACTGGTGGTCAATACTACTTGGAGATTGTGACTCCCATGGTCACACAACAGCATTTTTCCTAAGCATGCCCAATGCTGACATGGTCAAGCCTAGATTTTATGAGATGGTGCATTGCTGTTATGCAACATTAGTTTAGTGTTGGTCCTTTGTTCATGGTAAATTGTGTGATGATGGATATTGTGCAGATGCATGAGTACTTTGACCTTCACAATGCATTTGTGACATGTAAAGTGCAACATCTGAAGATTGAAGAGACTATTTGCAAGCATTGTTTGATGTACCGTTACCAAGTTTACCTTTGTATGACATACAGGCCTTCAAAAATAAGGGGAAGACCTACAACTGAGAGAAGGCATTGGGGTCCTGAAAGGCATTTCCCCAAGGTGCTCCAACACCGGGACAAGCTTCCACAAACAAACCTCAGGGTGCAGACAAGGCTGGGTCTGCAGGAGCAGGACCTTCCACATCCACCACCAGTCACACCACTCCAACATTCTCCCATGCTCCACCACAAGCGCTTCCACATGACTTTGAGCAGGATGTGTGTTAGGAATTGGCAGATTTAAAATTGAGAGTGGCTGGACTAGAACAAAAACTGGACAGCATTGGGGTCCTGGAAGGCATTTTCCCAAGGTGCCACAACACTGGGACAAGCTACCAAAAAAAAAAGCTCAGGGTGCAGACAAGGCTGAGTCTGCTGGAGCAGGACCTTCCACATCCACCACCAGTCACACAACCCCAAAAGTCTCCCATGCTCCACCATCAGGGCTTCCACATGACTTTGAGCAGGATGTGTGTAAGGAATTGGCAGATTTAAAATTGAGAGTGGCTGGACTAGAGCAAAAACTGGACAGCATGCACATCCTGCTCTGTGAAATAAAGCATGCGGTGCAGAGACACTGAGGGGCATGATGAGCCCAATTGACCTTGCCTTCATTTCCCCTTGTAGATATTTGTTTGTATTGTACATTTCATTAAATAGTTTAGTGTAGGTAATTAAGTATAGTGTACGTTAGTGTTAGTATTTTGTAGTTTTTATTAGGGGGTACATTTGTAGGTATTTTAATGTTTTTAAAGATTGTTCAGGGAGTGGGAGGTTGAGGTATGCATTTTTGATAAAACAAAAAAAATAAACAAATCCATAAAAAATGCAAACTATACATATATTTGTTTAGCCATCTGCAGATGTGTTTTAAGGGTGTAGGGGAGTTGTTGTTTATCATGTTGCATTGAATGCATTGGATAGGTTAGGTTAATTTAAGATAACAGAGGTATTAAGTAGAATTATTTTGTGTAGGTTAGGTTATGACAGTTAGAATAGGTAGTTTAGATATTTTTAGTGACAGATATTTAATGTGTATTATATTTTGTTGTTAGCTACATATGAGTCTCCATCTTGATTTACTGTGTAGAAGTTAGCGTGTCTGGTCGGGTATTGTTAGGTACATTCCTTTGGCTTTGCTAGCGGTATTTTGCTACATGACTGACTAGGTAAATTCACTGTGGGCAGGTGCTGTCAGGTTGGGTATGTAAGCCCATGAGCTATCTACAAAACATCATTGAGCAGTGCAGGTGGCAATCGGGTGGTGAATGGATACACATCCTAACACTTGTATTCATATCCAGATGATCTGTTTAGGTAAGTCATGGGACATGCACTGGTGCACTGGTGGGATGTTGTGGTTCTTGCTGTCACCCAAATTCAAGGATTTGTTACTCACACACTTGCATCATTTTGTTGTGACATCAATGTTGTTTGTTTGCTACTATCCAGGGGTAGACTGCATGGTACCTGTTGCACGACATGCTTGAGGCCTCGGGAACTGCTTGCTAGTAAACATACACATCATGTTCATCATATATGTCTGTGTGGCTTTGGTTCTGGATCCAATCTACACATGTTCCTTTGGTAAGTAGTCAGTGTATTTTCTTCAGACAATCCAACATGTTCCAAATGGTCCTGCTTCGGACACACAGGTTTTAGTTACATGATGTACTGATGTATATTTCATGAGACAACAACCCCAACAGATGTATCAAGCTATTGGATGCCCAGACATTTGGACTCTGGCATGTTCTTAAGCGCAGGTGTTGGACCTGGCCCTATTACAGGGTCATTCCCCAGACTGTTTGCCTTTTTTCTCCTTATTTTTCTGACCCTTGTTGGCTGACGTTATGACTCTGAGCACGTTTTCACTGCTAATCAGTCCTGAAGTGCATGCGCTCTTCCATGTAAACTTGGTAAGATTAGATTATACCTAATTGGCATATTTAATTTACCTATAAATCCCTTGTAAAGTGGTGTCCCTATACCCAGGGCCTGGAAATTAAATGCTACTAGTGGGCCTGCAGCACTGCTTGCACCACCCACTGAAGTAGCCTTTCAAACCTGTCTCAGGCCTGCTAGCACAGGGCCTGTGTACACAGTTTTTCTGCTGCAAGATCTGCATTCCACATCTTCTTCCTCTGATATGTGCTGTGCCTCCTGTAACAGGGCAGTCCTAGGTATTGAAGTAAAGTGAGTCTTACACACATCAGGGGCAGAAGATGTGGATCCAGTGACCGCTTCAGCTCTCATCTGTAGCAACACATAAGGTAGCACTGCACTAAGGAGGACATGCTGGTTTTGTAATACAGCAGCAACATCATGCTGGTGTGCACCCAAGCTGGCAATGAATGAGTCCTGCTTCCGCTCCAAGGACTGCAAGACTTTTTAGATAGTCCCCAGCCTGATAGCAACCTAGTTAGAGCTACTTTGGCAGGGAACTTGCTCATGCCTCTGCCTCATGATGCCAGCGATGTCAGCCAGGAACTGTTGGAGGCCATGGAACAAAGAGTAGGTGCCTCATATGGCAGCAATGTTGTCCTTATTCAGACTGAAGTACCCATGGACTACCTCATGGTCTCCATCCCCACCCGCACCTGATCTGTCAGCTCAGACTGGACTCCTACTGCAGTCTTTTAGAATGTCAGTCCGGTTCCTGGGAGTCCAGGGCTTTGGGTGGGCTGGCAGGTGGTGTATGTTGGATGTTGGGTGGATCCTCTGGAGACCATGCAACACTGTAAAGCCTCCCCACAACCGGAGACGGTGTCTGAATGGTACCCAGGATTTGCTGGAGGGTGTCAGGATTTATGGTTTGCAGCTGGTCATTTACATCATCAGAAAAGTCCACGACAGTCAGTTGGCCAGGAGATATGGTTTCATCCTCTGCAATGAGATAGAGATTCATTCACTAGTTCACTGCTAGATGTTGATATGAGTAATAAGGTGGAAATTAAAGGTTTCAGATGAAGCACTTTCAGCACCTCATTTATGAGGCCCTAAGGCACACTACACAGCCAGAGTGTAGCTTCTTTTGACGCTCCTGTGTTGCTGTGTCCTGGCCTTGCATGGCTTTTCATGGCTCTGTAAATATGGACCCCTTTCACACAGGGCACTGCATGTAAGATGTGTTCAATGGGTGTGGACTTGGTCTTCCCACACAACACCCATGGAATCCAAACAAATCTGACACATTCCCAGATTTACAAGTCTGATAATGCATCTGGGGCCATATGTACGAACACATTTTCCCATTGACACAGAATGGGAAAAACCCTTTGCTACATCTGGCCCCTGATTCCTACACCACCTCAGTGTAGCATTGAAGTGGTGCAACAGGGAGAAATAACATCTTTCTCCCCGTTTTTTCTACTTTCTATGGTGTTGCATTCTGCAGCACACATTGAAAGAGGAATACTTCAATTATTGTTTGTGTGCAGGAAGGTGTCCCTTCCTGCACATTTTCAATCATCCCTGCAATGCAGGCACCCTTGCACCATGGTGCAACTGTGCCTGCTTTGGCACTAGGCTGTGGTTTGTGCACCTGAGCTGACGGAAGTATAGGGATGGATTGTATTTGTTTAAATGCAACATATCCCTGCACTTCAAAAATGATGCAGCTTCACACAGCAAGATTACTTGCTGCACCACGCTGCGTCATTTCCTCCTATATGAGGCCCTCAGTAAAACATGGATGTGTAGTGAACCTGATAGGCATGGGTATTGATGCACAGTTTCATAGTATTTCCTTTACAGATGTCAGTATCTCTGCATTGTTCCCACAAGAACTATGTGCCTACTCTGAGGGACTGGGCCCTGTCCTACCAGGTAGTTTAAGTTTGCTGACATTCCCCCAATTTCATCATGATCAGAGTTTTTTATCTGCAGACTGTAAAATGTCATTTGACAGAGGCCCACCCCATTGTATGTGTGCATGCCCCCTCTGATTACAAAAGTTTTGGCCCTGGTACACTGTAAAGTGCTACACAGTGATCCTACCCAGGTCATACTTTACTTCTCTAATGCCTACAGCACGTGGCATATGTGTGCTCATATAAAATGGTGCTACCTGTTACTTTCTTATATATAGCTATTAGGGTTGCCTCAATCAACGTGAAAGGAGTAGTGTGAATACTGACAAGCACCTGCATGATTCTGAAATCATTGAGCCCAGCCAATTCTTCCATGACTCTTGTAATTTGTGATGGCTATGTTGTTCTTGCTTTCCCTTGTCAAGTCCCTCTTTGGCGTCCTACATCTTAGATATGTGGCACTATAAGACAATGTTGCATCAAACTCCCTCCTGGCACATGACATGTAGGTTGTAGTCCCCTAATGGGCAGTTTACTGCCATGTCTCCCCAAGTGTGCCACATGCACTGCGCAGTCAGACCCAGCAGTGCATGTATCCTTCCCTGCCGCCCACACCTGGCCCCCTCTCAGATGACTAATTTCTCATGTGACACAACCATTCCATTCTGTGGCTAAAAATTCTAGCTTAGTGTGTATAGGCCTAGGTGAGCCTGAGTAGCTACATGGTGCAAGGCATCCTGCATTGTAGCAGACAGGTTGTGCAAGGTGGCAGTGTGCATGCTTGGTGTGTTGTTCCAGTGCATGTTTTTTGCTGTGTATTGTGAGAGTTGTAGTACTGTTGATATTGTATTGCAAGTGTCAAAAATACAAAGTTAGTAAACATTGCCTGATGCTGCACTTCACACAATGAAGTGAGTATGGTGATGGTTCTGGAATGGGCTGTGCAAATTGCAGGTGGTCAGTGTGCATTACATGTCTTTGCTGTTTCACCATAGACATGCTAGCATACTGCCATTTGGCCTGCAGACAGTGTGATTTAGTGCTGCGACATAGCTGCCTGCACCTTATGACACTGCCTAGTTGCCATATTGCCCCTCGCTGCGACTTACCCTGTGGTTCTTGTTGTTCATCATATTTCGCACTGTCAATGTGCCCTCAAAGCAGATTTCCCTTTTCTTTTTGTCAATGTAGTCCCTGTTCTGTGTGTTAATTAATCTTGAGGAAATATTAAATCATTAGCATTGGCAGCAATAGGTATGTCAGTGTTGCTTCTACATCTCTTCCTGTTGCAGACCTTCTAATTCACAGAGTACCACTAAGTGTCACACAATATCTCCTATTTTCACATGGTTACCCAGTGAGGAGCCAATATCAGACAGTGTGCGCACAAATAACTGGAATCCCCTACAGAAAGCAGGTTTCCAGCTAATTGTTTGGAAGATATGTTCAGCTGATGTCTATTATGACGTGTGAAATCTCCCCAGAACACAGGTGGCATGCTTAGACGCGTTGGTGTGTTTGTTTGTTGATGTTGGAGGGCGGCAAGGAGGTGAGTTATAGAGCCACAAGAAGTGCTCAGAGCAAAAACCTTGCACTCCTCAGGTGGTGATCTTTTTTCACAGGTTATTAAACACTCACTTTAGATCTGGTTAGTCAGCAATACCTATGACAATGTCTCAACCGATATCAGTGAAAAACAACTAATATGAACACAAAGGGAAATCACTCAGACAGTTACTATATTAATATTGTCAGTAGGTAGATAGAAAAATATAGAAAGCAGTATCAGCATATATCAAAAACACTAAGTGCAATGAATGAACTAAAGTGAACACATAGTGCTTGTGAACCAGTGCCCATGGATAGCACATGTGAAACACATTAAAGAAAAACAAAAAACAATGTGTAGGTAAAAAAATATCTGATTTTAGTACATGAACCAAAATTTAAGAGAAGAATTAGGAAGTATCATGTAGTGAATCCCAAAAGCCTAATTTGCTGTTTCAATTGTAAGCGGCATTTTCAGTGAAAATTACTTAAGGGTCATCATCAGGACTCTAAAGAGTAGATAATGCAGTGCTGATGGATAGATCATAACAGATGTGTTGGAAAATGGGTTATTGATAAGGGCAGGTAAGTAACTACACTTATGAATAGGCCACTAACCTCCACTTAGGTCCAGTTAGGTGTCAATAAATTAAACCCAGCTCAACCCTTGGTAGCTTGGCAACGAGCAACAAGGCTTAACTTAGGGGACATATGTGTAAAGCATTTAAAGATCACAAAACAGTAAATAAGTAAAACACAAAACACAATAAAAATCCAATACCAATTTCTAAAAATTGATTATATTTTTATCTTTAAAATGACACCAAAACTATTAAAATTGGATAAGGGGAACGAGATATGAATTTTTTAAGAATTAGGGGGTTATTCTAACTTTGGAGGAGGTGTTAATCCGTCCCAAAAGTGACGGAAAAGTGACGGATTTACCACCAGCCGTATTACGAGTCCATTATATCCTATGGAACTCGCAATACGGCTGGTGGTATATCCGTCACTTTACCGTCACTTTTGGGACGGATTAACACTCCTCCAAAGTTAGAATAACCCCCTTAATGCTTTTTAGCTCTTAGAAATCAATAGTGTCAACCTGGTCATCTGGTCGCACCTCGACCGGGGCAAAGTCAAAGTTTGAGGCCGGCCGCAAAGGAGCCATGCTCGGCACACATCTCATTGGAGGCCTCAGTCAAAAGTTTATATTCGGACTTGGTCGCTTTGTTGAAGATTTTCTTCAGCAGGACCAAGTCGCCAGTCAAATCTCCTGGAACTCTTCCTCGGATACGTGTTGTGGTAGCCCTCGGTGGAGATTTTTACCTCCGGACTTAGTTGTTTTTTCTAGATCAAAATCCTTCGACCGGGGCAAACCTGAATCTTAACCCGACGTCCCTGGAATCCTCTTCGGATGCAATGCCTGGGAGGTCCCGGCCAACTTCCTACGTTCAGACTTAGTCACTTTTTCAGAGATTTTCTTCACCGGGACAATCCTGCAAGTTAGGCCGGGTCGCGGTTGAGGCAAGATGGCTAGAGTTGCTATGGCGGGTTTGTCCCTTCATGGAGCTTTTTTCCAAAAGTTCTCCAAACTTCTCCAAACTTCTGGATCTTCTTCCAGATGTTCTTTTCAGTTTCTTTTGAGGTCCACAGTTCACCCCAAGGTTCCTTCCAGTTTCTTCTGGAGTTGGTGCAGGGAACTATGGTTAGCAATTTATCACCTGTAGCAAACAGGGAGTCCCTCCTTGAACCAGTTGAAGCCAGGCAAAGTCCTTCTTGTGGGGAAGCCCAAGTGTGAAGCTGGTGCAGCTCTCCAGAGTGCTGTTTTCAGGTGCAGGAAAGGAGTCCTGCGTGGCAGTCCTTCTTCTGTAGTTCTTCCTTTTTGGAATCTGGTAGGGATCTCAGGTGTGGATGCAGGTCTGCCAGTTGTATCCTTGCTCCTGGGTGAAAAACAGAGGGATCCTGGTTCTCCAATCAGAAGCAGGGTCTTTCCCCCTGTGATAACCACTTCCTGGGAATTGTGGGGAAAAATCTATCCCAGGGAACAAAATTCCTCACAAATCCATCATGGCTGAAAATTATTTTGGGAGGTTACATCTGGCTGAGCCCACCCACTGCTGTGGCTAAAAATCCTAAACACACCCTTCTCCTGCCCTCTCCAAATCTAAACAAGGGTGAACTGAATTTTCTGGGTTTGCAGGATGTGAGGGAGTGTATTGCTACATGCACTACGTGCATGTGGCAGCACTACGTGCAAGGTAAACAGTGGTGCAGAGTGTGGACCATTGGCCTCTGCTTTCATTGGCCTTCGCTTCCATTTTGGTTCACGACTCCATTTTGTCGAGTCTGGTTCGGTGCGTAAGGCAC
The DNA here is from genome assembly GCF_031143425.1 of Pleurodeles waltl. Taxonomy (NCBI): domain Eukaryota; kingdom Metazoa; phylum Chordata; class Amphibia; order Caudata; family Salamandridae; genus Pleurodeles; species Pleurodeles waltl. Next base: position 227,225,816 of record NC_090443.1, read on the forward strand.
TGTTCTGTGTTTTTCCACAAGCTTCGGCAAGCTGAAGGGTGGGGTGTTTTTCTGCTCAATTTCGCTCCATCTGCCTGGTACGAAGGGCGCTATTTACATTCCACGAGCTATCAGTTAGAACAACAGGGGGGATGCGCCTGTACACAAGGAGGAATGCAAGCTGCCTGTACACAAGGAGGAATGCAAGCTTCACCTTGGAGTCCTCTCTTGGGAACTTGGCCCGTTCTGAGGAGACGTCTCGAAGGGTGAACAAGGTACCGCCGATTGCACAATTTGTAAAGGAGGGGGTCTTTTTCTAGAAAAGACTCCTGGGCGTTAGTAAATACTATAAAAGTTGGGGGCCTGGATGGGCTGGTTTAGGAACTCTCTTCTGGGTTGGACGCAACGCCAGGAGGACTGATTGTCCCGAACAGAGGCTCCCTGTGCTAGCTGATTTGGGTTCCCCAGCTTTGTGTACGGCGGAGGGATGCAGACGCTCTTTTCGGTGAAGCTTTTCAATTTATTAAGTGTATTGTGTGTGCGCGCGTAATATGCACTTATTCTTGCAGTCATTTTCATGCTATTGAGCATTGAGGTATATTGTGTGTGCTTGTATTATATGCACTTACTCTTGCAATTATTCACAGAGTGCTTATATCTTTATCATTATTCTCATGTTATTCTCCTGATGTATATATATATATATATATTAGTGTGGTTTAGTTTTGCTAGCTGAGAACTTGCCCCTTAAATAAACTTGATTATTCTACTTACGAAGGTGTTTGAGAGTGATTGCTTTACATTGTGCCTTAAAATATCCTGAAGTGCATAGTTTTGATATTCTGAAGAGTAAAGCAGCACAAATTGGCTTAGTCGTTTGCAGGATTCGAAAAAAAAAAAAAAGGGAAAATGCTTAATAAGATCAAAGCGAGCTCAAAAGCAGGTTCTCATGTAGCAAATCCAGACATAGAAATACCGGGGTTGGAAACTGCCCCGTATAAACTTTTAGCTCAGGAATGGTCACGTTGTGCTGGTTTGTGTGAAAATTGGAATGCGTGTATGTTGAATGTAGAACCTGAAGATCTTCTTATATGTTTACAGAAAGTTTCAATTGACAAGGGAAGGGAGATTTGTGCGTTGGGGAGGCGAGGCTGGATCTTGCTTTCTGCGTACCGAAAGTTGTATGAAAAATGTTTACAGTTACAAAAAGACCACGAGCAGCTGGGGAAGGAGTTAGTAGAAGCCCGAAATTCCTCTACCATGCTAGCTTGTCAAAATAAATTATTAAGTGATAAGTTGGAAATGTACCAACTGGTTGCAGAGAGAACGTCCGTTAGCGTAGCTAAATATAAACACAAGAAAAGAAGAGGGAAAGTTAATAAAAAGAAGGTGCATTTAGCTATCTCTCAGGCAGGATTAGCCTTTGACCCTGAATTTTGGGATGGAAACATCTGGGATACATCTGATTTTTCAGATGGGTCCGGGGGCGATGACTGCCAAGATGTTAGACAGGAGAAGACAGAGCGCAGGAATGTTGTCCGTGCGCAGCCCATATATCGGCGAAAGTTACAGCATAGCCCAGCTAATCCTGGAGGGGTGATGTTGGATGCCCTGGAGGATTATACACAGCAAGAACTAAGTGATGTGATAGACAGATTTCGACAGAGGTCTGGGGAAACATTGCTTACGTGGTTGGTGCGGGTGCACGATATGGGGGGCCAGGGGGTCCAATTGGATCACGGCGACGCCCCGAGGCTTTGTATGTTAAGTACAGACCCGGTTATTCAAAATGAGTTTAGAACCTATCCAGGGAATGGTCCCATGACCAATTTGTTAGAGCTAGCTGCGCAAGGGTGTGCTCAGAAGTATCCGACAGAGTCAGACTGGCCGCCTAATGATAAACCTTAGTATACTTTGAGAGATGCAGTACAGAGATTGAAGGAAGAAGGGATGAAAACAGCTATCTTTATGGGTAATGCCCATGATTTGATGAATGGAATTTTAAGTGTGTCTGTGCGAAACCGGCTGATTAGGGCCGCTCCTCCTGCATATAAGCATGTCATCATGACTTTGTTAATTAATCAGACGGGTAACCCATTGTCTCAGGTGGTAGAAGCGGTGCGTGAGTTAAGTGATTTAGGAGAATGGGCTAAGCCAGAGAGGAATTCACGGTCTGAGAATCGTACTGATAACAACAGGGTGACAAGGCGAGACATGTTTCAGGCCTTGCGGCGAGATGGGGTGACCAGGAATGAAATTGATGGGATAAGCACCAAGGACATGTGGGAAATGTACCGCAAACGTGGTTTGGATAAAAAGGAGGGGAGCAGGAAAGGGAACAAGAAGGATAACAAAGTGGTGAACCAGAGAAAGGCAGGAGGGGAGGAGCGTGAGGGTGAAAAGGGAGAGAGAGGGAGAGAACCCCACAGTAGAGAGAGATCCCCAGAGGATGGAAATTGGGAGGAAGAGCACCGAAGCGCAGAGGGAACCCGGAGCAGGGAGAGAGACCGGGAACTGACAGGTTCTGGGAAAACTCGAGGAAGAGAGTGGGAGAGGGAGCTGGTAAGCTCAGAGAGGTTGCGAAGCAGAGACAGGGAGGAGGAGTTCCCTGAGAATTACCGCAAACTGTATCCAGATTTGACTTGGGCAGACTCTGATGTGCGCAGAGTGAAAATAGATTAGGAAACAGGCCAAACTCCGGTGCAGGGATGGGCTCGCAAAGATAACAGACCTCATGTCAAAGTAGAAATTTATTGGAAACGTGGAAATGTTCAAAAAGTTCGAGCCCTCGTGGACACCGGAGCGGAGGCCACTTTGATTCATGGCAATCCAAGAAAATTCAGGGGACAGTACTTCACCATTACGGGATTGGGCGGAAAAGAAACCCCGGCAGTGCAGATAGTGGTTCCCATGAAAATAGGGGCACTTCCAAAGAGAGAATACACTGTCCTGATTGTGCCCATTCCCGAATACATTATTGGAATTGACATTTTGAAAGGGATGACCCTACATTTGGAAGATGGATGTTATCAATTTGGTTCCAAAAGATTTATATCAATAGCCGCCGCAAGGGTGGGGCTGTTGAAGATTCCTCCGGTAACACTTCCCCAAGCTACTAAGGTGATTCAAATGAAACAGTACAGAATACCGGGAGGACATGAGGAGATTAGCCAGACTATACATGATTTACTAGAGGCCGGGGTAATAGTTGCCATCACCACTGCGTGGAATAATGCCCTCTGGCCTGTTCGTAAAAGTGATAACAGTTGGAGGATTTGCATTGATTATCGCCAATTGAATAAACATACACCTCCTCTGACTGCAGCGGTCCCAGACACCATTACCTTGATTGAGAACATACAGAAACACAGTGGGACTTGGTATGCAACCATTGACATTGCCAATGCCTTCTTTAAGATACCAATAGCTACTGAGAGCCAGCCTCAGCTGGCATTCCAGTGGGCGGGGCGTCAGTACACATTCTGTAGATTACCCATGGGGTATTTACATAGCCCCACTATCTGCCACCGGCTGGTGGCAGAGCATTTGGATGAAGTACCAGTGGTTCCTGGAGTGCAAATTTCTCACTATATAGATGACGTGATGATGCAGGGAGAGACGCAAGAACAGGTGCAAATTCAGCTAGACAGGGTGGTGGAACATTTGCAGAATAAAGGGTGGGAGATTAACCCCGAGAAAGTGCAGGGACCGTCTCAGAGCGTGAAATTTTTGGGCATTCAGTGGAATCAGGGACACAGAGAAGTGTTGCCAAAAGTGAAACAAAAGATTAAGGAATTCGCAGTACCGCGAAATCGGAAGGAAGCCCAGAGTTTTATTGGACTATTCGGGTATTGGAGACAACATATACCCCATTTGTCTCAGATTTTGGCCCCATTGTACAAAGTTACACAAAAGAAAAATGCGTTTGAATGGGGAGAGCAGGAGCAGCGCGCGTTTGAATTGGCGAAAGACGCCATTCAGCATGCTTTGGATTTGTGGCCGATTCGAGAGGGAGACATTGAGTTGAATGTGACAGTCCAGGGGCAGTATGCCAATTGGAGTTTATGGCAAAAACAAGGAAGAAAGAGGGTGCCCCTGGGATTTTGGACAAAGAAGTTACCTGAGGCAGGAGAGCGGTATACTCCCTTTGAGAAGCAGCTGCTGGCCTGCTATTGGGCCCTGGTTGATACTGAGCAAATTACACTGGGACACAATGTGATTTTAAGGCCTGAAATTCCCATCATGCAGTGGGTGATGAGTTCCCCTAAAACTCATAGAATTGGACATGCGCAAGAAGCCAGCATTATAAAATGGAAATGGTATGTCCAGGACAGGGCACGAGCGGGTCCAAAAGGGACCGCCGTTTTGCATGAGCAGGTAGCGCAGGCTCCAGTGGAGAATTCCGAAATGTTGCATGATGTACCTTCAGAGTGTGAATCCCCAGTAGGGTGGGGCCAGCCGTTCGCAGACTTGTCTGCAGATGACAAAAAACATGTGTGGTTCACAGATGGTTCAGCAAAATATGTTGGAGCGAAAAGGCACTGGAAGGCAGTGTCCTATAATCCTGTTACCAAGAAGCTTTTGACAACTACAGGACAGGGAAAAAGTAGCCAGTATGCAGAGCTTTATGCCGTGTATCAGGCTTTAAAACAGGAGCTACCCGGAAAATGTCACATTTATACAGATTCCTGGTCTACCGCCAATGGGTTAGCTACTTGGCTTCCCACGTGGCATGCACATCAGTACAAAATCCATAACAAAGAGGTATGGGGGAAGGAGTTATGGCAGGAGATCTGGGAAATGTTACCTCAAAGCACCGTGACTGTCTATCATGTGGACGCTCACTGTCCAACTGATTCATTAGACCGATGGTTCAATTGTCTTGCAGACGATCGAGCCAAGATTCAAGAGGCTGAAGTGGAGGCGCAGAGTTCTCATTTGGTGGGAATGGCTAAATGGGCACACCAGAAATGCGGACATCTTGGAGAAAAGGCTACTCACAGGTGGGCTGAGATTAGAGGGATGCATCTTCCCCTAGATTTGATTAAAACAGCGATCATTGAATGTCCCATTTGTCAGCATGCACAGCACAGACCGGTCCCACAGGTGGTGAGAGGCCAGCTAGGTAGAGGTAAATTGCCAGGACAGATTTGGCAGATTGATTACATTGGACCAATGCCAGTGAGCAGAGGGTGTCAGTATGCCTGCACTGTGGTAGACACTTACTCTGGTTATCTCATAGCCTTTCCCTGCAAGCGCGCAACTCAGCGGAGCACCCTGAAAACACTAGATCTGTTGATTCTGTACTATGGGGTGCCACTCCAGATTCAAAGTGATAACGCCAGCCACTTCAAGGGCAGACTAGTGCAGGACTATTGTGCACAACGCAATATTGAGTGGATTTTTCACATACCTTACTACCCACAAGCAGCGGGACTGATTGAGAGAATGAATGGGTTGCTGAAAGAACAATTGCGTAAACTGAATGATGGGACACTGAAGGGGTGGAGGGGTAATTTGTATGATGCTTTGCAAATTTTGAACAACCGACCCCTAACAAATGCCGAGACACCTCTCATGAGAATGCTGACACCTGCTTTACAGATTAATCCGTTTACAACGAGCAATACCATTGTGTATTGGGAAACAGCTCCAGGAGCTTTGGCCCCATATCGAGCTACACCAGAATCTGCAGGACTTGACTTACATGCTTTACACATGCATCGATTGAAACCTAGAGACATCACTCTGATTGAAACTGGGGTGGGAATTCAGATTCCCCCTGAGCATTACGGTCTGATCGCCCCTCGATCTGGGCTTGCCTTGAGGGGCATCCAAGTTTTAGGAGGCGTGATAGATGCAGACTACCAAGGCGAGTTGAAAGTCATTCTTTTGAACAGTGGTGACACAGACCTAGTGGTGCAACCTGGTGATCGCGTTGCCCAAATTGTCATCATGCCGGTTTATGGAGGTGTTGTTAAGAAGGGGAGCGCCCCAGCTCTTCTCACTGTGAGAGGCAAAGGAGGGTTGGGATTTACTGACAAGAACCCAGGGGCCAAAGTGTGGATTGAATCCCCAAATAACCCTCCTCAACCCGCTGATGTCATCGCCACTGGACCAGACAATGTCCTTGTAGTTATGCGACCTGGTCAAGACAAATGGGAACATGTTCCCGCTGACAAATGCTATCTGCAAGAATGATAATACGTGTTTTGTCCTTTGTTCTTTTCAGATCATCCTGTGGAGTGCCTGTGCCATGAGTGTGGTGTATGGAGCCCGTTCGGGAGACTCCACCGGGGAGCGGGAGGGGCTCATAGCCCAAAAATTCAACCGTCAGCCGCAGATGCCAACGCTGCTGCATCAACCGAACAATGTTTGGATTCATCTAGCGCAGGAAGTGCTGAATATATCTCACTTCTGTATGAGTAACATGCAAAGCGTTCAAGATTTGATTACCACTTGTCTAGTGGCAGTGCCCACTCCTGCTGCTGTATTATTACACATCTTTAACAATACAAACCAGGATGGAATGGTGGATGGGAGTGACGTTCGCTCCCATCTGCCACTCTATGAGTACTGCCGTCATTGCCCGGAGGTGGGCAGGCGGTTGTGGAGGAACATGACATCTATACTCACGTTTAACATCTCAAATGGGGATGTGTGCTATTCATTGGCCTGTGATCCTATGAAAATAGGTAAATGTGCTCAGCTCAAATTGGAGAAAAGAGACAAAAACTTAACTGCTGCACAACGGACGTTGTGCCACTCACGGAATGACCTAACCTGTTTGAATGTAAATAATTCGATGTTTTGCCAACATGTGGTGCCTGCTGCCAGCCACATTCAAAATGTTAAGTTGCCTAAAGGTTGGCTCTTTTCTTGTGGTAATCTTTCTTTTACTTATATTCCAGCCAATCTAACCGGAGGGCCTTGTGCCTGGTCACGCTTAGGCTTTCTCATGTTTCCTATGGATACTGCTCTACACCCTCGCTATACCAGAGACACTATTCAATTACCTACGGACTGTGATTCTGAAATTTCATTGCTGTCCAAAACAGAATATGTTAGTTTAGCTGGTTATATCGTAGGGGTGCCAGGACTTGCAGTATATAATACCAGAGTTATTAATAAACTTGCATGTTTAGTAGTCAAGAATATTAACTATACATCAGCTGCCTTAGCTGAGCTGTTATTAGATGTACAGGGAATTAGAAGAGCTGCTTTGCAGAATCGCGCTGCTATTGATTATTTACTGCTTAAACACAACCATGGCTGCAGTGATTTTGAAGGATTATGTTGCTTCAATTTATCCGACCACTCCATATCAATCAACTCCCACATAGAGGCCCTGCATAAGTTGGTGAAGGGGGTGCAGCAGGATGTTGACAAGGGGTGGTGGGATTGGGCTTTTGGATGGCTGCCTAATTTAGGCCAACTGCGTTATATCTTTGGTGTAATCATTATCATAACAGTTATTTTAATTTCATTATGTTGTTGTATTCAGTGTGTGCCTAACCTTCTATCTCAGTGTCGCCCAAGAGCATTGCCATTTCAGCTTATAGGATATACTTAGTTGTAAGTTGGCCAAATGGTCCAAGGGTGGAAATGTATTGCTACATGCACTACGTGCATGTGGCAGCACTACGTGCAAGGTAAACAGTGGTGCAGAGTGTGGACCATTGGCCTCTGCTTTCATTGGCCTTCGCTTCCATTTTGGTTCACGACTCCATTTTGTCGAGTCTGGTTCGGTGCGTAAGGCACTGTTCTGTGTTTTTCCACAAGCTTCGGCAAGCTGAAGGGTGGGGTGTTTTTCTGCTCAATTTCGCTCCATCTGCCTGGTACGAAGGGCGCTATTTACATTCCACGAGCTATCAGTTAGAACAACAGGGGGGATGCGCCTGTACACAAGGAGGAATGCAAGCTGCCTGTACACAAGGAGGAATGCAAGCTTCACCTTGGAGTCCTCTCCTGGGAACTTGGCCCGTTCTGAGGAGACGTCTCGAAGGGTGAACAAGGTACCGCCGATTGCACAATTTGTAAAGGAGGGGGTCTTTTTCTAGAAAAGACTCCTGGGCGTTAGTAAATACTATAAAAGTTGGGGGCCTGGATGGGCTGGTTTAGGAACTCTCTTCTGGGTTGGACGCAACGCCAGGAGGACTGATTGTCCCGAACAGAGGCTCCCTGTGCTAGCTGATTTGGGTTCCCCAGCTTTGTGTACGGCGGAGGGATGCAGACGCTCTTTTCGGTGAAGCTTTTCAATTTATTAAGTGTATTGTGTGTGCGCGCGTAATATGCACTTATTCTTGCAGTCATTTTCATGCTATTGAGCATTGAGGTATATTGTGTGTGCTTGTATTATATGCACTTACTCTTCCAATTATTCACAGAGTGCTTATATCTTTATCATTATTCTCATGTTATTCTCCTGATGTGTATATATATATATATTAGTGTGGTTTAGTTTTGCTAGCTGAGAACTTGCCCCTTAAATAAACTTGATTATTCTACTTACGAAGGTGTTTGAGAGTGATTGCTTTACATTGTGCCTTAAAATATCCTGAAGTGCATAGTTTTGATATTCTGAAGAGTAAAGCAGCACAGGGAGGTGCTGGGTTGCTCCAAATGTCCTTCCCTGCCTTTGAAGACCAGTTTGGCAGCCCTCCCCTCTTCCTGCCTCTCTATTTGCTGAAGGAAGATCTCCTTCCCCAGGCACATCTCTTTGTGTTGAGTCAGGCCACTTCACACCTCATCAAGGCAGCCTGGCTAGGCTGCCAGAGGCTGGCCAATCAGAGCAAAGCAGCAAAACACTGCAGGGCTGAAGTTGTCAACTTTTCAGGTAAAGTTTAAAACTCTTTACCTTAACAAGTTATATTAAATCCAACAATTGCAAGTTGTGGGATTTATTATAACAATGAATTTGGTGCCAAACTTAATGTATCTGTAAGGAGACTTTACAAATTAAATGAAAGTCTCCCCATTCTAGCCTATGGAGGCCATTCACTACAATGTGGAAAAAACAAATTTGGCTGCTTTACCTCACCAGGGCTTATAAAATTATTTTTATAAGGTCCCTGCTTCTAGTTACATGGCACCCAACCCTAGGGGCACATAGGGTACACCTTAGGGGTGACTTATATGTACAAATAAGGGAGTTTAAGACTTTGGAACTACTTTTAATTCTAAAGTCGAAATTGCATGTAACTTTAGTTTAAAAGCAGCCAACAAGGCAGGACTGCCTTTAAAATGACACTGGGCACCTCAGCAGTGCCCCTATGGGGGTCCCTAAACCTACATGCCCTACCACAGACTAGGAACTTGTGGGTAGGTTGACTTAGCCAATTATAATTAACATAGCTTGCATGCTCATTTTACACAGAGCACAGGCTCTGGGACTGGTTAGCAGTACCCAGTGCACCGTTAGAGTCAGGACAACACCAGGAAAGAATCAGGGGGCCTCTCCAATCAGCCCTGTTTTCCCACAAGATGGAATCAATTTGCAGGTTGGCCTATGAATAATATCAATGGCTATAATCGTTCATCATACTCTCCCAAGGACCAGGTTAAGGAATTAAAATGTATGACAATATATTTAATCGGAATACCATTAATCAGGTCTGGGAAGCACAATGGACGTCAATTATGTTGAACTGCTGGTGTGGGATGGCCAGAAAAATGTGAAAAATAAATTCCAATTCAGAGAGCATCAAACAGTGGCACCGCCATCCAATGGATGTTCTAATAGAAATTGGGTAGCTGACATGACCAAGGAGGACAACATGGGCAAACCAGTTCACCCAGTACCATGATGTGCATCCTTTGTGAAATATGCTACAGTCTCAGCCGCCAGACCCTGCCATACCAAGGTGGCATGAATCAATTGTATATACCTCTAACCACTCAGTATCACAATGTCACAAAGGGCATTCAGTTTCATCCACTTGTGAGATCTTCACAAACCTTTCAACCTGCTTGTACCACTCCATTGTCTTCTCTCTCAATTTGGGAAAATTATTTGTGAAAAATGCAAGATCTCTCCTGCTCCAAAGTACATGCACATAACCTCCACCAGACACCTCCCTCAATGAATACGTTGACAAACCCTCCCCCTCCTTCCACTGTGGATGGAGGTGGTTTTTCCTTTCTTTTCTTATTATCTCTACACATCTCACATCTGTTTTGCTATGACTCATTTCCTTAATTTGTGTTTTCATTCCTGGAATCCTCGTGCTGAAAATGTCATTATTGTCAAAACACATGCAGTAGTTTCTCTGCAATGATTTGGTTCTATTCAGGTCTACATCATATTTTCAAGCCAATTCAGGCAACTTATCATGTGCTTGTCCTGCATGGTTCATGACATCTGTACATATAAACACAAGTTCATTCTCTTGGTATGTGTCCAGATGGGAAAGATCAAGATTTCCTAATATAATTCCATCTAGCTCTAACTTTAGTTTGACTATATCCACTGCGTTTTCTTTCATCAGGATGTCTTCCCATTTAATCCAGGGCTCGGTCCTCCTCTAGATGTCTCTATGAAACTTCTAAGCCATTCATCATACTCTTTAGCATTAAGACAAACCGGCATTACATGTCTAGGGTGGCTGAGCTGGTCAAGACCAGTCAGTCAACACACTAGCAGTTAGTAGGTATTTAAGAGGGCATCTCTAAGGTGCACTCCGAGTGCATGTCTTAATAAATCCATCACTAAAATCAGTGAGGGTTTATTAATATGAGATGTTTGATACCAAACATCCCTAGGTTCAGAAATGGCATCATGTAGCTGGAAAACTTGTATGGACCAGTGTCCAGCACATTTATTTAAAATGGCTTCTCTGCACACTTGCTATGTCTAAGAAATGACAAAGTCATAGTAGGGGAATACATACTTATGCATATATGCCCCCCCTTGTAATATAACGCACCCTGCCTTAGGTCTGAAAGGCTTGCTATAGGGATGACTCACAGATAGTGCAAGCAGTGTTTCAGGGGTCATGGCGCACAGGTGTGTGCTATGTTGTGTTTTCAATTTTGGGAGAACCTTGTCATGCAGCCTGAATGGCAGCCTGCATATGTTTGATGTTGGGTCCCTAAGAGTGGTGCAAGTTGTTCTGCAGCTCTATCTAGAACCCATGCCCTACATATCAATGGCATCATTTACAAGGGACTTACCCAGGTGATAGAGGGCTTGGCCACTTAGGGATCAAGTGACCTTGTATCTTGTTTTGGGGACCGAACACTGACACTGGGGACCTGGTTTGCATCCGCCAAGTGCACTTCAGACAAAGTTGCATCTAAAAATCAGGCAAAAAGTGTGTGTGGGGCGTGCAACCAGAACCCAGCTCCCTACAGAGAGAAATTAATCAGACTTCCCGATGTTGTGAAAAGTTATGTCCTAAGGGGGTTGAAGGGGCTGATTCTAACTCTTTTCCCTGATTTGTGAGCTTTGCTTAATTAATTGCACCACACTTTCAGATGTTATTCAGCAATTCGCAATGCAACCTTGCATGGGGAGAAGACAATGATTCAAGCCAGTTTGCTGAATTACAAGGAGTGGCTGCAGTGATCGAACAAGACCCTGCTGGAGAAAGAACATTTGTATATACTGATAGGTGGGCCACTTATCAAGGACTGGTGAACTGGGCACTGACCTGGCACAAAGACGGATAGAAAATCAAAGGCACCACCATCTGGGGAGGTGAACAGTAGTGGGAAGAGATGTGGAAGAAAGAGGAAGAATGACAAATGTTGTACTCTTGAGAAATTCTAATGTACCTGTATTTATTCCTGCAGAGGACTTACACCAAGATTGTGAATGATGAAACTTGTGACAAAGATGTTGGCCCTACTCGTTCTGATGATTGTAACTGTGGGAGCTATATAACCTCTGCAACATTTTTGTACCACAAGCAACCAATCTTACTGCCAAACAAAGGGGTGGCTTCATCCTTTAATGTGCCAGTGCTGGGAGGTAGATGGATGGTTGCCAAGATGGTGACTTGGAAAGTGATACAACAATTAATCTAACATGTGGCGGGACTAAGTGAACTGCAAGGAGCACCTGCAAGTGTGCAAGTGCCGTGCTCTATCTTAAACATGACATGCAAGTATTGTGATGTAAAAGTACCTTTTGTGCCGGCATCAAGGTAGCCATGCCAAGGAGCAAATCATTTTACCGGGACACATGGTGATAGTCACTATGCATAATGGTACCAAGGGGGCCTGAAGCTGAAAAACCTCTGGCATTTATGCATTCGGTAGCCGAACAGCACATGGTTTGCAATTTAGGCAATTCGTCAGTAGTTAAATATAAAATAGGATGTAAAAGGGCTTTACATGCATGGATAATTAATCATGTTTTCTTACAGATAAATGTTACTAAAGGGGACATTTCACATTATGACCCACAATGCGCCCCATGGACACCACAATTGTGGCCCTTACCGAATTTGCACATTAAGAAGGATTTAGGATCTTTCATAGCCAGAATGACAGGAATAGGAGTAGTGGCCCTGATTTTTTTTTGTATTTAAGCCATCATGAATAAAATCTTGTCCCCAGTACATATTAGAGGAAAAGCTATTAAGGTGATATCTCAGTGCGGTCCTACTCATTCGCAGGAAGTATGGGAATCTTACAAGATCTACCGAGATGGGTAACGGCATAATGTTACATATGAACAGTTTGGCAGGGCTTTCAGTGATACACATGCAGTGTCCAAAGGTATTCAGTGTATATTATGGCAGAATATTTAAATTTTATGGTATACAGAAATTAAGGCAGAGTGGGGACAGTTACAGAGGGAATACGGGAGACAGCAGTTACAATTATTTGAGGAAATATGGGTTAAGCCTTAACAATTTCAGTATGAGAAAGAAATGTGCTATGCTCATTTTGACATAGCAAGAAGCAAGCAATCATCCTCCAGAGATATGGTGCCCCTTTGTGTTTCTCCCAATAGCAATAAGGAAAGAATGGTGGGTACCACACACAGACAAGGCTTGGATTGACCAAACTAACCGCATAGTAGAACCTATAAAATGTGCAGAATGGTGAAAGGTGTGGGTATGTACCAAACAGGGAGAACATTGGATCCCTGTAAACTGCTACTGAATTGGTGGCGGGTTAAACCTTACAAATGCACCTGTCTTGGACTACGATAAATATTAAAACTCTGTGAACTATATTGTCTCCCAATATCTATGGCTATACCTGTGCACAAATCACAGCACCTGCCGCCACAGGGGCAATCATGAAAGGATTACATGCAAAAAGATATGGATAGTGGGAAGTCAGTTAACACAACGTTGTCTTTTAAAAACCTTCATTTTTTATTATTGCGTTTTCTTGAACAACGGGTTTCATGCTACACAAAAGGACTTCTTCAGGGCTGAAATGTAACACACAAAAAGAATGTATATATCATACCAGGACAGAAAAGACACAATAAATACAAAAATAATTTAACAACAAAAAGAAAATGTACAAAAACATACAAAATATTTATACAAAAAATCACCTCTAATACACATACTTATGGTCATAAAGAACTCATAATCATAAGAGACAAGGGACACATGCTACCAGGAATGTTATTCACACATATAGTCGATGAAGACATATATGTTAATATATCACATGACACATGACACATATTACTAATATTTACAAAATATGTATTTGTAAAATAGAAATAGCTATATTTATATATTTATTCTTAAAAGCTTTGGTTATTATCTTTAGAGTGCAATTTCTTGTGTTTTTTTTTTAATTATATTATGGGATCTGTTGGTGGTCCTTCTTTGTGGCATTTTTGGCCATTTATGTAAGGCTATTTGTTTATGGAGTTTGTTGTCCTCTTTTTAAATTCTCCATCTTTTGAAAATTTTGAAAATATTAAATTTATGTGTGGGTAGTCAATAATTTTGGCTGTTACTCGTTTCTCAATCCGTGGGATATTACATAGTGTTGTCATTCTTTTTAGTAATAATACGTTGGACATTTCATTCCAATAATATGGAAAGACAATCAATTTAAAGACCATGCAAATATAAGGTATGATGTGTTTGATATCATATTTATTTCTCTATATATAAAAAATATTATTATTATTTTTTCTTTTCAATAAATATATTGTTAAAAATTACAGAAAGATGGCAATATTATAAAAATCTTTAGAACTATGTAGATTATATCCTTTTTAAAAAAACTGGTGTTTATATATTTTTTTTTTGTATTTTGTCTTTGTAAAGATTAGTAATATGTGTCATGTGATATATTAATATATATGTCTTCATCGACTATATGTGTGAATAACATTCCTGGTATCATGTGTCCCTTGGCTCTTATGATTATGAGTTCTTTATGACCATAAGTATGTGTATTAGAGGTGATTTTTTGTATATATTTTTTGTATGTTTTTGTACATTTTCTTTTTGTTGTTAAATTACTTTTGTATTTATTGTGTCTTTTCTGTCCTGGTATGATATATAAATTTTTTTGTGTGTTACATTTCAGCCCTGAAGAAGTCCTTTTGTGTAGGACGAAACACGTTGGCGGATTGCTCGTTTGTTCAAGAAAAAGCAATAATAAAAAATTACGATTTTTAAAAGACAACGTTGTGTTACTGGACTTTACAGACTTTGCGCAGTGGTGCACTATCCATATCTTAGAACATTGGATCCCTGTTTACACACCATAACAAGAGAATGTGAATGGTTTCCTTACCCCATAAATGACACAGATTTGTATCAAGTAGGGACAAGTGCCATGTGTTATATCACCAGTCACCCAATACTTATTAATGGATTCATACAAACTACAGGAGATCAAATGATGTGTGTGCATACGTTGACTAGCATTATCGATATAGGCACCAACACATTATACCAGCCCACTAAATTTACCACCATAAAGCTAGGTGTGCAAATTCAAGACTTACTCAAATGGGAAGTTCCATTCACTATTAAGTTGCCTAGACTAAAAACTATTAGGCAGTATGCGTAAATTGCTTTAGTTAAATTTGATACAGCAACCAAATATGCTAAACATGTAGATGTGCACATGAATATTGACACTCAACAGCTCACGCACACTGTCTCACAGATTCAACAATTAACCGAGCATCATTGGTATGACATATTTTTCAGATGGGCACCAGTAGCTACAAAGATCCTTAATCTGATGTTAAACCTTTTAATTTTGTTATTCATTGCATTTACCATATTGGCTACTATAATAATCAGTTTTCTTCACACACATTAACACTCATCAAAAGAGGTGAAGTGTGTAGTGTAGGTTTAGTATGCGGAAGACATTGTGATTCAAAAGGGTTAATAAGTGTGGGCTGCCCTGATGAGTGAAAATACATGCAGAAAAAACCTTTGCACAGTGCTGACCTTTTGATGTGTGTTTTGGAAATTTCACTAGTGTAACTCTTGGTAAAAAATAGACCAGATTCCACTGAGTGCATGACACATGTTTTCAGCATTCCTTAGACATCACTATCATATTTTCTGTACTAGACAGTCATGTGAATTGTGGGAGAGACGTACCATTGAGGGTACACTGACTCCGAGAGAGCTTGGGAGCATGATTCATGAATACCAGTAAGAATAAATGTGTAAACTCTGATGATAACGCCAGAACCTGAGAGTCAACTTCTAGTGTAAAAAAAAAGGTGCAGGTGCCAAAGCTTCGGGGAAGCTCTCCGGTGGAGTCATTCAGAGCTGCAGTCGCCCTGTAAGCTGCCACCCCTGATTACGTCGCTGTGACCAGAAGGGAGAGGAACAGAGAGAGATTGATCAGGCTTCCCGGTATTGTGGAAAGTTAGATTCCCAAGGGGGTTAAAAGGCCTGACTACAGCTTTTCCTTGATTCATACGTTTTGGTTAATTTTATTGCAACAGCATTGCACATCCAGATATTATTCAGCAATTAGTGATACAATCCTAGCATGAGAGGCTAAGGTACTCCTGTGTTACTTTATCTGATAGAATTGCCTTTGTGTCTTTTATTTACCGTATCATGAACTGCCTCTAATCAGTTCTGCTTATGCATTGAATAAATTTTCTGTATGTGCATATATATATTAAGAATTACTTCAGTAATACATTAAACTTGCATAAACTATTGTACTTAGCATGATGCCAGTTATTGTTGACACATTGTGCATGTGTTTCTATAAGTCTGAACAAGTCTCTTCCTCTTTTTACAATACTTTCAGAGTCTCTGCAACAATGTCCGAACTTAAAAACAATCAATCTGACTAAAGGGCTTCTTTGTGTTCTGGCGTATTCTCTTACCAATAATAATTTTGAAAAACTTTCTCTATTTCCAATCTCTTAATTCTCAGAGCAGTGCTTGTTACAGGAAATACGTCTTTCCTGAATGTCTGTTTAGCCGTATCTTAAATTCCCACTCAAACGATAAATCATGCTAGTTCTTATTGTCATTAATTATTTAAAGGACAGAGCTTTGTTTTGTTTCATTTAAACTATTAACCTTTCTCTAACTTGAAATGAAGATTCTTACTTGAAAATTTTAGGAGGACCCAAACTGGGTTTTTTTCACCTTTCTTATTTTCTCTCTTTTACAGGAAATATGGGTTATTGGCAGAAGATGGAAGAGTAGAGCTGGGACTCCACAGGAAGCCGATCGGAGGACGAGGATTGCCGGAACTCGACTGGAGGCTATCAGGAGGACTAGAAATGCGGGAACTTGACTGGAAGCTAGTCGGAGAACGAGAAGCACTGGGACTCGATTGGAGGCAGGCTGGAGAACAAGGAACTTGACCTGCACTGGAACTCGGCTGGAAGCAGGCTGGAGGATAAGGAACTTGACATGAATTGAAACAGGTGAGCAGAGCAATAGGTACAGAGCCAAGCAAGGCCTCGGACTCACAAGCATCTTTAAATAATCAAATGTGCACATGTGCCTTTTGGTAGTTCATTACTTGTTAGGGAAATGAGCTATTAACCTCCTGATTGTGGCACATGTTCAATACAGATGACATTGTGAAGGGCACAAGTTTTTGGCAGTGACTGTTGGAGAAGGTGGAAAGGCAGTTGGTTGATTGTTGTGGAATTGAGCAATTATCCTCCTGATTGTGGCAAATGTTTAATACAGATCACATTGTCAGGAGCACATGTTTTGGCAGTTACAGTTGGCACAAGTTTAACAGGTGATATACAATGTGCATAATCAACAAGCAGTGGTTATAATAAATAAGACATTTAAAAAGCATTGGTTTTTGCAAACTTGATAT
Source organism: Pleurodeles waltl (assembly GCF_031143425.1). Taxonomy (NCBI): domain Eukaryota; kingdom Metazoa; phylum Chordata; class Amphibia; order Caudata; family Salamandridae; genus Pleurodeles; species Pleurodeles waltl. Next base: position 227,243,060 of record NC_090443.1, read on the forward strand.
TCAAGGATCTAATGAATATACCCAAATAAGCCTGCATGTTGCAAGCAACAGCATCTTATTGTAATCCAGCTCCTGGATGTGCTAGTGTACCCACAATAGTGGGTGAATTTTGGAGAGTATCATTGCCCATTCTCATACCAAGGTACTCTAAAGCTGTTACTAAGTTTAGTCCTAGGCGATTGGTTCAATTTGATGGCAGGTTGAACTGTGACTACACATTCTAATGAATGTTTTGTGATGTTAAACTTTCATCTTCATCAAGAGTGTAGTTTAGATTAGCATTAAAATCTCCAGTTAGTATTACATCCCTGGTAGGATGAGCAAAACTTAAAACAGTTACTGTTGAAATTATCAATCCGTTGAGTGCTTGCCTACTCTTTGAATTTGGCTGCACATAAATATTAAACATCAATACCGGATTTAGGTAGCTTTTCTGCCAATGTCTGAACTTGATTATTTGCAGCCCAGGATTTAACATTCAGGGCTAACGATGCATAAATAGCTAAATGGTCCTTTGGTCTCCCATAACGCTCAGTTTTTCAACCTTTACATAGTAGCGAGTGTAGTCCTCTAATGGTAATGTGTCCATTGCACATGTCTCCTGGAGAGCTATGATATCACACGTCTCTCAATTCCAAGTGCCCCTTTGAAGCAGCGGTTTATCCCCTGCAAGGTTCCACAAGAGGATGTGCAGTTCAGGTTTGTCCTCCCTAAACACACCTCTAGGCCAGGGCCTAAGTCAATCATTTTTAGATGCACTTAGAGTAGCAGGTATCCAACTACACTGTTCCAGAGTTGTGTTACTGATTAAGGCCAGGCTGTGCGGGATCATACTTTGCAGGAGTATATTTTGCCTCCTGCTGCAAGCACTCCTTAGGACTGAGTAAACTGAGTTGATTTTCCTTCTCTGTCTTGAGTATGGTTTTGGTAGGAATGGTCAGGGATAACGTGATTTTTCTTTTTTGATAATATTATGTCTCATGTTTCCAAATGTTGCTTGAAGCTCCAAATAAGATGCACACCATCTTCCTATCACCATGTAGTTAAGGTTTGTTCAGTCAGCTTATGGTCTTCTTTGGTGATAAACTCCACTGGTGAAAGATCTGAGGATTCAGGTTGATGTAAACCCGGCATTTCAGCAAAATGTCTTAGTATGTTACCTCTATTGAGGTTATCGTATGGACCTTGTGAGTCATATTTGTGTGTAAAAAGTATTTGTAGAGCTGTATTATCCCTCTCAGGGGCCATGGCCTTCTGCACCTGAGAGTTTTGTGGATTTGCCAGTAGAGTTTTCATATGAGGATCCTCTCGCTCTGCTGGAGCCATGTTGCAAACGTAATGTTAATCCTTAAACCTCTGGCTTCCGTGTCAATTTGTGCTAGGTTGATTTGCATTCTGGCTGGCAGAGGAGGTTTTGTATTGTGTTCTTGAACACTGGAACGTATCATTACTTCCCAAACACTGGAGGCTTTTGCTAATTCTGGTGGTTGGGAGGAGCTAGTGATAGAATATGATTACGTCTTGTGGGCCTGCAGCAACTTTCTTGCCTTATTTGCAGATTGCATGGAATGGCCATGTTTGAACATGGTAACAGCTGTACTCATATTAATGTTTGCCAAGAGCCTGATATTTTCCTTAGTCGCTTGATTTAGATTACTTTTGTTGGCCATTTACAATTGTCATAGCATCTTTATCATTAGAAGTGCTGTCTGGAATCTTCTGGTCGTGCTGATCTTTTGGCGATGAAACACCTTGTGTTTTTGTATTTGTGTTTTGCCACTTACATTATACTTTAGGTTAGGTAAATAGTACCCCTGATGTTTTATATGCAGTTTCATTAGCTGGAGCGTTGGTACCGACTTTCTCTGTTTCCACCTTGGCCCGAAAGTTCAATGCTCCCGATGATTGGAGATGGACTTCCAAAGCTTTACCTATATTGAGCTTTACAATAGCACATACTTTGCTGGCCTCGTTTTCCTCCTGTATAGGACTATAAGTTAAGTGTGGAAGTGTCCATTCTTTCTTTGCCTCACCAGTGTCTTTTAACCCTTGTTTTATTCTAAACATTGGGTGTATACTGGGCGGTATCTCAGTTATGGCAGGCATGTTTTTATTCTTTGTTATTTTCTGTCTCTTTATTTGCTTGCCAGCACTGCGTTTATTCCAGGATGCTCTGTCAGGTTGTGACTTTTGCTTATCTGGAGATATTGGCCATTCTACGCTGTTGCCTTGTTGGTTGTTCAGGCACTTATTTTGGAAACTCAACAATACGAGAAGAATCATGGAACTCCCTTTCGCGTATTAAGTAGTAATTAATATTTCCTCGCAATTCATGTCTATTGGAAGATTCATATACCAGATTTTGCTTTTTCATGTCATAGATCCTGCTATTACCATTGGCAACATGCTTAAATTATCAATAATGGGACTGTTCACGCAGATATGCTAATTAGAAATTATTAATGAATGTTTATGTGATTTGATTAACAAAAGCTCATTGAGAAATTTATTGCAGAGAAAATAATGTGCACGTTTGAAAATGTGCCCACAGAGAATGGCAGCCACTTATACGAAAGTTGTACTAAAATAACTAAAAAATTATGATTTTCCCTTCTAGCTAGATGTTTTCCAAATTCAAATTTTTCTCTTCCTAATTGTTTTCGCATGAAATCTCACATGCTGATGCTAATCTGGGTTAGGTAGGTTTCTTTATGGGTGACGTTGACAGTGACAAATGATTGATGAATTGATTACTGAACTCTGCTATACATGTCGTTATATTCATATTGTTGGCTTACACTAAGGCTTTCTGATCATATGTTTTCTCAAGTTCTGATTGGATTGTGTTATTTGTGGTCACTAATAAACGAATTCTGAGCTGATTAAATAAAGTTTGAGTTAATCAAATACAATAGAATTGTGATTTATAGTAAAATAAAATTTGTTAAACGTTTCATCGAGTTGTGGTTATTCATGAATTGTTGTTATAATTGTCTATTGATTAATTTCTTTCTTAGTGGTTATTGATTGATTACATTGTTTACTAATGTCATTAATCATTACATGACTAGGTACTCCATGCGATCCAAAAAGTTCATCGGTCTATATGCGTCCCCTTGTAAGTTTACTTATTAAGGCCCAGGCACGATTGCAGTTTTGGTAGCAGCTTGATGGTAAGTTTCCTTGGAGAACTAGTTATGCGGTGATTAGTGGTTATGGTGGTACTTTAAGTTAGGGTTAGTTGTTCATTTATGAGGTTTGAATTTTGTTTTTCAGAAATGGCAAGTATAGCAAAGATGATATCCCCTTAAGACCAGAAATGACTTTCCCAGATCCTGGATCCCACTAGTAAAGGTAGGTATGTTCTCGGTGTCTTTGTGATAGTGTGAAAGTGATAGGTTGCACTTGCAAAGGCTTAAGCAAATCACAGGTGAATTGTGACGTATGAAAGGTAAAGTAATGAATTTTACATACTCCAGTTGAGGTTTAGTAGGAGTGTGCGTACTCTGCAGTATGAGAGTAGGAGAGTTATCGAACTTCATATGTGTGTGGCACTGTGTGCTCAAAAATTGTCCACGTGGATGTTGGTGATATACAGACCCTGCGTGTCTAAGGCTTCGGAGTATATTGACAACTGTAGGAGACACTTAGTTATATGTTGTAATCTGGCTGGTTTAGTAGGTTGATCGGCCTTGGTCAACAAGTCAGTGCGTGAGTTAAGCGAGTAAGAGAAATTTGCGACTGAGATTTGGCGAGTCCTATGTCCACCAGGACAGACCCATTGATCAGTTGAGAGTGAAATTCGCGGTTCGAATTTTGCTTGCGAATGTGGGAGACTGAGAAAGAGGAATAGCTACATGAGCAAACGGGCCATTAGTGCAAATCCGTAAGGTCTCTGAAGTGATTGTGTACCTTCCTGTAGTAAACCAGCAGGTTTGTTTTTGGTTATTGGTTTTGATTAAGTGCTTGCAATAATTTTGCATTAGTTCCGTGTGAGTTGAAGTTTAGGAGGACAAGCCACAAAACTTTCTCAGCCGCAGTGTGTTAGTGTGACATCAGAGTGAGCAGCGCTGGGATAGGTTGGTTAGTGAGAAGAGTCACGAGCGGATTGGCAGCCGTCCGTAAGAGGCAATTGGTTGAGCAAGCGGGTGAAGGGAATCTTGGGAGTAAAAGTCATTTCCTTATTAAATCGAATACACAAGAGACAGAGAAAATCAAGTTTTTCAAAGCGTTCAGAAGTGCCATGAAGGGTGATTCTTGCATTATTAAGGCAAAAGTTGGGGAGCCTACCCCACAGGAAAAGTCTCTAGCATTTATTGTGATGGAGGAGCCATGTCTTCGTGTTAAAGCAGTGGTGCAAATTGACAAAGTAACAGGGAGCTTTAACTTTTCCAAAGCATGGAACGTTTAATTTGAGAATTTTGGATCAATTATGAATGACATTGTATGAGACGAAGCCACGACCGAGGCCAGCAAAGTTTGAGGCATTAGCGGTTTCGGAGCTTGCAGCCAGACAGCAGCAAGAGATGAAATTCCAGAGGAGAATAAGAAAGGTAGAAAAGTCCTTGCCAGAGGCAAGATGGGATTGGGAACAGAAAAAATGGAGAACGGAGAAGTTACAGGGTGTAAAGTTATTTCCTCTTATCACAGAGGAAGACGAGTCAGAAAAAGAAGATACTGGCAAGAGTGATAAGAGTTCAAGGAGTAAGAAGAAGAAAAAGACCTATGTAGAAGAAGATTCAGACGTTGAGGATCTTATTACACAATTGTTGGGGGACCGACCTCTGCCATATGCAGTGCATGTAGTGGGTCCAAGTACTAGTTCTGCTCCAACTGCTCCACCACAAGTGTTGGGGACAGTGGGACCAATGCAGACAGATAAAGGACAAGTACAAGGAGTAGTGCAGAGTACTCCTAATACAGTGACTACTTCGGTGGTTCAAGCGCAGATGCACCCACAATTGATACAGAGAATTTAACCAGGTGTACCAATTCTTGAGACAACTTCGAACTTAGTGGTGTCATCGGACCAAGTGCTCCTGAGGCCAATGCTAGTTCAGACTGAGCTGACTCCAATGTTGTTGTCTCAGGCACAGCCACATGGTTTGCCGAAGTTCATGCCAATGACAGGGACACAGTCACATGTGACACCGGTGAGGAATCAGAATATGGGAGTAGTCCTTCCACGAATTACAGGTGTTAGAGCAGCACCAGATGAAATATCGTTGGCGATTACAGTTGGTCCAGCGGTACCATTGTTTGCGCAAAAGAAATCAAATGCACGAGAACAGGGTGAAATGTCACAAAACCTCGCGATTAAGAGAGTGAGTGATCATGTGCAGGTGATATCGTCTATGGGTCAGACCTTTGATGGATCTAGACCTTTAATGGATCTTAGTCCACTTGTTGCACTTCCAAATGCAGTAAATGGACTGAGTGCAAGTCAGAGCTTGAAGCAGACACCAGATTCTGTGGTACAGCAGGTGCCATTGCTGAATGCAAGTATCATCTCATTACAGGGATTGACAGCACAGCATTTGAGTGAATGGTTGGATAGGTTAAATACTCCTCAAAATACATCCAAGGGTGAAGAGCAGATAAAGTGTGTAAGATTAGCTACAGAAATAGCTGAGCTAGTTGAGGGAACAATGGGAGTGAACAGGTTAGAATCCTACACAGAAGAAGAGCTGAGGTATTTGTGCCCAAGGATTACAAAGGAAGAGAGAAAGGTACATCAGAAATTGGCAGATCTGGCAAACAAACATGACATAGAGATTGAAAGAACCAAACATTTAAAAAGGAGTTAAAGGTTAGATTTTGAGGCGAAGGATTTCAAGCACATGTGGTCAGCAGGGATGAAAGCACCTCTAAAATAATTATTGCAGAGTGCTCAGATTTGAGGAGCATTAGAGAAGTGGGAAGGCAGATGGGCAAAGAAGAAGGATAAATGGAAACAAGATTCACAAGAAGGGTCTGAAGGTGTTCAGAAAGAAAGAGATCCAGTAAAGATTTTAACGATGAGACATATTCCAGGGGGGCAGTTTGTTCATGTTCCATGGCACAGGAGTGATATACTGTCCTTCACAAATGATTATCCAAAATTGAGAGAGAAACCGGTTGAATGGTACCAGCAGACAGATAGATTTGTGAAACTTTCTAAATGTCTTTGGGAAGTCTTGAATACTTTGTTGGAAATAGTGGTTCCAGCAGATTTGTGGGTTGAATGTAAGAGAGCGATGGATTGGCCGACGAGTAAACCGGAAAGGGATAGTTACAGGTGTACCATCACCTAAAGTAATGAAACATTATTATAAGGTAATCGAGTTCCTGAAGACGAGAATCTCGCTTAGAAATATTGACTGGCAGAGGATTAACAGGACAGTGCAGGAGACAAAAGAGTCAATACTTACCTATTATGAGAGATTGCTGAAGGCATTCAAGGAGTAGAGTGGGAAGGAATCAATTGAGCCGAAAGACATGTTGCACTTTGTGTTCAGGTTCGTCGAAGGATTGAGACCTGATATAGGGCAGATGATTAAGAGCCATTTGATTTGCTGGCAAGCGAAGCATATTGATAAGGTGTTGCAGTATACAAAGTACTATAGTAATGAGATTGAGTTGAAGCAGAAAAAGCTGAAGGAGAAAGCGATGGTGATGCAAATCAAGGCAGCTTAGACAGGAGTGCAGGGAGCCTTAGTGCAACAGATATTGCAGCAGCAGGTAACTGTCATGTTTCAAACTCAGATGAGAAGTAGGGGTCGTGGAGTCAATAATACTTGTGGTCTGGATTTGAGTACTGTGGTGGTTCAAAATCATGTGCAAGGGATGAAAAAGATGTTACTGTGTCATCTGTGCGGAAACGTGGGACACTCGAAGCGGGAGTTTCCGTTGATGGTGCAGGATGGTGTTGTTCAGCAAAGTGGTGATGTCAATACATTTCAAACTGCGAAAGTTCCTAGATTGAGAGGACTTAATCCTAATGTTCAGAACCAAGTGCAGAATTTTCAACCCATGCAGCAGGTACAAGTGCCATGTGCACAAGTGACACAGTTGCAACCATTGCAGCAGCAGGTTCCCATGGTACCTAGACAGCAAATGCAGAAACCTCAAGCCCTGATGGAACAGCAACAGATGATTGGTACCTTGAAATAAAGAATTGCAAAGATGTGTGCGGCTACGAATCTAAAATGGCCAGATGCATTGCATTTGGTATTGATGTCGATGAGAAACACAACTGACGGAAAGACAGGGCTAGTGACAGGGCTGTCTCCCCATGAAATCCTCATGGGCAGAGCAATGAGGTTACCAGTAGTCCCAGCCAATGCACTTGTCAATATTACAGATGATACAGTGTTGGACCTCTGCAAGGGTCTGGCTGATGTGGTTCGCTCTTTCTCTCAGCAGGTGCAGGCCACCAACCTGCCACCTATCAACAATCCATGGCACAACCTGAGAGCTGGTGACTGGGTCGTTGTCAGAAAGCATGTTCGCAAGACTTGTTTGGAGCCGCATTGGAGGGGTCCTTACCAGGTGGTGTTCACAACTACGACAGCTGTGAAGTGTGCAGGACTTCCAAACTGGATACATGCAAGCCATACAAAGAGAGTGGCATGTCCACCAGATTGTGAAGAAGTGTTGTTGAAAGTACCAACAACAGTGAAAAGGGTTACTGCACCTGAGTCAGAAAAAGAGTCAACGGAGCTTGAAATTGAACCAGAGCTTGCAGAAGATGGTTCCATTACCCCTGTAAGAGACAAGAGTGAAGAATTACAGTAGGGGATGCAAGAACCAATCACAACGGATACAGCAGAAGAGCCTAGCTCAGCAGAGGTTCTCCCAGAAGCAGACGGTCTGAAAAGCAGACAGAGTAAGCGCCAGACCAAGAGAGTGAAAGAGTTGAGACGGATCAAAGTCAAAGTGATTTGACCCCTCCTGAGCCCGTTGCGGGTCCATCAAGAGAAAACACCATAGAGAAAGAGAAGGAGAAGAGTCCAATCCTGAGAAGAATATTAACAGAAGGAACAGAAAAGGGAGATTATTGGCCTGAATCGCAGATGGGGAAGAAGAAGGAACTGGTCATAAATTAAACAATGGAAAAAGAAGTAGACACTACGAGGAAGGCAGATTTAAGTGAAGAAGAACTAAGTGGTGATCAAAGACTGAAAAGAAAGAGAATAACAAGTCGACTTTACGCAGGTCCTGAATGGGCGTGTGCAACTACCAATGAATGACAACACAAGTTTATGTCCTTTTGTTTTGATAGTTAACTTCTGAGTCAGTATTTTGATATTACCTGAAGGTGATCAGGAAGCTGAATTGTTTAGCTAATCTGAAAAAACTTAAGAAAGAGTCTGTTGGAAATAAACCGAAAAGAGACATTGATAACATGATTTGATCACTGAAAACCGTACGTGACAAGATGCTAATCCATTTGACAAGGAAAACAGGTTCCTGAATGTGAAACTGAACTGTGATAGAGAATTTATTTTTTTATTTTTTTATTTTTTACTGCATTTTATATGAGTTACTTCTGCTTTCTGATTCTTTACAGATCTTGTCTGAGTTAAATAATCAAAATAGAAATATTAGGCGCTGTAGATACATGAGTGTTGGATTGGCAATTATGTGTGGAATCTTGTTTATAATAATGATTGTGGGAATGTCTGTTCATGATATGAAAAGCGCTACCATTTCTTCTGCTCCTGAAACTACTACACTAACAACTTTAGAGAGGTTTAAGTTAGATGAGAAGTAGTTGCATGACTATACTAATGCTCAAGGAGAGCTTTCTTCTAGCATATTCTATCGATTGTTGAGTGACTATGTTGAAACCATGGATGCGAGAAATTGTCTTGTATGTATGCAAATTCCTTCATCAGTAGAAGAAGGGGTTACGTACCATAGCTTTCCATTAATTTATGGAATAAGCTGTAGCTCGCTACTAATAAGATTCTATAACCAAGAGTATATACAGTATTTTTCTTCAAAATATGATGTTGTATTTTCATTTGTTCCTAATATTAGATATCTGTGTAAAGTAGCTAAAGAGCATGATATAGTACTAGTTAGAGGATTTTTTGAGCCAACACTAACGTTTGGGACTGCTTATGCACACAAAAATAACCTCACATGTTTGCTTACATCTTTGAAAAAAAGCTTTAAAGGGCATATTGATGATAGGAGAAAAGCATTCAAAGAAAAATCAGAAAAAGGTTTAGAGAAAAGGACTTACAAGAAAGATCATGCTTACACTGCTGTTAAAAAGCAAGGGAAATTAACTTTAGATGCATTGCATGTAGGGAACGTTTGTATATATAGGACAAAACCGCATGCTGACACTTTAATAATGGGTACGAGCAAATGTAGGCATGTGTTTTTGTTTCAGAGTAAATGGACTTTTATGCTGAATGGTCAGGACCAAGCGATTCTATTATATTTGTGGACTTAATGCTTATTACCGTCTTCCCAGGGGATGTTATGGGACATGTTATTTGGGGATATTGACCATATGCGACAGAGGAGGGAAACCTCTTCTGCAATTGTGGGAGATATCTTTGGTGCAGTGATTCCTTCAGTGGGAGTCATTTGAAATTTGATTAAGATACGAAAGTTGTCTACTATTGTGGATAACATGTTGACACATTTTACAGGGGCAATACTCCTGTTAGATACTGAATTAGCCACGGATAGAGCTTTGACGCTTCAAAATAGACTTGCCTTAGACATTCTTTTAGCGAAAGACGGCGGAGTCTGTAGAATGATGAATGCTAGGCATTGTTGTTCGTATATTCTGAACAATGATAAGGAGATAAGAGACTTACTCACTAATCTGACTAACTCAAGAAAGGATTTAAAAGAACTGAAAGAACCAGGTGTTTGGGAAAAGGTTGGAAAAGGATAAACTTCAGTGGGAAATTGGCTTAGTCAAATTTCGAATGGGGTATTATTAAAAATCATACACGGACTATTAATTGAGATTGCTTGCATATTAGGATTATGGGGTTTATGTAAATTATGTCAAAAGTTAAAATTGAAAAGATCTACAAAGAATCAAAGGATGGAAGAATGAAACAGGGAAAGAATCTATAGGGAAGACGTAGGAAGGAGACAAAATACAGCTTAAACCAAATTATGAAAGGTTGGTAAATGAAATGTGTGATGCCATATTGAGTCACCAGAGGAGGGACTCTTGACGCAGATATGCTAATTAGTAATTATTAATGAATATTTATGTGTCTTGATTAACAAAAGCTCATTGAGAAATTAATTGTAGAGAAAATAATGTGCACGTTTGAAAATGTGCCCACGAAGAATGGCAGCCACTTATACGAAAGTGGTACTAAAATAACAAAAAATGTGTGAAATAATGAAAAATGTATAAGAGTAATGTAGTAATATGTCATATTGAGATGTATAACCTATGTTTTGCATTAATTTGTAGAATTAACTTAGCCAAAGCTGTGGCCTGGTTTTCCAGGCCTCATACAGAAGCTGAACTATTAGAACATGCTGGAGGAAAGTGACAATGCTAACTTGACCCTGAACCACCCCATTTTAAAGTTGCTTAGCAGAATGTTCTGCAATGAACAGACGAACAGGAGATGAGGGACTAGGAAATGTTACAAGTTTGATGTAAGACAGACTCGATGTACTTTCCCAGGACTTGAACAATAGAAGCACTGACTGGAGAAGAAGATGCAAGATTTTCGATACCTGATACCAGATGAGCCGGATGATGAGGGCATCATAAAGGGAACCAATCAACTAATTGGGGATGGAGAAATATTAGAACTCAAAGATTTGTAAAATTAATATTATAGGTAAGAGTTATATCTGCATATTGACTGACCAATTAGAAATTAGGGGGATGGACTGAAAAAAATCATGACAAGGGGCTAAAACTTCAGAATTTAGGCAGATGCGGAAGATGTGAGGGGTGAATGCTGATGACGTCAAGAGATGCGGTTTGAGATTCTGTCATTGGGCTCATACTCTTGAGAGCCTGATGCGTTGCAGATCTATTGATGACCTGAAGACGAAGACTGACTTTTTTGCTGATCCATTCTGTGGATAGGTAGCTATGACAATGTGACTGACTGTAACTTTGTGCCTTTTCTTCTAGGTACCAACTGCGCTGTTTTATAATTTTCCCTTCTGGCTAGATGTTTTCCAAATTCACATTTTTCTCTTCCTGAATTGTCTTCACATGAAATCACACATGCTGATGCTAATCTGGGTTAGGTAGGTTTCTTTTTGGGTGACGCTGACAGGGACAAATGAATGATGAATTGATTGCTGAACTCTGCTACTAATGTTGCTATATTCATCTTGTTGGTTTACGCTAAGGCTTTTTGATCATATGTTTTTTAAAGTTCTGATTGGATTGTGTTATTGGTGGTCGCTAACAAACTAATTCTGAGCTGATTAAATAAAGTTTGAGTTAATCAAATGCATTAGAATTGTAATTAATAGGGAAATAAAATTTGTTAAACGTTTCATCCAGTTGTGGTTATTCATGAATTGTTGTTATAATTGTCTATTGACTAATTTCTTTCTTAGTGGTTATTGATTGATTATTTTGGTTACTAATGTCATTGATCATTACATGACTACGATACTCCATGCGATCCAAAAGGTTCATCGGCTTATACGTGTCCCCTTGTAAGTTTACTTATTAAGGACCAGGTGCGTTTGCAGGACCAAGTTGCACAAGTTGGTTGTAACTGTGTGGATATCTTGAACTCTGATGATTAAATCAGTCAATTTTCCAATTCTGTGTTTCCTCCTGAAATTTGTGAGGCCATTAAGGGGCATATTTCTACTCTGTTTGCACCGAATGTGCGTCAAAGATTTTGACGCATAATCGGCACAAACTGTGCACCATATTTAAACTTTGATGCCCGCGAACGCCTAAATCCCGCTGTGTGCATCATTTTCTGGATGAGGGAAACCACCTTGCATTAATGACATGCAAGGTAGGCGTTCCCGTCCATAAAATGACTTAAACAGCTGTGTACCTTATTTATGCTACCGCGCAAAAATGACGCACGGCCGGGTGGCGGAATTGGAAAATGACGCACAACCCGATTTGCATAAAAAAATAACGCCTGGGTCAGGGCAGGCGTTAAAATGGGGCAAACACACCACTACTTAAGGAAAACACACAGAAGCAACAGCAGAGCTCCAAAAGGAAGACATGGAGGTGCTTTTCACCCAGCATCCACGCAGATGCAGAGCACAGGACCAACAACAGCAGCTTCCACAACACCAGCAGGGAACCCAAAGGAAAACCCTTCTGGGACTCCACCAACAAGACATCATTCAGAGGTACAGGCTTAACTGGCAAGCCATTCAACAGCTGCTGCGCAACACTGAGCCACAGTTGTCACCCAGCTTGCAGACACCCCGCACTATTCCACCAGAAACCAAGCTGCTAGCTGTACTACACATGTTGACAAGTGGCTCCTTTCAAACCACTGGCGCCCTGGTTGCTGGGATCTCAAAGCCATCCTTCTCCGCCTTCCCACCCAAGGTACTGGACGCCATCATCTCACTCACACCCCACCACATCAGCTTCCCCAACACACAGCTGAAGCAGAAGGGGACAAAACAGGGGTTTTACCAAATTAATGGCTTCCCACACGTCCTTCGTGCCATTGACTGCACACATGTACGCATTGTGCCACCTCCTGCAACCGAACAGCTATACCGCAACAGGAAGCACACACACTCCATTAATGTGCAGGCCATTGTCGATCACTGGGGTTTGATCACCAACATCATGGCAAAGTATCCTGGGAGTGTACATGAGTCATTCATCTTCCGTCACTGCACCATCAATCAACACTTCTAGGATGGACGATATGGCAATGGCCTACTTATTGGTAAGTACAGAAACCTACTTATATACACACTGCACAGCAACCTTCTATGACACACAACACATACACCACGACATTGACACGTGGACAGGAACACACTGAGGTTGTGACACCGCTAGGCATGTTTGACATCCTCAGCCAATGGGAAATACACCTAGGGTCAAATGACCATTCCAAATAACAACTGATGCCACTCCACAGACACAAGGGAAAGTTTTAAAACAACACAATGACAGACACATGGCCCCAACTGGCAGTACATCTGGGAAGATTAATCTTTAAATATCACATCAATAACACTCAATCCAACACCCTTCAAACCAATACGTACTGTGTAAGGGGTGTGTAATGTGTTTTGCTGCAGGTCAAACACCATGACACACATAGCATGATGATGACTACAATGAAGGTCACGTGCAATCATTGAGGCTGTACCAATATCTCACATCACTCCTGCTCTCACATTGCCCACTACCAAGAAGCAAGTGGACTGTGCGAAGAACACATATTGAATATTGATGGGACAATATTGAAAGTGCACATTCCTACACATACTCATTGCGACAAATCAACACACACACAACAGATGTACTGGCATACGGACCTTCTGAAACTCTAAATGACAACCTCACAACCAAGTTAGCCATCTGAACCTGGACATGTTCAGTAGTATAGGTACACTTTACAACCTGAGTCGACTTGGCAAGGGCAGAGAAATAGGTCTGCAGTGAACTTGTCACACATGTGAAATTAGTGCATAGTCAATTGTTAACACGTCAGTGCTCACAACGTAGGGAGATGTTTTGCACATTGTCACCTTGCAAAATCTAAGGGTCTCACTGATGCTTAAATAAATCTATTGCATATGTCAAATTGTATGGGATGTCCTGGGTACATAGATGCAACCGTGTTACCACCACTGTCGAATTGATTCTGTGTCTGGAAGTATCATCTCACCTCCAGTTAAGACACAGGGCACCTATTTCACAAGTCACAATGCAAGGGAGTACACACTGTAGTGCAACTCTGCAAAAATACTGCTGACATCCGGTCAACAGCCAAACACCCGTTCAGATAAGGAAACAACCCAATGCTGATGGTACATCCTAGAAGCCTAGGAATCCACACAAACACCAATGAGTCACAGACAACACAAGAGAACAACTGCCATGCAAAGTGATATTTATGGTGCAAGCTACATCAACATGTTCTCATTTTCTCTTTCAGCTGATCAGGGGTATGGGATCCAGCCATGGATCATGACCCCATTTGCAAACCCAAGCACTGCAGCAGAGGGTGCCTATAATGCGGCACATAGGAGGACACGCACCATAGTCGAGAGGACCTTTGGCATCCTGAAGTCAAGATTCAGGTGCCACGACATCACCGGACGCAACCACCTCTACTCACCAGAAATGGTGTGCAAAATAATTTTGACCTGTGCCATCCTACACAACATATATGTAAGAAGGAACATTCCCCTATATGAACCAGGCCCACAAATGCCTGAAGAGGAGGAAGAGGAGGATGCTGTCCATCAACATGAGGGGGACCATCCTAACACAGCAGGATTGCGTCGGAGACAACATATTGCCCAAAATGCATTTTAACTCTACTCACCCATCACCACTGTCTTACCATATGTAAATAAACACCTATACTAATCACTATATCATGGTCTGGATAATCAGTTTTGCATAATATTATCTCTAACTATCAGAATCAGAGTGTAGCCTCATGGAGCAATGCTGAAATACCAATTAGGACACAGAACGTTCCTAAACTAATTTGATGCATATGAATGTACAGCCACATTCACTTACAGGTTGGAAACATTGTTCATCACAGCATATGTCACACAACTAAGACACCATCAGTCAATAATGGAAAAAAATTCCTCATACATGAGGCAGTGGATGTGGTATTGCATTGGTAACAGGAATGTATGACCAGACCCTTGACAGCAGTGAGTCGTACATCACCTATCTTTGCAAGGACTATGTGTGACTAGATTTCCATATAAGCAGCAAATTCAGTAGCACAAGTTACCCAGGTATGACTAGTATTGCACACATGACATTCCCTGCACATGGCAGCCCATGTCCTAAGTCCTGACACACCCATGTTCCCGGTCTCACCCCACCCTTCTTCAGAGGTTCCTGGAATGGTAATATGTGTCCCCAGATAATCCTTCCTCTACACACTCCCAGACTCACAATGTAAATCCAGTGTGCTTCCCTCTTTAGTATAGTATGCCATAGCCATTGCACTTCTGTCTGCATGAACGTCAGGTTAAATAATGCACTGGCTTGTAGTCTCTAAGCCCTGTTATCACCTGTACATTGCTTCCCATGTGAAAGGTACTGTTGGCCATTTGAACTCGAATGTCACCTACAGGACTTGTGAGAGACTGACACTGCACACACCTGTGAGCACCTCCATCGAGATCAGCCATGTGAACATGCACTGCCCTTGCAGCTGCTTGGAACAGCATAGAAGCAGCCATTTCATCTATAACAATGTTATCCCTTGCTGTATAAATCAGCTGTGTGACACAGCCCATGGGTTAATGTGTTACGTTCCAACACACAGGACAAACACACTTTTCCGTTTCCACTGTCTTGTTCCTCCTTTGACCACTCTCAGTCTGACCACTGTGTATTTACCTTGTGAAATGTTTGGATTCTGATTGACCCTGGATCCTGTTAGCCTGACTGGCTCCTGTCTTAGCGTTATCCTAAAGGTTCCTTGGGCCTACATTTGTATCATAGTTGCTTTCCCAACCCTCATATTTCTCCTGGGGTATTGTGTCAGGTGGGTCTACAATGCATACTCAAATACATTGTATAGCATAATCAGTTTATTTAATGCACCATGGGGGGGAACCTGTCTCCAAAAAGCCGAATCATGGCCTATCCCTTGTCTGGGTCTCAAGTATACATGAGTGACAAATTGTGACAGTGTACCATGGCTGTATGCATGGATTGGGTATGGTGCCTCCATCACAACAAACAATGTCAGATAATGTGCATGAAATGTCTACACATGTTAGGACCCTGACAGTCCACACACTGATTCACATTGCTCCCGACATATTGATGGGGCTTGTGTGGTGAATAGCTGTGAGAGTAATCAGCACAGAGGCACTGATGTTCCCAGAGGCTGTGGGAATTTTAAAGGCCAACCTGTGTACAAATGTTGTGAGCAAACCTGCCGGTATAAGAATCCTGAGACATTAACTTTGTCAGCACACCAAGGTTGCCCTGTTGACAGTCTCATAACATGTCTGCAGTGACAGGGTTGGACCATCCCCATGTGTGTTCTCAAATCCCCATTGGCTTTCCTTCTATTGATCTGCAAAGGATACTTTGTAGATACAGGAAATAGCTCCACAGACTCATGGCTAGACCTCATGTAACTGTGACAACATAGACCCCAATAATTATACAGGCTAAACATTGGCCCACACACATGAACCAGACACCTCTGTGCATTTTACCACTAGAAATATGTGAACATGTGCTGCTTGGTCCACTGCCACAGGAGAGACATGGCTTTGTCATATGACTCCAACTGTGGCGTAACATTACAATTGTGTATTATATTTGGTACTCCGTGTCACAAACACGGTACCCACATAGTATGATCCCATGCCAGACTCATGGTGGGTTAACAAACAAGTGCCTAGGAAGTAATATCCAACATTCCAGGACATGTGATGGCTATGTTTTGGAACATTGACATGAACAACCGTCTGCTATCTATCCAGTGCATGATTTGTCTTTCGTGGTGTTAATGTTACAAAAAACCTTGGAAGTGCACACAGCAGTTCTTGCTATGTGTATGACCAACACATGTCTTCTCTCATTTCCACACTGACTTGCATCTGAGGGTTGGACACATTGACTCCACATTCATATAAGCAGATTAGCAAAAATGCATCTTGTGAAGTTCACACAGTGGGTCAACATCAATAGTAGTAGCCAAATCACACACATTGACCCATAGGCATTGAGTTATTGTAGTGAGTTGCGTCGCCTTGCTATCCTCTCTTGACGCAAAACATGCCCAAACTGGGTAATACATAATTGTATCCCACAAGTTTGGCCATCTATTGCGTCAGTGAAGCGTGAAAATCCAGTACACCAAGTAGAGGATTATGGTCTGCAGTAGTATGATCTTTCACATGTGCCCATACACCGTAATGCCCAATGTGGGTGCAATCAGCCTA
This sequence comes from Pleurodeles waltl, assembly GCF_031143425.1. NCBI lineage: Eukaryota > Metazoa > Chordata > Amphibia > Caudata > Salamandridae > Pleurodeles > Pleurodeles waltl. The sequence continues at coordinate 227,260,172 of NC_090443.1, forward strand.
TCTCTGTATTTTCACAACTTTCATGTCCCACTCAAAATGAGAAATGACCCAAACCCTGTTAATGACAGAAATGTTGACGCACATGCGTCAAAAAAGAGGCACATGCATTTAAAAATGACGCATATGCGTAGAAATATGACGCACAATGCCCTGAAACATCCATTGGTCCTGAGCGGTAATTCCCACACTGTCCCCCCGGAAATTGGTTAAGTATAACACATATTTACCAGTATGGATGCGGGGTTATTTCTTATCATGTGCGTAAAAAAAATGACGCACAGACAGTAAGCGTCATTATGTTTTGACGCATAACAAGAAAAATGTACCGCATTTGAGGCAGGAAGTGATGTAATAGGATATCCTGTTTACAGATTTGGTACAGTGGATGTACTTTCACTTTCACTTTGCAGTCTGTGATATTTCCTGACTGAGTGGCTGTGTACAGACTTGTCTCGTTGTGCATTTTGTGATTTTGTCTCCAGTGTGGTCTTTAAATTGTCTTTTTGTGTATAATAACTGTCTGTGGTATCCTGTCTGAGTGGTTTTGTAGTCATTTGTGTTGTCAACATTTGTCTTTGTTGTGTTGGGAATCTGTTGTGGGTAGTGGTAGTTTGGGTATGGCTGTGTTTGTAGTTATTTTGAATTTTCCTGCCCCACTTTCCCTCTATTCACTTTTGTTCCCCTTTATCCTCTCTTTATTTTTGGTGCAATAATGTTGGATAGGCCTTGTCTTGGCAGGATGGGAGAGGAGGAGCTGGGTGGTTTTATTTGGCTGGTGTGCCACTTCTTACCCCGGATGAACGAGGCAGGTGGTTGTGTGATCCAAGGCTATCACACAGAGGCAAGGAGGCTCTGGTGGGCAAGAGAATATACAACACACCGCAAAATGACCACCAGCTGAAGCACCGCTGGGCTGACCTTGTTGCCAGGGAGCAAGATCTGCTGGACCACCTGGGGATTGTGATTGGTGGCCATGTCGGTGAGTACAAATCAGAGTAATGTGCACGTTTAAATGCTCTGTGGTGACAGTAGTTGATTTTTTCATATTCTGCCAACAATGTTTTTTGAACATGTGGAATGCTAGTGAAACATACAGGGCCATATTTCTACTTTGGTAGCACCGCAATTGTGACCTGTTTTGAAGCAAGAGTGGCGCAAACTTACAAAATACAATTGTATTTTGTAAGTTTGCACCGTCTTTGTGTCAAACAGCAACACAAATGTGGTGCACAATATGTATAGATATGGGCCACAGTTGCCTGTGAGGTATACAAATTTCCTACACATTACCGTCATTTGTTGACGCAACAGCTAGACTAACTTTCTAAACACAACAGGAGCCTGAAAATTAGTGCTGGCTTCACGTCAATTTATGATGGCAATGTGGCTCAAACATATGTTTCATGTGTGGTCGTTGAGTGTATCAGGACACATATCTTGGAAATCCAGATATTTTCCTGAAATATTGTGTCCCTCAATTGTTTTCAGATAGATGTCTGAACGGGATTCTGACACATACGTAACAAGTTATAGCTTACCTCAGGTAACATCTTAGACTGATATTTTGAGTTTGTAGTGCCACATTTCAATTAGGGATGGCTGGCAAAAGGTATGCTCACAGGTTCCTATCTCTATGGTTGGTGCAACTCACCATAGCTGTGGCACATCAAATGAAGAAAATGATACAAATTGAGGGCTAACAACTGTCCCTGGCCCTCTGCACATTGTACCTGTGTGTCTAAAATTGGTCTTAGTCACAATGTCTGGGTGACTGGTATTGCACTCCTCACGGAAAGTGGCTTTGGATGTCTCTCATGGATACACATGATGAGAGGAATACACTCCATGATTTTGTCTGCTCACTAATGAGCATGTTTGCCACCACATGATAGTTAGGGCCACTGCATGTGTGCGGATATGTGTGTAACACTCACTGGAGTCCCTGTGTCTGTACATGTTTGCAGTGTTATGTAGGATGCAGTATCATCATGTCTGAGAGGCTTTACTTTCTGAGTTAATATTACACATAGCATTTGTCTTAGGAATTGTTGCACAGTGTACAGACATTGAGCACATTTCTCCCTTCCATGCTTTACAGGTGGACCTGCACCCTACACTATTGAAGAGGTGGTTGATTTGCGGACCAAGATATCTCCAGTAAGTTTTGATATTTCTGTTCTGTGACGTATTTGCTGATGATGTGTGATTGACTCCTGTGTGTTGGACACATAGCAAGGTGTGATGCACTGGTCAATCATCTGTTTTGTTCCTTGAGTGGAGTATCATTTTATCTCCATCTTTGAGTTGGCCAATCCTTATCGTATTGTCATATTTTGGGATTCTAGGTTAGTCCTGTAGGCACGGCAATGTGAATAGGGATGAGTTATGTGGATAAAACTTGAAATCTGAAAATTTAGCAGTGGACCATATTAGTTAATTAGTCAGCCAGTCAGACCCTGATTCTCCCAGAATAGAGATGCCAAAGTCTTACCCACAGACTTCAGCTTCCCTATTCACTAGTGAACATGTTGGACTGTATGTTAAACTTCCTAGCAGCATGTAGCTCCACATGTTGTGCTACGAGTATGAGGCACTTGAGTACAATGGCCTAGGTGTGCATGTAGCTCATGGCCAGAGGTGTGCTTGCATCTATCTGTTTGTTGTAAGTCATGGCTTACTGGTAGGAAATGATGTAGACAAAGGTCTGCATTTCCAAAGATAAGTGTTGATGGGATTGTCCAAGGTTTGGGTATATCCTATTTGGAGTTCCTCCTTACCTGTGGTGTCCTGGCCAATCCCATGTACAGCTTTCCAAAGCTTCATGGGTGTCCTTTTTGTTAGAAATTATTAGTTGCTTGTCCACACCCCCCCCTCAGGCACAGGCGTAGGGTTGTGTGTAGTGTACCTAGGACTGATGATCCAAGTTTGGTACACAGACATGTAAATCAGAAAATCACTTGTCCAAACCTAGGATACCCACTCATGATTAGCACATGCATTCTATACTGGCAATTCCATTTACAACTCGCAGATCTTGTGGCCCTAGATTGCCATCCAGAACATAGAAATTTGTTGGCCTGTCAGTGGTGGAGGATATGCAGCATGATTTTTACCTGACAACTGGTAGAACTATGATTCCAAAGTCATTCCAGTTGTTACCCATCTTGTAAGGTTTGGATGTGCTATTTGATGATAGGACATTTGCAGGCTGGCTTGCCATATACTTACTCAGGGACTATCAGTGATCTGTATGATGATATGGGCTGTTACAGGTACATTAGGGCCCATATTTATACTTTTTGACGCAAAACTGCGCCAACGCAGTTTTGCGTAAAAAAAATTAGCGCCGGCTAACGTCATTCTGAAGCGCCATGCGGGCGCTGTATTTATTGAATGACGTTAGCCGCCGGCGCTGTCTGGTGTGCGTTAAAAAAAACGACGTACACCAGGCAGCGCCGGCGTAGGGGGAAAATGGCGTATGGGCGTCCACAAATGGTGCAAGTTAGGCTGAGGCAAAAAAATCGCCACAACCCGATTTGCGCCATTTTTTTACGACGCCCATCCCCCATTGAAATGACTCCTGTCTTAGCAAAGACAGGAGTCATGCCCCCTTGCCCAATGGCCATGCCCAGGGGACTTCTGTCCCCTGGGCATGGTCATTGGGCATAGTGGCATGTAGGGGGGCACAAATCAGGCCCCCCTATGCCACAAAAAAAATTTAAAAAAATACCTACCTGGACTTACCTTAATGTCCCTGGGGTGGGTCCCTCCATCCTTGGGTGTCCTCCTCGGGTGGGCAAGGGTGGCAGGGGGTGTCCCTGGGGGCAGGGGAGGGCACCTCTGGGCTCATTCTGAGCCCACAGGTCCCTTAACGCCTGCCCTGACCCAGGCGCTAAAATCCGGCGCTAATGCAGGTTTTTAAGACCCGCCCACTCCCGGGCGTCATTTTTGCCCGGGAGTATAAATCCGACGCATATGCATCGGAGTCATTTTTTAAGACGGAATGCCTACCTTGCATATCATGAACGCAAGGAAGGTGTTCACGCAAAAAAATGACGCTAACTCCATGAACTTTGGCGCTAGACGCGCCTAACGCCAAAGTATAAATATGGAGTTGGTTTTGCGTCGAATTTGCGTCGAAAAAAACGACGCAAATTTGGCGCAAACGGAGTATAAATATGCCCCTAGATGTATTGTCTGATTTACTTCTTGAGCCATTTCACACAATGCAGTACCTAATGTTTGATTTTCTATTTGTCTTAACAGCTGCCAATATAACTCCTATCCAGCTTCGAGAGTTTCAGCGCAGGGCAATGCGTTACCGCCACATTCTGGATGTGGAGTCTGGGTACCGCAACATGGCAAGAAGATATCGCCATGAAAGACCCTCCAGAGTGTGGAGGTCATTTGCACAAGGGGGCCCTTCCGTGTCCACCACAGCCACCATCACCACCACCACCACTACCACCCAGGTGGCACCAACAGCAGCTGGGACCTTTGCAGGGCCATCTACAGAAACAGCTCCAGGACCAGTCACAGCACCACCTGCACCTCAGCCTATGGACAGGGTACCGACAAGGGCCCATACTTCATCGACTGGCAGCCAGACCACCCCTGCTGCAGCCATAGACCCTGCAACTTTTGCCCAGATGCAAAGGAACTTGGACCGTGTCCTACGGAAAATGACCAGACTGCAGCAGGAGGTGGCACAAGTCAACCGGAGAGTGCGTGCCATTAAAAAGACCCTGAGGAGGGCCCCCTTGTAGGCTTCTACTCAGACATGGTTCCCTCACCTCCCTTCTCATTCCTGGTTCTTTAACTTAGTGGGTTTAGGGGGCTTAATGTTAGGTTAGTATAGGCTGTTGGTTTAGTTAGTAGTGTGGGGGGGGTGGGGGTTTCATACTTTTTTTGCGACTGTTTTTTACTATGCGTGTGGTTGGGAGGGTGGGTGGGGGGCAATGTTGGGGTTAGGGTGTTTTAAAAATGAACAAAATAAAAAAAAGTTAAATTAAAAAAAATATATATATATATTTGTTTAGTATTAGATAGTATGTGTTTAGGTTAGTATCTGTTGTCCTCCATGTGTCCCGTCTCATAAGGGAGGGTAGGGGGGTTGATGTTTAGATCGTTTTGTTAAATGTGATAAATAAGTCTAGCTTAGGTTAGTTAGGGACAGTTGTGGGTAATGTGTAGTTAGAGTAGAATAGGTTAGGTTAGGTGTCTCCCATGGTTTCAGCTTCTGCTTTTACTGTTTAATAAAAATCTAGGTAACCCTTTACAGTATGTGTAAGCACACATGCTTGTAGATCAGGGCCTTGTCATGAGTGAACAGTGTCTCTTTTGTACTAGCTTGTGTGTCCCATGCTGCAACCATACCCCAACTGAGCTGTTACAATGGAGCTACACCAAAGCTACTTAGCTAAGATTCGGCCATCCATTGCACACACCACTCACGGTTACTATGGATCCCAAAGTGTGGTTATTTTGTGCTGTATGTTTTCAATGTCAGATTTGATATTGGGGACACTGTGTAAAGTCTGCCTGCAGCCTGATGTCAAAGCAAATCCTTTTAAGGTGAATGGTAGTATGCTCTCATGTAGTATGGTATACATAATTCACACATATCATTTGTTACAATGTTCAGCACAGTTACTTATTTGTATGGAAACTCATATACATCCCTTCATGCTGTTTGGTGTGTGTTAGGTAAAAATTGGTGAAAATGTCACATACGTAAGTTTTGACTTTCAGTAACAATCGAAGGCACTATTTTCTGGCTTAGACATCTCTTGAGGAGGCGTTATTCTGTACAACACAGCATTTTGGTGGATAGTTTATATTTTGCTCAGAAATAACCCTCAGGGAGGGCAGATGATGGTACAATCCAGGCCAGGTGTATAGACAATCAATGATCCTTGAGCTGAGATTAACATCACTGATGGCCATCACGGTTGATGTGTCACATTACACAGAGACAAAGTTGTTGTGTAAGTGCTATTTATTTGAAAGTGCTGTAGTGCTATATGTACATTGTCCATGATTGTGAGTCCATTAGTGTGACATTTTCCATTGTGATCCTACACAATTGCAAAAGGACATGTCATTGGACATGCTGGGGTGAAGTGTCAGACAGGGCAGAGGGACAGGATTTGCCACTGAGGTAGTGAGAGACAATCGCAGGGCAGGGTGACAAGATAAACAGTGGGTTGAAGAACAGTGCTTGAGTACAGTTGTTGCAAGACTGGCATGTTACAAAGCACAGGACCTTGGTACTAGGTGGCCATGTGGCAGGGACTAGTGCTACTGGGTACTTTTACGGGTGAAGGTGATCTGCTCCACGTCTTCATCTTCTGATGTGTGTGTAGTCTCCTCTGCCCGTGGTGGTTGTGAAGGGGCAACAAACACCTCAGTTTTTGAAGACGTGGAGTCAGACATCCCGGTACCTGCTAGCTGTGGGGGCCTTAAGGGCAGTACTGCAGCAAGGAGGAGCTGCTGGTTCTTAAGAATAGCAGCCACATCACGGTGGTAGGCAGCCAGGGGTTCAATATTGCATTTGTGCACGCATTGACAGGATTGTTGTTGTAGGTGTTGGGTCAAGTCTATTACAGCTGTGCTGATCTCCTTCAAACTTTTTTCAACTTCCTGCAAGATTGTGGTTCGCCCTTGCATACCTGCTGCCTGTTCTTCAGTTGACATCATGCACGAACGCACCCCCTCAAGGCTGGCTGCCATAGTTTGCCTCCCCACCCGCACCTCCTTGGCCAGCTCCCGCTGTACTCCAACTACAGTTCGCTCAAAGCTGGTGCCAGGGTCGTCAGAGTCCTCAGCTGTGTAGGAGCTGGCAGGTCATACAATTGGGGTGGTGGGTGTGACCTCTGTGAAGGCTGCTGTATCTGTGCTCCTCCTTGTGACTGCAGGTGGGCTCTGGAGGGTTCCAAGGACATCTTGGAAGGTCTGCTGGCTGATGTTTGTCAGCTCGTCTTCCATGTCATCAGGGAAGTCCAGGACAGGCATATCGGCAGGAGAGCCATCGTACTCTGCAATGAGATACGGTACAATTAGTGTCTGTGTTGCGGGCTTTGTAATGTGACATGCCTGCCTTCCGATTATTTTAACATTGTGATCTTGGTCCCTGTTCATTGTTCCTGTCTTTCATATTAGCATTCTCCCAGGCCTATGACCCACCTGCATGTCACATGTATTGTGGTCAGTTTGTGTACTTGTCAGCATCACATCTTCTTGGTGTTGGTTCAGGCCAAATTGTGAATTGCCACCTTCTTGTCCTACTCAACCCTCCATCTACTTTCATTCTCATGGTGAAGCCTTTCACTGGCTGTGGGTGCTCTGATGGCACAAGCACCACACTTAACAATCTGGACCTGCCCCAGTCTCTGATCTTTCACATCCACCTATATGCAGTTGAGATGTAGCATATACTATGTCTAGCTTTGTTATGGCACAATATGGATGTCAGCATTGATAATGTGTACTGCTGATGTTGGGGAATGTGTGGTACATTGGATTGCACTGGTAGTCGTAGCAGGGTTCTATTTCCGCCTCTAACTTGCAGGTGTATTTCTGTAACAAGTTACATGTGTCCTCTCCATCAATGCTGTTGTCTGAGCAGTATGACATTTGGGATGTTGCATGGTGTCATTGGAGCTATTGTGACCCAGACACAGGGTGGTCCCTGACATATGCAGCATGGGTATGACTTTAGTGCTGTATACCGCCTAAGGTAATGACAATGGCTGATGTTTGTAGCTACTTTGGACAATCACATTTGACAGCATTGGAACATTTGTCTTGATTTCAGGGGATTGATAACGTTGTCATCCTGAACCCTCTAATTTGGGTGTGTTTGATCCATGGGGACGTTACTGCCATTAGCTACTTGACCTGCACACACAGCAGAGGTGGTAGTGGCCACTGTTTTCAATGTTACATTCCACTTGCAGGTATGTTCAGACGTTGTTAATTGGGCCCTAGTTAATGTAGGGAGAATACTGGCTGACGTGTGACGGGCTGCCAGTTTTACGTTGTACCCTGCCCTCCTGGCCTGCCTTTACCTTTGCAACATCATTGGCACGGCAGAATACCCCCATGCAAAGGTCGTTGGTGTTGTGTAGTAGTATGCCCCAGGTTTCCTCAGAACGGGCCATGCCCCCGTGCCGTGCCCCTTTACCCATTCCACTCCCTGAATATCATGACTTACATGCATTTTATAGTAGGTATGTCCACCCCCCTGCTTACAGTTAACATTTGTGCATTTTAATTCCCCATGCCACTTACCCTGCATGTGCGTTGTCTCCTGGTAGTCCGCGCTGTCTTGTCCTTGAATCCCTGTGACGATCTCCTCAGGGATGATGTCTGTCACCATCTCCCCTATGTGGTCCAGGGCCTCCTGCGGTGCTGGACTCCCACCTCCAGTCTGCAGTGCTGCCTTCCTGTTCCTGGCCATCTTTTCCTTGGTCATGTGCTTGCAGTCATGCCAGTGTTTCTTGCACTCAATGACTGTTCTCCGTCCTTCTGCCACACTATTGAACTTGTCAACAGTTTGTTGCCATATTGCCTCTCTCCTACTGATTGGCAACTTTGAGGTGACAAACAGTTGGTGCTGGTATTCAGTCACCTATTTAACCAGAATTTCCTGCTCCTCTGCACTGAAGCGTCTCACAGTCATTTTCGCAGCGTTTTCCCTTACGATGTGACGCAGTGGTTTGAGTAAAAAAAAAATGATTCACACCTGTAGTTTGCGCCGCCGCAAAGAAATGGCGTTAGCCGGTGATAATATTTTTGACGCAAAACTGCGTCGCCGCAGTTTTGCGTCAAAAAGTATAAATATGGGCCTAAGTCCACAAGTTCTTTGCGGATGGCCAATTTATCTGATTACATGTTTAAAGCTTCAACTGATACTTGTAAAGTGTTCAACAATGAACTGTAAGTCATCGTACTGTGGAATCATTGCAGTTGTCGTTATGGGCGTGGTACCTGCTGGGCAGTTTGTATTTGCTCAGTCACTATACATAGGATTCGCAACAGTTACTCTCTCTCTAGGCTGTTGCGAGGGTTCAGAGGGCATTAACGCAGGTTTTTGATACTAAAAGCTGCCATCTTGTATCTCTGTCCTGGCTGTTGTAGGTGTGATTGCATTTGCTGTTTTGTGCTCCTCTGTATTTTCTTGTACATTACCTTGACCCCTATCCACCACGTTGATTGTTTTCACCTACATGACCTGTATGAAGTCTACATTGCTTGAAATTGAAATGGATCGCAGCCACAAGTTGACCTAGAAATCCAGGACTTGAGATGATCCTGTGGGTTGAATAAGGATAAATTGTGGGGTAGTTTAGAATATTGGTTATCAAGGTTTATTCTGTTCCTTTATCCAGATGATTAACCTGGGATATACTTTTTGGGAGCAATTTATCGCCTGATTGTAGGAAAGTACCATCTTGCCTGGCATGTTACCCCCATATTTCACTGTATATATGTTGTTTTAGTGTATGTGTCACTGGGACCCTGCCAGCCAGGGCCCCAGTGCTCATAAGTGTGCCCTGTATGTGTTCCCTGTGTGATGACTAACTGTCTCACTGAGGCTCTGCTAACCAGAACCTCAGTGGTTTTGCCCTCTCTGCTTTCCAAATTGTCACTAACAGGCTAGTAACCAATTTCACCAATTCACATTGGCATACTGGAACACCCTTATAATTCCCTAGTATATGGTACTGAGGTACTCATGGTATTGGGGTTCCAGGAGATCCCTATGGGCTGCAGCATTTCTTTTGCCACCCATAGGGAGCTCTGACAATTCTTACACAGGCCTGCCACTGCAGCCTGAGTGAAATAACGTCTACGTTATTTCACAGCCATTTACCACTGCACTTAAGTAACTTATAAGTCACCTATATGTCTAACCTTCACCTGGTGAAGGTTAAGTGCAAAGTTACTTAGTGTGTGGGTACCCTGGCACTAGCCAAGGTGCCCCCACATCGTTCAGGGCAAATTCCCTAGACTTTGTGAGTGCGGGGACACCATTTCATGCGTGCACTATACATAGGTCACTACCTATGTATAGCGTCACAATGGTAACTCCGAACATGGCCATGTAACATGTCTAAGATCATGGATTTGTCACCCCAATGCCATTCTGGCATTGGGGAGACAATTCCATGATCCCCCGAGTCTCTAGCACAGACCTGGGTACTGCCAAACTGCCTTTCCCGGGGTTTCACTGTAGCTGCTGCTGCTGCCAACCCCTCAGACAGGTTTCTGCCCTCCTGGGGTCCAGCCAGGCCTGGCCCAGGAAGGCAGAACAAAGGACTTCCTCAGAGAGAGGGTGTTACACCCTCTACCTTTGGAAAAAGGTGTCAGGGCTGGGGAGGAGTAGCCTCCCCCATCTTCTGCATAAGCCAGTCTACACTGGTTCAGGGATCCCCCAGCCCTGCTCTGGTGTGAAACTGGACAAAGGAAAGGGGATTGACCACTCCCCTGACCTGCACCTCCCAGGGGAGGTGCCCAGAGCTCCTCCAGCGTGCCCCCGACCTCTGCCATCTTGGATTCAGAGGTGTACTGGCACACTGGACTGCTCTGAGTGGCCAGGGCCAGCAGGTGACGTCAGAGACTCCTTCTGATAGGCTCTTACCTGTGTTACTAGCCTATCCTCCTTCCTAGGTAGCCAAACCTCCTTTTCTGGCTATTTAGGGTCTCTGCTTTGGGGAATTCTTCAGATACCGAATGCAAGAGGTCCTCATAGTTCCTCTGCATCTCCCTCTTCACCTTCTGCCAAAGGATCGACCGCTGACTGCTCAGGACGCCTGCAAAACCGCAACAAAGTAGCAAAGACGACTACTGCAACCTTGTATCGCTTCATCCTGCCGGCTTTCTCGACTGTTTCCTGGTGGTGCATGCTCTGGGGGTAGCCTGTCTCCTTCTTGCACCAGGAGCTCTGAAGAAATCTCCTGTGGGTCGACGGAATCTTCCCCCTGCAACCGCAGGCAACAAAAGACTGCATCACCGGTCCTCTGGGTCCCCTCTCAGCACGACGAGCGTGGTCCTTGGAACTCAGCAACTCTGTCCAAGTGACTCCCACAGTCCAGTGACTCTTCAGTCCAAGTTTGGTGGAGGTAAGTCCTTGCCTCCCCACGCTAGACTGCATTGATGTGTACCGCGTGATTTGCAGCTGCTCCAGCTCCTGTGCATTCTTCCAGGATTTCCTTCGTGTACAGCCAAGCCTGGGTCCCCAACCCTCTAAACTGCAGTGCACAACCTTCTGAGTTGTCCTCCGGTGTCGTGGGACTCCCTTTTCTGACTTCAGGTGGACTCTGGTTCACTCCTCTTCTAAGTGCCTGTTCTGGTACTTCTGCAGGTGCTGCCTGCTTCTGTGAGGGCTCCCAGACTTGCTGGGCACCCCCTCTGTCTCCTCATCCAAGTGGTGACATCCTGGTCCCTCCTGGGCCACAGCAGCATCCAAAAACCCTAACCGTGACCCTTGCAGCTAGCAAGGCTTGTTTGCGGTCTTTCTGCGTGGGAACACCTCTGCAAGCTTCTTCATGACGTCGGACATCCATCCTCCAAAGGGGAAGTTCCTAGTCCTCTTCGTTCTTGCAAAACACCAAACTTCTTCCATCCAGTGGCAGCTCCTTTGCACCCTCAGCTGGCATTTCCTGGGCATCTGCGCACTCTCGACACTGTCGTGACTCTTGGACTTGGTCCCCTTCTCTTGCAGGTACTCATGTCCGGAAATCCACTGTTGTTGCTTTGCTGGTGTTGGTTTTCCTTGCAGAATCCCCCTATCACGACTTCTGTGCTCTCTGGGGGTTGTAGGGGCACTTTACACCTACCTTTCAGGGTCTTGGGGTGGGCTATTTTTCTAACCCTCACTGTTTTCTTACAGTCCCAGCGACCCTCTACAAGCTCACATAGGTTTGGGGTCCATTCGTGGTTCGCATTCCACTTTTGGAGTATATGGTTTGTGTTGCCCCTATACCTATGTGCTCCTATTGCAATCTACTGTAACTTTACATTGCTTGCATTACTTCCTTTTGCTATTACTGCATATTTTTGGTATTGTGTACATATATCTTGTGTATATTTGGCCTCCTCATACTGAGGGTACTCACTGAGATACTTTTGGCATATTGTCATAAAAATAAAGTACCTTTATTTTTAGTATATCTGTGTACTGTGTTTTCCTATGATATTGTGCATATGACACCAGTGGTATAGTAGGAGCTTTGCATGTCTCCTAGTTCAGGCTAAGGTGCTCTGCTATAGCTACCTTCTATCAGCCTAAGCTGCTAGAAACACCTCTTCTACACTAATAAGGGATAACTGGACCTGGTACAGTGTAAGTACCCCTTGGTACCCACTACAAGCCAAACCAGCCTCCTACATTTGGATCCAGATATTTTTCTAATTCATCTCTTTTTCCAGGAGTGAGTGGGTTGGGAAGGCAAGCTAAGTTACCTGGCATTGAGCATATTGCAGCTCCATGATGTTTTAGGAAGGTGAACTTTGCACTGGGATTCAGTCTTACAAACAAAAAAATCAATAATGGGGACATAAGAGGACTCCCCTGGGCATTACCTGTTTCGTCACATGTCTCACTAGCTCTAATTTATTTATTTGCTTTTAGTTTTCTGGAGTCCCTCTTCTGGTTTGCCTGTTTCTCTCCAGGCTGTTTCCCTATCCTACTGGATCACATTTCCTTGGCATTTATTATAGCTGTTGTGCGTGGTTTGGTAGCAGTATTGGTAGTAATAGCAGTACCAGAGCTGTAGTACCAGAGCACTACACTTCATTCAATGCCTCAATGCCTTAATGCGCTCTGGTTTCCCCCCGTTTTAAAGGATGTATGCAGCAGGTATTTGAGGAGTGACTGCGCTGATCCAAACTATTTTGTATGCCTTCACTATAAGTCCAGTGAGTGCCACCATACCCCTTACCATCCTGTGGGCCAAGGCACAGAAGGGCACGAGCACACTCTATTCTCTTTTTTATGGCCCTTGATGGTCCTTGGTGGCCCTTGATGGGCAATGATGACTTAGGGGCTGATTTAAGAAAAGTGGCACTGCACCCAGTGCAGCGCCACTTTCCTTGCGCTCCTTAGCTCCCCCTACCAACACCATGTGTGCACCATATTTAAAATACCATGCACCATGGCACAGGGTAGGAGGCAATAACATAAACATTTCTGATGCTATTGATGTACTCTGCAGCAGTAGCACCAAATTTTTGGCACTACAGAGTACAGTGTGGCAGAGTACATAGGAGCCCAATGTATTCCATGGCATTCGCCCTTTTAATGTATGCTCTGAGCAGGTATTAAAAGTGCAAAAAAATTGGCTCAAGGAACTCTCTTTGATTTCCTTGTGCCATTTTTTTCGCCCCCCTAACGGGGGAACGCCCCCCCTTGCATACACTGGGTCATTCATAATGTAGTGCAAAGGTTTACAAAGTGGCACAATGCATGCATGCATTGTACCACTTTGTAAATATGGTGCATGTAAAAAGCCACTTTAGCTCTGCCTTAGCGTCAAATAAATTATGCTATGGGTGCGCTAGGGCCCCTTAAATTAGGCCCTTAGTGTCTTATGGGGGGATAGAAGAGTTTGTGTGGGAGCTCTTTATAACCTTAATCGTCTTATGTAACTTGTGGTTTTGAAAGACATTCTGGTTCAAGGACGTCGGTTCAGGTTTTGTGAAATTACCAGAGTCATTATGCATGTAGGTGAATTATGTAGGTGAAATCTATGCCAGAGGGCAACTAAATGTGTGCCGCACAGTATACAACAAATGTCTGACAGCTACCTGGCCGGCTGGTGGGGGGCGTGGTGGGCAGACCTGCCAAGAGAAACCAGCTGCAATAGCCTACTGCCAAATGATTCCACTCATCACCGGACATGTCAGCCACTCTGAGCCTACCTTTCTGTCTCCTCCACCCCCTGCCACTCTCACCACTCTTACTGTACTCTTGCTCGTGTCCTGTTGCCTTGTTCCACCTCATACTGCAAGAAGTATGGGTCTTCCCAGCCTTTTTGCTATCCTCAGCCTGACCCCACTTCGCATCAGTAGCTCCGCAGTGGCCCTGGTGGTATAACAGTGGTGGTTGCGTTGAGGCGGCCACAAAGCCATAAAGCATCCTGGCTGTGCCCCGGCAGCAGCAGCAGAGATCCTCTGCTCCTCCCCTGGTACTTGTGACGGCGTGCAACAGACAAAGGGGGGGAGAGTTTCCATCGCATTTCCCTTTTTTCTGTGTGTGGCCCGGTGCCTGTTATAGAAGTTATGGGGGGACTGCAGGAAGTTCCTGGGATGGCAGCGGCAAAGTTCCACTGTGCATCTCTCTCTCCCTCGATTGCATGAATGCAGCAGTACGACACTCTTTAAAACTCAGCAACCCCTCTCACCGTGCCTCTCTGGTCACAGAGCAACAAACTAGTGAAGAAGAACCACAGCAGGAAGCAAGATCAGAAAAATGGAGGCAGGTAGACAAAAAAAATATCTGGGGAAGACCACCCTAAGGCTGTCAAGTCTAACACAAATATATAATTAAAACATGCCGGCTGAAAACGCGTCACCTTTCCTCGTTAAACACAACAACGCGCCGAGACCATTAGAGCACCAGCAAATTTATTGAAAAGACCTTACGCGTTTCTGAGCTTTCGCTCCTTGATCACAGGTTGATGCAAATGCCTACTTTGTTTTTCTTTTTTTGTCCTCATTCAGCCCCGCCTACTGAGACACCTCTTCGTTCCTGTAACCTTTTTCGCCCTCTTGACTAAGAAGAGAGACTCAAGTCAGGGGGTGCACCTTTGTAACTCCCGGTCCGCCTAAACAGACCTGCTGAGGCATCGAACGGTGCTTAATCATTGGACTGAGGCAAGAAAAAGATCATTGGGACAGTTTCACATAGATACCCAGCAGCAAACTTAGCAGGGGAGCAGATTTAGGCTATTCCTGCCAATTTAATAATGGTGACCACATTTCTACGCTTTTCTTTGAGCCCTGCACATTTAGGTCCATATTTGGACGAAGAGCAGCATTCAACCAGTCTGTATAGCTCGGAGAGTGCTCCTTCAACCATTTTTTGCAGATTTCATTCCGACCCAGCACAATTACATAGAACACAAATGAACGATTGCTTTTGTTCACCCTTTTCCATATCCCCTCATCCTGGAGCTGCCCAAATATAATTAATGAGAGTGATACATTAATTTTCCAGCCTAACATAGATGATAATGCCCTAAAAACCTCCTCCCAAAACAACCGGATGGCAGGGCAGTCCCAGAACATGTGTATATCCGTTGCTCCTAGCCCGCCACATTTCGGACACTTGATCACCTCCCCCTTTTTAAATTTGGACAGTTTTGCCGGAGATATGTAGAGTATAAAGATGTTTTTTCCTTAATGGGGCCGGCTTCACTACTTCATACAATGTTGTATACGACTTCTTCCAACATAACCCAAGCTTGTTGCCTAGCATCACCTTACCCCATAAATTGCTAGGTAGGTCAAAGTTCTGATCCAAAGTTTCTAATATTTCCCAATACCAAACCGCCACCCTCTTCCCCGAAGCGGAGAGTGCCAGGTCTAAAAAAGAGTCCTCCAGGGCATTTACCTCTCCCAATCCCCCCTTAGTTTCTTTTTCCCACTGTCTTATCTGTAAATATTTTAACCTGGACAGAGAACCGTCCGTTATTCTTACCAATTCATCCCAAAGGCATAAAGTACCATCTCGCGCAATCTCCCACCACCTTTCCACACCTGTCCTTTTAAGTGGTAATGCGAGGATATCCTGACAGCATTCTGGGGTGCCCGGGGAATCCCAGATAGGGGCCTGATAGCTATAATAATGTACACCTAACCGCCGCCTCAACTGGTACCAACTCCTTGCCATTCCTTGCAACACTTTTAGTTTAACTTTTTTGAAGAATTTAGGGTCACCAAATTTAAATAAAAAAGACTGTAAGCCCCCTTTTTCAGACAACACCATAGCCTTGTACATTCTGCCCACTGCTGAACCGTCTGGGGATATAAACAGCATCCTTGAGTTTTTAAACAAGAAAGCCCACGCATAATATGTCAAATCAGGGAGAGCCAGTCCTCCTTTTTCCCTCCTTCTGCGTAGCTTTTTCCATGATATCCTCGGCCCCTTTGAGTTCCAGATAAAACTACTTATCGCTTGTTGCATTTTATCTAGGTGCCCCTTGTACATTGCCAAGGGTATAGCTGAAAACACAAAGTTCCATTTGGGCAGAATAAACATCTTAACTAGATTTATCCTCCCAAGAATCGTCAAAGGGAGACATGCCCATGCAAATGCCTACTTCCATTAATATTTTAAATACCACCACCATTTTCTCACAACACCAATGACAGCATAAACGAAGGACTAACACAACTGATTTTTTAACAGGAAAACTATCGCCCATCTTTACATATACTCTCTACTTCTTTCAATATGGTATACTATATTTAAATCAACATCAAATTTATTTATATATTTCCTATTATCCAATATTACAGAATATAAGAACTGCAAATAGTTAAATAATCAAAAATAATCTAAATAATCAACATGATAAATAATAAATAATAATCAACCCAAACCCAAAATAACACAAACTGCACTTAATTATACAACTAGGAGCATGGATTCTCTATCGCACCCCCCTCTCTTAATTATTACAAATATCATTATCATATCTTAAATTAATCTGAAATATACCATATGCCATCACAATCTCATATGTTAACCTTGGGCATGCATCTAGCTTATCTATTATCAACATGCATAACCAATTCACAAATTAAGAATAAACTGTATATAGCAATATTTTTATCAAAAAGTGGAAAAATATATTTTTTTCTATACTCAAGAGTTTAGATCTCCTCCTTGTTCTCCTTCTGGCCTTAATATAATAGCTCTTTTGCGTTTTGCCTCGGTTGTGTCTAAATCATTCCAACAAGAACAAAAAATTCAAACAATATTAATGCACATACTTAAATCAACTTGCCAATCTCAAAGAACGATATTTTTATACATGTATGTATATACTCAGGGGCATATTTATACTCTGTTTGCGCCGGAATTGCGTTGTTTTTTTTTCGCAAATCCGACGCAAAGCTAACTCCATATTTATACTATGGCAGTAGACCCATCTAGCGCCAAAGATCTTGGAGTTTGCGTCATTTTTTAGCGTGGACACCTACCTTGCGTTAATGATATGCAAGGTAGGCGTTCCTGCTAAAAAATTTCTCCAAGGCATGTGTGCCTTATTTAAACTCCCGTGCAAAAATGACACACGGGAGTGGGCGGGTGAAAAAAAATGACGTCCAGCCGCTTTTGCGTCATTTTTTAACGCCTGGTCAGGGCAGGCGTTAAGGGACCTGTGGGCTCGGAAGGAGCCCAGAGGTGCCCTCCCATGCCCCCAGGGAAACCCCGTGCCACCCTTGCCCACCCCAGGAGGACTCCCAAGGATGGAGGGACCCATCCCAGGGAACTTAAGGTAAGTTCAGGTAAGTATTTTTTTTTTTTTTTTGTGGCATAGGGGGGCCTGATTTGTGCCCCCCTACATGCCACTATGCCCAATGACCATGCCCAGGGGACATAAGTCCCCTGGGCATGGCCATTGGGCAAGGGGGCATGACTCCTGTCTGTGCTAAGACAGGAGTCATTTCAATGGGGGTTGGGAGTCAAAATAAATGGCGCAAATCGGGTTGAGGCCAATATTTTGCCTCAGACCTGACTTGCCCCATTTTTTGACGCCCAAGCTCCATTTTCCCCTACACCGGCGCTCCCTGGTGTGGGTCATTTTTTTTTACGCACACCAGTCAGCTGCGCCGGCTAATGTCATTCCATAAATAAGGCGCCCGCATGGCGCTTTGGAATGGCGTTAGCCGGCGTTAAAATTTTTGACGCACAACTGCGTTGGCGCAGTTGTGCGTTAAAAAGTATAAATATGGCCTTCAATGTATAATACCATTTACACTATGAACAGTTGACAGCTCAAATCATCCTAAATGTACTGATAATTCTTCATCAAGGTTGAAACCTTCAGTGGACATTGTCCTGTATTTAATAATATATTTTGACTCAAGTCTTCGCAATTCTTGTTCCCTATTTCCTCCCCGTACATTTAAAGAGACATTATCCTGTACACAAAATTTCAGAAGGCTACTATTATTTTAATGACATTGTGCAAAGTGCCTAGCTATGGGATAAGTTTTATCTTCCTTGCATATAGCCCTCATTTGTTCTAATACACGTTTTTTCGCTTTATGGATGGTGCTGCCGATATAGCATTTAGCACATGGAAATTGTAATGCATAGATACAAAATTCAGTATTACAATTAAAATGTTTCTTTATAACAAAAGGTTGAGTAGGTTGGGATAGTTGTATTTGTTTGCAATTTTTACTACCTTTACATTCCTTACAGGAGCCACAAATAAAAAAAGCCCTGTATCGATGACTGTTTCTGACTTTTAGTAGATTCAAAAAGACTAGTACATAGTTTATCTTCAAGAGAAGCACAACTTCTAAAGGTAATCTGGGGTCTTTCTCCTATTGCCTTTACCAACCTTTCATCCAACCTTAATATTTCCCAATTATTTGTCCAGAGTACACCTTACTTCTCTAGCTTGGTCATGATTAGTTGTAATGAATCTTATGGGTTGAGTACCCTCCATACAGTCCTTCATCTTTGGGACAAATAGTTTCTCACAATCCATCATCATCACTTTCCTCAACGTATTGTCAATAAGGTCCCTAGGATAGCCTCTCTCCTGGAATCTTTTATTCATCATCTGTGCCTCATGATAGAAATCCTCATTATCAGTACAATTCCTTCTAGCTCTCAATAGTTGACCACATGGAATGCTCCATATGAGATTCTTTGGATGACAACTATTGGCATGGAGTAAACAATTTCCTGTTGTTTCTTTACGATGCAAGCAACTTGTTAACTTCATATTTCTGACCTCCAACTTAAGATCCAAGAATTCTGTATTGGAATGGTGTATGTGAGCCGTAAATTTTAAATTTAGCTGGTTTTCATTCAAAGATTTTAAAAAATTCAATGCCTCATTTTCACACTGTTCCAAATACAGAAAATATCATCAATATATTGCGTCCACAACACTGCATGTTCCTCAAATAGGTTCATATTTTACACTACATGTTCCTCCCACCAACCTAAAAAAAGGCCTGCAGAACTAGGAGCAAAGCATGTTCCCATCGCTGTCACCTGGGTTTGACGATAGATCTGATTATTAAAGATGAAAAAATTATTATTTAAACAAGTTCTAATCATCTGCACTATCATGTCAGTATGTTGTAAAAAAGAAATTGATCTTGCTCTTAAAAAATGCCTAATTGCTATAATACGCAGTTCATGTAGAATACAAGTATATAAGCTTTCAACATCCAAACTAAGCATCAGGAATTGTTCATCCCAGACAATACCGTCAATCCATCTAAAAAAATCACCAGTGTCCTTGATATAAGAAGGTAAGGCTTCAACAAAAGGTCGAAGAAAAAAGTCTTCATATTTAGAAGTGTTCTATAATAGACTACCTCTAGATGAAACAATTGGTCTACCCAGTGGATTTATTGGGTCCTTGTGTAGTTTAGGAAGTAGGTAAAGTACAGGGAGTTTGGGAAAATCACATTTTAAATATAAATATTATTTTTTTTCAATGATTTTCTCATCGTTCCACTTTTTTAATTTTTCCAAAAAATCTTTATTTGATCCAAGATATATTTGTCTAGTAGACTTTTCATATTGTTTTGTATCATTCAATTGTCTTAAACCCTCCTCCAGGTACTTTTCTACTGGCCAAACAACCACAATTCCCCCTTTGTCATATTGTTTGATAACTATAGTATCATTTTTCTGTAACTCAACCAATGCTTTCAATTGCTCTTTATTTAAATTCTGCCAATTAAATTGGTAATTTTGGAAATATATATATATGATAGATAGATAGATAGATAGATAGATAGATAGATAGATAGATAGATAGATAGATAGATAGATAGATAGGTATTTACAGGGACGTTATAGTTAGGCTCACATTTTATTGAACACAACCATTGAAATTCATGAGTGATAGCTAGAGTTACCTCACGTATCTATAGCTCATGCCCTAAGGTAACTATAACTCGCGCCACTGCTAAGCACAGTTTTTTGTCAAGAATTTTACTGCAAAATTACATTGATATTATCAAAGATGTCTTGAGTGCTGTAATTTGTGGGGTAATTAGCTGTGCATGCAAGAGCGTCAGTTATAGTTACCTTAGAGCACGAGTTATAGTTACTTAAGATAACTCTACAACTTCTAAATTTCTATGGTGTAAAATGTGACCCTAACTATAATGTCCCTTTTTAAGTGAATTTCTATGTTTTTTTAAATTCTATTTCCTAAGTATAACATTCCTCTAACTTTTATTTTTTTAATGTTTAGTAATTTTCATTACTATGCATTAATCTAACCATCTGTGGCCAGGCCCTAATCCCCGCCCCCATAAGCACCCAACCTTGCACCAGGCACAGCCTTTGCCCGTACACAGCCGAGGTTGCCCGCATAACGTGGCCTGCAATGAGACCCTGCGGCCAACCCCCCTAACCACCCAACCCCAGGCTGTGCACAGCCCTTTGGCCATGCATGGTGGAAGGTGGCAACAGCATCCCAGGGTGTCAGAATGGGTGTGAGAGAATATATCTAGGAAAGAGAGTGGCTGTGAGAGTGTCTGTCTGGGTGTGAGAGTGTGTACGTCAGTGTTTTAGTGGGTGTGTCAGTGTATGCGTGGGTCTGTGAGTGGGAGTAGGAGGCTGTCAGTGGGTCTGTGAGTGGGTGAGTAAGAGTCTGAGTGGGCCTGTGAGTTGGTGCGTAACTGTCTCAGTGGGTCTGTGAGTGGGTGCATGAGGTTCCGACTGGGGCTGTGAGTGGGTGTGTGAGGCTCTGAATGTGTCTGTGAATGGGTTCATGAGTGTCTGAGTGGGTCTGTGAGTGGGTACGTAAGTGTCTGAGTGGGTATGTGGGATCTTAGGCTTTGATGTATGATATACTTAGAATGAGATATTTCTGTACATTTTTATTTTTAAAATGTATCTGCAATTTTTTAAAATTTAAATAATTTGTACTTCAAGAAAAAAAAACATAGAGAAGCGAGTATAGCTGGACTTGAACCCTCAAACTTTCCAAAAAGATTTACCAGTCAGGTCTGTTCCTGTCTGGAAAGTTTCAGGGTGATCCATCCAGGGGGCGGGCGAGAAAAAGTGGGGGTCCTAAAATGTGTTTTCCCTATTCATTTTTCTGTAGGAATTTTGAACAGCGATAGCGCCTGAACTACTGAACAGAATTACACAAATTTGGCAGAAAGCTAGCTCTTGATCCGAAAAGCACCCTATTTGCTATTTGCTGTAAATCACCACCACTATCAGACCACCACCTCCCCGTGGCTTTAAGTAAATCAACAGTGGGCCGCCCAGCCCCCCCTGCAGCCCCCGGGACCACAAGGCTTTTAACTTTCGTAACGGAGGGAACCCAGCGCCCCCACAGCACCAGGGACTGCCAACTCCATGGGCTAATTTTAAAACAAATATGGGCTCCCATGGCTACAGATGTTTAAGGGGACTGTACGGCCCTCCTCGAGAAGCCAATAATGGTCCAGGGGACCGTAATCACCCAGGACCAACTCCTGCTATGTCCCGGGGTGCCCACCTCTGAGACATAGCTGTTTGCTGTGACTTGGTGTGAGCTGCCTGATTCACCAAATAACAGCAAACACTCCATTTTGATGAAGTGCGAGTGGAGGTTACATCTGTTTTCCTGCCTCCGGAGCTACAGGCAGGGGAACAGAGGAAACTGCTCTCACAGAGAGGGAGCTGCTTTAGAAGGGGGCTGTGGGGGCCTTCAGGCTCCCCCAGTGGTAATTAACATTGTGACTGGGTGCCTTGGGTGGGGAGGGCACCTAGTTCACGTGGCCAGGCCCCTTGTGATGGGATCCCGGGGCGAGATAGTCACTGGGGAGGGGGGGCAACAAAGCCTCCTTCAGCCCCAAAAAATATACTCAGGCTGGCCTCTGGGTCATGGGGTTCCCTGAGCCGAGATAAGCCTGGAAAGAAGGGCTGCGCAGCCCCCCTCCCCAAAAATAAAACATTTTAGAAGTCCAGGCCCTAAGGAATGTGGTCCCTGGGGTCAAAATGGACCAGGAGAGGAGGGCATGCAGACCTGCTGCCAATAACAGCTGTGCATGGCCAATTTGGGTTGTGTGATTATAGCACTGGCCTCATGGCCTGGCTACAGGCCAAGCCCTATGGCCAGACCCTGTTGCCAAACCCTGCTTCGCACAACCTTCGTTCGTGTGCAGCACAGGGTTTGGTAGTTATAGGGGTTGGCCACAGGCCAGGACATGTGGCCAACCCCTGCTGTTTGCAGCTTTTGACCATGCACAGCGCGCGGTTGGGTGGCTATAGGGGTTGGCCACAGGGACTGGCACGGCCAAAGGGGCTGTGCGCAGTGGTGATTGGATTAACGTTTAATAATGAAAACAACCTTATGTAAAAAAAAAAAAAAGAAATTCACTAGAAAAACAAAGGTTACAAGGATATTACAGTTAGGGAATAACATTTTTAAAAAACATAGAAATTCAATTAAAAAGCCAAAGGGTATGGGGCTGTTATAGTTAGGCTCACATTTTAAACTTACCAAACCACAGAAACTCACCTGTTATAGTTAGAGTTTTCAGAGTTTTTAGAATTCAAGTAACTATAACTCGCACTCTAAGGTAACTAAACTCATGTCCTCGCCATGCACTGCTAATTACCCCACAAATTATAGCACTCATGACATCATTGATAATATCATTGCTAATATCAATATAATATTTTCAGTAAACTTTTTGCCTAAAAACTATGCATGGTAGGGGTGAAAGTTAGAAAAAAAACATTCTGATTTTTTTTTTTTTAAATAAACATATTTCTCTTCAGTATGCCTCACCTACGGAGGTGCATCCCCAGGACTACCAGTTATGATAATTTGTTGAATACATCAAAATCCATGGATGTTGCTTAGGAACACCCATGGAACACCTCCCGAATTGCGCTGCGTTGCATTACTCTGGATTTATCAGGCCACTCAGGGGGATGTATGATGGAACAATGCATGCACTTACAATGCATGCCTTTACAACACGGTAAGTACAAATCATGGTCATTACCACGCATGCACTTACCACTAAGGCCCATATTTATACTTTTTGACGCAAAACTGCGCTAACGCAGTTTTGCGTCAAAAAAATTAGCGCCGGCTAACGCCATTCTGAAGCGCCATGCGGGCGCCGTATTTATTGAATGACGTTAGCCGGCGTTAGCCGCCGGCGCCGTCTGGTGTGCGTTAAAAAAAACGACGTACACCAGGCAGCGCCGGCGTAGGGGAAAATGGAGCTTGGGCGTCAAGAAATGGGGCAAGTCAGGTTGAGGCAATTTTTTCGCCTCAGCCCGATTTGCGCCATTTTTTACGACTCCCAACCCCCATAGAAATGACTCCTGTCTTAGCAAAGACAGGAGTCATGCCCCCTTGCCCAATGGCCATGCCCAGGGGACTTATGTCCCCTGGGCATGGTCATTAGGCATAGTGGCATGTAGGGGGGCACAAATCAGGCCCCCCTATGCCACAAAATAATTAAAAAAAAATACTTACCTGAACTTACCTTAATGTCCCTGGGATGGGTCCCTCCAGCCTTGGGTGTCCTCCTGGGGTGGGCAAGGGTGACAGGAGGTGTCCCTGGGGGCATGGGAGGGCACCTCTGGGCTCCTTCAGAGCCCACAGGTCCCTTAACGCCTGCATTTTGCAGGCGCTAAAAACGGCGCAAAAGCGGCCGTACGTCATTTTTTTTTGACCCGCCCACTTCTGGGCGTGATTTTTGCCCGGGAGTATAAATCCGACGCACATGCCTCGGAGTCAATTTTTTAGACGGGAACGCCTACCTTGCTTATAATTAACGCAAAGTAGGTGTCCACGCTAAAAAATGACGCTAACTCCATGGACTTTGGCGCTAGACGCGTCTAACGCCAAAGTATAAATATGGAGTTAGTTTTGCGTCAAAATTGCGTCAAAAAAACGACGCAATTCCGGCGCGAACGGAGTATAAATATGCCCCTAAATGTTTTTACAATGCATATGCTTTTTCCACGAAAGCCTTTACCAGGAAAATGTCATAGTAAAGGCTTAGTTGGTAAAGGCATATGCATGTAAAAACTAAAAGTAAGTCTAACATATATATATATATATATATATATGTGTGTGTGTTTGTGTGTGTGTATGTTTATATATACATATATATGTAATATATATACATTTCTCTATATATGTGTATAAATATATATATACATATATATATATATGTATGTGTGTATATATATATATATATATATATATATATATATATATATGTATGTATATATATATATATACACACACAAACACACCTTTCCACCCAAAAACCCTACCTACCGTAAACCCTAAAAATTACCTTACCACCCCAAAACCCATACCCACCCTAAAACCTAAACACCCCTTACCACCCCAAATCCCATACCCACGCTAAAACCTAAAAATGCCCCTAACACCACAAAACCCATGCCCACCCTAAAACCTAAAAATGCCCATACCAGCCCAAAACCAATAATCACCCTAAAACCTAAAAAAAAACCTTACCACCCCAAAACCCATACCCACCATAAAACCTAAAAATGCCCTTACCACCCTAAAACCCATACCCACTCTAAAACCTAAAAATTCCATTACCACCCCAAAACCCATGCCCACCCTAAAAATTATCTTACCACCCCAAAACCCATATTCACTCTAAAACCTAAAAATGCCCTTGCCACCCAAAAACCCATACCCACCCTAAAACCTAAAAATGCCCTTAGCACCCCAAAACCTATACCCACCCTAAAACCTAAATATGCCCTTACCACCCCAAAACCCATGCCCACCCTAAAACCTAAAAATACCCTTACCGCCCAAAGCCCATGCCCACCCTAAAGCCTTAAAATGCCCTTTAATCCCCAAAGCCTATACCCACCCTAAAACTTGAAAATGCTCTTACCAACCCGAAACCCATACCCACCCTAAAACCTAAAAATACCCTTACCACAAATCCATACCCATCATAAAACCTAAGAATTCCCTTACTACCCCAAACCCCATGCCCACCCTAAAACCTAAAAATGCCTTTACCACCCCAAAGCCCACACCCACCCTAAAACCTAAAAATGCTCTTACCAACCCAAAACCCATACCCACCCTAAAACCTAAAAATGCCATTACCTTCACAAAACCCATACCCCCCTAAAACCTAAAAATTACCTTGCCACCAATAACTGTTACCTACCCTAAACACTATGGGCCATATTTATACTTTTTGACGCACAACTGCGCCAACGCAGTTGTGCGTCAAAAATTTTAACGCCGGCTAACGCCATGCGGGCGCCTTATTTATGGAATGACGTTAGCCGGCGTAGCTGACTGGTGTGCGTCTAAAAAAATGACCCACACCAGGCAGCGCCGGCGTAGGGGAAAATGGAGCTTGGGCGTCAAAAAATGGGGCAAGTCAGGGCTGAGGCAAAATATTGGCCTCAACCCGATTTGCGCCATTTTTTTTTACTCCCAACGCCCCATTGAAATGACTCCTGTCTTAGCACAGACAGCAGTCATGCCCCCTTGCCCAATGGGCATGGTCATTGGGCATAGTGGCATGTAGGGGGGCACAAATCAGGCCCCCCTATGCCACAAAAAAAAAAAAAAAAAAATACTTACCTGAACTTACCTTAAGTTCCCTGGGATGGGTCCCTCCATCCTTGGGCATCCTCCTGGGGTGGGCAAGGGTGGCAGGGGGTGTCCCTGGGGGCATGGGAGGGCACCTCTGGGCTCCTTCCGAGCCCACAGGTCCCTTAACGCCTGCCCTGACCAGGCGTTAAAAAATGACGCTAAAGTGGCTGTACGTCATTTTTTTTCACCCGCCCACTCCCGTGCGCCATTTTTGCACAGGAGTTTAAATAAGGCGCACATGCCTTGGAGTAATTTTTTAGACGGGAACGCCTACTTTGCATATCATTAGCGTAGGTGTTCACGCTAAAAAATGACGCAAACTCCAAGATCTTTGGCGCTAGACGGGTCTAACGCCAAAGTATAAATATGGAGTTAGCTTTGCGTCAGATTTGCGTAAAAAAAACGACGCAATTCCGGCGCAAACAGAGTATAAATATGCCCCTATATATTTTTTATAACTATATATATATCTATATATATATATCACTCAACCCACATAATACTTACATGTGAAACCTTTCCCAACGCATACACCTTTACCGTCCATGCCTTTACAACAAAATTTGTTGTAAAGGCATGCTTGGTAAAGGTAAATTTGTGGTAAAGGCATTTGTGGTAAAGCCATGTGTGGTAAACGCATATACACTGTAAATGCATCGTGGTAAATGCATTTCGTTGCATTCATCGCGTTGGAAGTGATGTTTGCCCACTAAGGGCCTATGCAAGGTCGCATTGCTTGGCTTGATAAATCACACTTAAGGGTTGTATCACGTGCACCCTGTTGCATTGTGGAAAAGCGATGGAGCCCGTTAATACATTTGTCCCATTGTGATTGGCCCAGAATCACAGGATGGTGAGCCAACTCCGAGCCTAGAGCCCGATTCACCTTTACGAAAGTCGGCAGATCAATGAATATGTTGTATTTGTCAATTCAACCACAAGTATTCCTTGGTACAAATCTTCCAAAGCTTTCAGGATTTGTTATGGCAAAATCACAATTCACGTCTGCAGTGTTCTGCGTTGCTTTTAATGTGATTTGTGCAAAGTAAAATGATGCAAAATGCTCAGAGATTATCCAGAACAGCATCCCGCTTCAACTCAATGAACATACATAAAATGTGTACCCGCAGCTTTTTTATTCTCAGAACCCCTGCGGGTCTCACTAAAAGCATTCCCGCGAGAAGTCATTTCTCCTGCCAGGTTAGAGGCATATTAGCAATTCTGTAACCCCAGGATTTTGTATTCGTGTTTTAACGTCTTTGACCTTTCTGTCAAGCATCATTTTTGCAGATTTTCCTGTTTTCAAGATATTTTTATACTTCATTTTATATGTTTATCCCAGTGTTATTATGAATGCGAACGCGCTCAGCTGCTTCAAAATGCTCATTTCGAATGCAAACGAGTGCCAGTTGGAATCACTAAAGCTGCAATTGATTCATTTTTGGCATCTCCGGAGCTTTCTTTGTCCAGCTGTTCAGGATTAAGGTACATTGGAAGAACTCTGTGCAGAAATGATTATAATGTCTGACTGTGTTACTCTTGGCACGGTTCTTTTCTGCAATCTTTCAGCCTGGCAATGATTAAAGAAGGACTGCAAGATTCATCGCTTTCAGCAACGCTTGGAGAGTAATGCTCGAATCTGTTGTTAGCAGCTGTAGGCAAAGTTTTAATGTGCAATTAAAAAGGAAGTGTTTGTGATCGTATGGTTGTGCAATCTTTCGGGAAGTTTCAGCTGCAGAAGGGCGCGGACTCGCAGTACATGAGCTCATTTGGTTTGAGTGCGTGGTGGAATTTCACAGTTCCTTTTAGAGGGAATGTAAACAACTGCTACCAACGTTTATGAACTCTCTGTCATAGCTGCCAAATTTTCAGCTTGTGTGATATTTCCATGTTTTAGGGTGTTTATGTGTGACAGCCAGGGATTTATGTGTGACACACTGACATTGTATAATAAATGAAACAAAGCAGTTATGTTAATGTAATGAGGGAAGTATCAGATATGACCCTTTCTGAGCATTGTAATAGTCTAGACATTGTCATAAAACAGGTGAAGCACTCCTGAAGTGCTCATAAATGGTCACTAACCTATCCCTTTTTAAAAATGGGTCACCTAGCAGTTATGGCATCTACATGTTCTCCCTTCTATGTACCTCTGGGCCCTCTGTTGGGGAAATAGTTCAGACCAGGATGGAGGGTGAGTGATGGTCATGATGGCCTGTCCTAAATAAACCCCCACATTAGCAATCACTGACTTCCTGCTGTATCAGACACTGTCATTTGCACATTTTGACTATTCCCTAGACTTTCAATGGCTAGTTGTGGTATTTTGCTCACGACCTGAGCTCCACACATTTCCAAAGGAGAGCCGGGGAAGTATAGAGGCCTTGCTTTGCCTTTGAAGGTGGGTAGGCCTGTGTCTAGTTTAGAGTTTTGTGATATTTCTTAAGAAGTACTAAAACCAGAGTTAAATCTACCAGTAGTATTCCCTTCACTATACTTTCCCAACGATGTAGAAAGTCCATGAGTGGATTCTCAGTGAGGTTTACCAATTCCTTTTGGAATCAGAATTCTGCTTTACAACCAGCCTTTAAGGTAGACCCTTACACTGATGAACTAAGCCAGTGCATGTGAGCCACTCTCTGTCCTCTTGTACAAACCTGGAATCTACTGATAGACTCCGTCCTTCCTTTGTCCAAGCTTCACTTTGCCATTCACTCCTTTCTCCCTTTGACATTCTTTATTTACTTCATTCACTATTTTCCATGCTCTCCTTCTTGCCTAGCTAAACAATTTTTAATTTCTCTATTGTTTCTACCTCTCCTAATCCACACATAAATCTACTTCACCTTTACTTCTTTCTAACACCTCTGCTATCTTTCTTTTCTTCCCACTCACCCCACATTGCTTCTCTCTTCTCCACTACATGAGGCTGTGTAGTGCTGTTTCATGCTGTGTAAGGCTATATGAAGCTGGTTTGTTAAGGTCTTTACAATGCACTCTGTGCTTGCAGTGGGTAATATATCCTCATGTCTCTCTTAACCACTAATCAGATATGGCACTTTTGAAATTAAAAACTTGGAAAGTAATTTCTGGGCCACGCGTTGTGATATTTGTTCTGCATCCTCTTTCATGTGAAGTGGACACAATCACGTCTTCCAGTGGCGGCTGGTGACAGTTGAAAGTGGTGGGGTGTAAAAGTCGGGTATGCCTTTTAGGTAGCAAGGGAAGCGAGCAAGCTAAATGGACAAACGTGAGGTCCAAGGTGAGTCCTCCTCTCAATCAAAAAAAATGTAAAAAAGATTCACAAATGGTGCATTTGAAAGCAAATTAATTTAGTGAGAAAGCAAGTTTTATAAAGTAGTGGGAATGTATAGTCTTGAAATACTAAACACATTAAAAACTGCCAGATCTCACTGCATTAATGTGTTCAACAGTTACTTTTATGTGCAAATTGTACAGCGCAACAATTTCAGTCCCTTTAAAGTGTATGTTTGTCCAGTGTCTTGCATTGAATGCAGTTTCAACTTTGGAATAAAATTCACTAACCAGGCATCAGGAAGCAACCACAGCTGCTTACTACAATCAAACATACAACACTATGTGCAGACAGATCTTTAAATGGGGGCTCTCTTAAAGGGAACATGTAAAATAAATGTTCGTCATTCCCATAGTGTGCCACCCAGCCTGTATTATGGTTTCTCTCTGAGATGTTATTGCATTCAGAAATATAAAACAACTGACATACCCCTGCAACCTCTCAGTACTATTGGCTTTGTCAATGGGTGTTCGCTGTTTAGGATAAATGAGTAACAACAATGATTTGTGTGGTGATCTTATACATTCTACATTCCATGCTATACATGGAATGTGGAATGAGAGATCCTCGGGGGGGTATTCCAGAAGGTACAGTTGTAGAGAGCAGTTGGAACGGTCGAAGATCTAACTTCATTGAACAGATCATCAGTGTTCATTCTCATTTTTATCACCACAAAATCTGGCGACGAGCTGGTCACCGTCAAGAACCCACTTCCAGTTTTTTCGGGACCTCAAAGGATTCTCTTTCATCAAGCGCAAAAAGCACGAAGAGCTTGTGGACTGCACTACACAGTTTCCGGCCAGTTGCTTGTTTTTGTTGTGAAGTTTTGACAGGTTCCATGTCAGAGACCCGTCATGTACGTTAATTTTGCTTAAATTGTACAACTTTATAAGTGATTGCTGCTTCCGCTCCCCAACAGTCTCCTTCATGATACATAGCCTCACGCGCATCCAGCATCATGCGCATTCAAGCACGTCCAGCATCATTTTACATCATTACGTACATTCAGTCCAATGCATGTTGGGACACCCAACTACGTGGCATGTACAAATACGCTCATCAGCCATATTTTGGGAAACTGCGATACGCACACATACGTCTGGCAGACATACTTTGCCAAAATCCATTACAGAAATGTACGATCCTCATGCATAATATGTAGATACACATACGGCAATCAAACCCCTCACCGTAGCATGTGGACTTCACTGTGATGCGCAAGCATATTAAACACCTCACAGAAATGTTTGGATTTCACTGCGATCCGCACGCACAATACTCATGAGCCAGTGGTTGTTACTGCGAAACCCACAAATAAACTCACTGCGATCTGCATCCATAATACGCAGGAGTTTAAGGCTTTCACTGCACTCCGCATGCAATTAGGGAGCCACTAAAATAGATGCGAAGCAGTGTTAAACAAATTAATTTTTACATACTACTACAACACGTTATCAAAGCAGAAGGAAAGCAGTGTTAACCAAATTAATTTTTACATACTACTACAACACATTATCATAGTCATTATGCAGAGTGTCACCACTACACTACCTTTTTTTACAAACACCTGGAGATACACCAATACCTTGGAGAAGTTTCATAGGGCTTTCACTAAATATTTAGGATCCCTAGGTGGTAATAGATATTGCCCAGGGAGGAAAAGATTTTTATTAGAACACAGTTTAGGGTTTGAAGACTTACCTATTTCTGAACACTTACTACCGTACAAATCACCGGACAATTAGTATCAACTTGCAGTAAAAAAATTAGAAAAGCAGCTAGATGTTCATCCAAGCCTGATAGTAAATAGTCATCATTTTTTCACACAAGCACAACATCAAGATGAATCAATTGACAGGTATATAGCAATTTTACGTACATTAGCTTCAGAATACAAATTTGAAAGCTTTACGGCACAACTTATTGACTATCAAATAGTGGTACAATGCTGGGATAAGAAAGTTCAATAAAAAAAATTAATGTTAAAAAATGATTCCTTGACTGAAACAGTAGAAATTGTTGGATTAAGTTAAGTCAAAATTAAAGGGAACTCCAACAATTACACTAAAGAACAGACCAAGAGACCAACACAGAACCAAACTAAAGGTGAATTCTTCAGCAGAAGGAACATATGTTTCAGATGTGGTAATCCTAGACATGGTAACAACGCTCGCCCATGTCCAGCTAAAAATGTCAAGTGCAGAATATGTGGGAAAATAGGCCAGTTTGCCAAAGTTTGTCAAAGTAGTAAACACCTGATAAAGTGAATGTGATTGAAGAACTTGATCCAAATGAAAGCTCTAGCGATAAAGTAAACCCAAAGAAAGACTTAATACTAGTGGTCCAATGTGATGAACATAATTGCATAGACCCTTATGAAAACATTGAGGTTGATGGGAAGAAACTACGCCTATTAATGGATTCTGGGTCAAGGATGACCATAATTACAGAAGAATTGCTATTACAAACTTATGGGGAAAAGAACGTGTTACCCTCTGTCAGAAACCCTGTGTCGTACAATGGGAAAAAAAGACCTCAATGGTTATTTTGAAGCACAAATGAAATATAAAAACAAAGTGATTCTTGGGAAGTTTATGTAGCTAAAAAAGGTTTGAATATACATGAGTGGTATCACCAGGGGTTATTCGGTATAACATTAAGAACAGGGACGAGTGTTCAAGTTTTGTTATTTACCGATGAGTTAAATGATGAATCTCTAGTAGTTCAAGACAAACAACCCACGAATATTTGATTACAAAAGTTCAATAAAGTGTTCAGGAATAATTTGGGGAGGATCACTGGTTTCAAACATAAGATCAAAGTACAAAATGGTGCTGCACCTGTAAAGTGTAAATTGAGAAATGTACTCTTCAACATGTATGTCAGGATTTCAAGAGTATTCTCAAACAAATAGTTGTTGATGGAGTTATAGAATCTATAAAGTCATCACTTTGGTTAAATCCGTTGGTCATCGCACAAAAAAAAACTGGACAATTAAGAGTTTGCATTGATTTACGTAGTCTGAACATGGTCATATGGGTCTATTCACATCCTTTGCCACGTATTGATTACATCACATCTACTTTTGCCAGAAGAGAAGTTTTCAGCAAAATAGACTTATCTTTGGCATATCATCAGGTTGAGTTAGACGAAACTTCAAGGCATTGCACAACTTTTTTGTCACCTTTTGGCACTTTTCAATTCAAAAGGATGCCTTTTGGGTTTTGCGTCTGCCACTTCTGTCTTTCAGAGGGTTTTAGAAAACGTACTTTAGGGTATTGAAGGTGTCGTAAGTTTTCAAGATGATATACTGATCGTTGGTGAGGATGAACGTACCCATGATAAAGCAATGAATAAAGTGTTACATAGATTACAAAAATATGGTGTAGTAGCAAATGTAAAAAAAAATTGAGTATGCTAAATCCAGCATAGAGTACTTAGGTCATGTTATCTCAAATGATGGGGTTTAGCCAAGTCCAGGTTTGGTAGAAGTGATCGTTAGTGCACCTGAACCAAAAACAAAAGCCCATGTCGCATCTTTTCTGGGTTTAGTGAATTTCACTCAAAATTCATTAAGAATTTTTCTACTAAAACAGCAAACTTACGAGAACTCCTCAAGAAAAATAAAGAATTTGCGTGTGATGCAAAATCCCAGGAAGAATTTAAAGCACTTAAAAATGACATAGTTGAGGCAGGAATTTTAGCACCATTTATTCCTATTGAACCTTGCCCTATTACTGTAGACGCGAGTAGTGATTGTTTGCGGGGCTATGTTATCCCAAGAAGACAAAAACACAATCAGAAACAAACTACAGGGTTTGCGTCACGTCCTTTGAGAGTCAATGAAAAGGTTTTTTCCGTGACAGACAAAGAGTTATTGGCCTGCTGTTGGGCTGTAGAGCGATTCAAAAACTACAATTGGAGGAGAAGATTTACACTCAAGACTGATCATAAACCGCTAGTGAATATCCTTAGTTGAGAAGTTATCAAAGAACACACTCTGAGAATTGCTAGATTGAGTTCAAAACTACTACAGTATGATTTCAAAGTATAGTATATTCCTGGTGGGAAAAATATCAGGACTGATTATTTGTCTTGTTCACCAATCGATTCGGATGAGAAAATAGAGTTGGTAAATGAAGAAGATGAAGAGTGTTTGATTCCGGTTGTAAATGTGTGTGATGGGAACACTTTTATGGAGATCGAGTGGAACGAAGAAATTTTTAAATTTGATATGGTACATATAAAGAACTATTTGCCCATGGTGGGCCCAGGGAAAGATCTTTGCCAATACATTTTCAAGCCTATACTAAAGTGGCAAACAAATTATTGGTAGAGAACAATGGAATTTTGATAATGAATCATAAATTCATTCCACCCAGAGGCTTAAGAGATAAAATCATTATGATTGGTCATCAAGGACATTTAGGACAAACCCTTACTAAGAGAAAGATAAGAAAGTGTTATTGGTGGCCAGGTATGGATCTTGAAATAGTTACGTGTGTGAGAAATTGTGCGATCTGTGCAAACAGTGACAAAGAGATGAAAACTCAGCCAACATCTTTAACAGCAAGTATTTCGCTTGTGGGACCCTGGATTAAGCTGGCCATTGATTTTATTGGTCCCTTTAGCATCCTAGCAAGAAGATCTAGATTTGCGTTTGTGGTGGTGGACTATTATAGCAAATGGTGGGAAGTAGAGTTTATAGAGGAACTGAATACAAATGGGGTTATTAAAAGTTTGAAGAGATTATTTGCTAGGAAAGGAGTCCCTAGAGAATTAGTGGCAGACAATGGGATCCAGTTTATCTCTAGTGAAATGAAAGAACTTTGGGGAAAATATTCCATCCAACGCAAGTGTGTTGCTCTTTATCATCCTCAAGGAAATGGTCTCATTGAACAAATGAATCACACACTTGTTGAATGTATACAATGGGCGATTCAAAATAAAACAGAAGTGAATGAAGCAGTGGAGGAAATGTTGTGGACACATCGTTCCACTCCAAATGTGGTTACTGGTGTAAATCAGTTTGAAGTGATAAGAGGTTGAGTTTCGGGCTCTAAGCTGTGTCCTGCTTGGTGGAGAGAAGTTAAGACCAAAGTCGATAAAGCTAAGTCTTTAGATGAGATCGTTAGACCTTGTGTTCAGAAGTTTCAGAATAAAATTAAAGATGACTATGATACAAAACACAATGCACTGTTAGAAAGAACCAAAATTAATATAGGTGATTGCATACGAGTAAAAGATCCCACTCGTGTGGCTAAGGGGTTGTCCAAGGAGGATTAAAAATCACAGTGAACAAAAATCAAAAAACAAACCTGGTTTGAAAGCAAACAATGAAGAAGTATTAAGAGACAGAATGTAGGGAGGTAGCCTCTTTCTAGCATTGTTACCCCCACTTTTGGCCTGTTAGTGAGTATATGCCAGTGTGTTTTTACTATCTCACTGGGATCCTGCTAGCCAGGACCCCAGCGCTCATAGTGAAAAACCCTATTTGTCAGTGTGTTCTATATGTCTCACTGGGATCCTGCTAGCCAGGACTCCAGTGCTCATAGGTGTGGCCTGAATGAGTTCTGCTAATCAGAACCTCAGAGCCTATGCTCTTTCTGCCTTTAAAATTGTCACTGCAGGCTAGTGACCATTTTTACCAATTCTGATTGGCACACTGGAACACCCTTATAATTCCCTAGTATATGGTACCTAGGTACCCAAGGTATTGGGGTTCCAGGAGATCCCTATGGGCTGCAGCATTTATTTGGCCACTCATAGGGAGCTCAGACAATTCTTACACAGGACTGCCACTGCAGCCTGAGTGAAATAACATCCACGTTATTTCACAGCCATTTTCCACTGCAGTTAAGTAACTTGTAAGTCACCTATATGTCTAACTCTCACTTGATCAAGGTTAGGTACAAAGTTACTAAGTGTGAGGGCACCCTGGCACTAGCCAAGGTCCCCCCATATAGTTCAGGGTAATTTCCCCGGACTTTGTTAGTGTGGGGACACCATTACACGCGTGCACTATATATAGGTCAATACCTATATGTAGCTTCACAATGGTAACTCCGAATATGGCCATGTAGCATGTCTAAGATCATGGAATTTCCCCCCATGCCAAATATGGTATTGGGGTGCCAATCCCATGCATCCCTGGGGATCCAGCATGGACCCTGGGTACTGCCAAACCAGCTCTCTGGGGTTTTCACTGCAGCTACCGCTGCTGCCAACCCACAGACAGGCTTCTGTCCTCCTGGGTTCTGGGCAGCCCAGTCCTGCGAAGGCAGAACCATGGATTTCATCTGAGAGAGGGTGTTGGAAATAGGTGTTAAGGGCCTGAGAGGAGTAGCCTCTCCTGGCCTATGGAAATGCTTTGAAGGGCACAAATGGTGCCCTCCTTGCATAAACCAGTCTACACCAGTTCAGGGATCCCCCAGCCCTGCTCTGGCGTGAAACTAGACAAAGGAAAGGGGAGTGACCACTCCCCTGTCCCTCTCCACCCCAGGGGTGGTGCCCAGAGCTCCTCCAGTGTGTCCCAAACCTCTGCCATCTTGAAACCAGAGGTGTGAGGGCACAATGAAGGTCTCTGAGTGGTCAGTGCCAGCAGGTGACGTCAGATACCCCTCCTGATAGGTGCTTACCTGACTAGGTGGCCAATCCTCCTCTGATGGCTATTTAGGGTCTCTCCTGTGGGCTTCTCTTCAGATACCAAATGCAAAAGCTCACCAGAGTTCCTCTGCATCTCCCTCTTTGACTTCTGCCTAGGATCGACCGCTGACTGCTCCAGGATGCCTGCAAAACTGCAACAAAGTAGCAAGAAGACTACCAGTGGCATTGTAGCGCCTAATCCTGCCGGCTTTCTCTACTGTTTCCTGGTGGTGCATGCTCTGGGGGCTGTCTGCCTTCACCCTGCACTGGAAGCCAAGAAGACATCTCCTGTGGGTCGACGGAATCTTCCCCCTGCAAACACAGGCACCAAACTTCTGCTTCACCGGTCCTCTGGGTCCCCTCTTATTGTGACAAGCATGGTCCCTGGAACACAGGAGCTTGATCCAAGTGACCCTGCCAGTACAGTGGTCCATCTGTCCAAATTTGGTGGAGGTAAGTCCTTGCCTTCCCACGCCAGACAGTAATCCTGTGTACTGCATGAACTACAGCTGCTAGGGCTTCTGAGCCCTTTTGCAAGGAATCCTTTATGCACAGCACAGCCCAGGTCGCCAGCTGAGTTGACCACCAGCTTCGTGGGACCCTCCTTTGTAGTGTTGAGATGACTGCCATGCTCAGTTCAAGTACTTCTGGAGGTGCTGCATGCTTTTGCATGGGCTCTCTTTGTTGCTGAGTGCCCCCTCTGTCTCCTCCTCCAAGTGGCGACCTCCTGGTCCTTCCTGGGCCCAGGCAGCACCCATTTTCATCAACCGTGTCCTTTGCAGCTAGCAAGGCTTGTTT
Source organism: Pleurodeles waltl (assembly GCF_031143425.1). Classification (NCBI taxonomy): domain Eukaryota; kingdom Metazoa; phylum Chordata; class Amphibia; order Caudata; family Salamandridae; genus Pleurodeles; species Pleurodeles waltl. The sequence goes on from NC_090443.1 coordinate 227,296,775, forward strand.
GCAGTCTTTTGGCATGGAAACAACTCTGCATCCTCCAGCATGCCGTGGGACATCTTCTGTGTAAAGGAGAAGTTCCTGGCATCTTCTGTTGTTGCAGAATCTTCAGCTTCTTCCACCCAGACGCAGCCATTTTGCACCTTCACCCTGGGTTTAGTGGGCTCCTGCCCCCCCTGGACACTTTCGTGACTCTTGGACTTGGTCTTCTTCCTTTACAGGCCCTCATGTCCAGGAATCCATCTTTAGTGCGTTGCAGTCAGTTGTGGTCTTTGTAGAATCCCCTATCACAACTTTAGTGTGTTTCTACGGAAGTAGGGTAGCTTTACTTCTACTTTTCAGGGTCATGGGGTGGGGTATCTTGGACACCCTTAGTGTTTTCTTACACTCCCAGTGACCCTCTACACACTACACTAGGCCTGGGGTCCCTAAGTTGTTCGCATTCCACTTTCTTAGTATATGGTTTGTGTTGCCCCTAGGCCTATTGCATCCTATTGCATTCTAAAGTGTTTGCACTACTTTTCTAACTGTTTACTTACCTGATTTTGGTTTGTGTGCGTATTTTGTGTATTTCACTTACCTCCTAAGGGAGTATATCCTCTGAGATATTTTTGGCACATTGTCACTAAAATAAAGTACCTTTATTTTTAGTCACTCTGAGTATTGTGGTTCTGATGATATAGTGCTATATGATATAAGTGGTATAGTAGGAGCTTTGCATGTCTCCTAGTTCAGCCTAAGATGCTCTGCTATAGCTACCTCTATCAGCCTAAGCTGCTAGAACACTGCTAATCTACTAATAAGGGATAACTGGACCATCAGGTACCCACTATAAGCTAGGCCAGCCTCCTACACAGAAGTAGGAGGATAATTGAAAAACTAGTGCCAACATTTTTATGCAGCAAAGTGCAAGGAGGTACATTGACTTCAATTGGTGCATCATTTTAACGCCTGCTTTGAGAAGGTGTTAAAATGATGCAAAAAATGGTGCAATGAAATCTTGTAGATTTCATTGTGCTATTTTTGGGGGCTTCTTAACACTGTGACACCCCCCTTGCATACATTATGCCTAGCACAGGCATAATGTGGCACAAAGGGTCACAAAGTGGAGCAATGCATGCATTGAACCACTTTGTAAATATGGCACACTACTTTTTACCTTGTTTGAGCAGCAAAGTGCCACAATAGCGTCAAACATTTTGATGCTAGTGGCCTAACATGTGCCATGGTGCACTGTATTATAAATATGTTGTACTCATGGTATCGTTAGGTGGCAGTTGGGGGCACAAGAAAACTGGCGCATCAGTACTGATGCGTCAGATTCTTGTAAATCTGGGCCTGTGTGCAATTTAAACTGCCACGTCGACGTGGCATTTAGAATTCCTTGCCAAGCCTTAAACTCCCCTTTGATTACAGATATGTCACCCTTAAGGTAGGCCCTAGCTAGCCCCTGGGGCAGGCTGCTATGTGATTAAAAGGTAGGACATGTGTTTTTCAGTTTTACATGTCCTGGTAGTAAAAACACCCAGATTTGTTTTTCACTAGATTGAGAAGGAGGTAGATCTGTCATGGTTAGTACCTAAGGAACTGTAATGATAAATCCTCTTTAATGGCAAAGTCTGACTTATTGCTACATTTTTGAAAATGCCACTTTTAGAAAGTTGGAATATTCATGCTCTTAGACCTGTGTGCCTGCAGCCTCTGATCACTTGTTTGGGGTGTGTGGCAGCTGGGCTTTGTGTATTCCCTCTAGACAGCCACACACAATGGGAGCTTAGTTGTAATTTAGGGGCCTACCTCCTGACAGGATAGGAGGTGAGTGCTGGCCACAGCCTCACACTTACTACTGAATAGGCTGTGCCTTTTCCCCACACAAAGGGCTTCATACCCCCTCTGTAGTGAGTCTTGAACCAGGGCAGGAAGGAAGGGCCTCTCAGCACATCAAAGACTCCTTTGGAGTCTCCCTCATTTCAAAGAAATTGAAAACCCAAAAACCCACCAATAGGTTAATTGAGCCAGAATTACTCACTATCAAGTGCTCTCTAACAATGCATTCGAAATTGAGCACCATGCCATCCATACAGCATTGGTGCACAGAAACTTTGAAATTGGGCAGGGCTGAGTCTATTTCACTGCACAGCAAATAGGTCTGGGGGCTATGAAAGTTCCCCCTAGCAGCATATTGGGGCACCAGCTGGTACACTACCCCATCATCAGCAGCAGAAAATCCCCCCCACCCGCTGACAGTCATACTACTACCCATACTGGGAGAGGGATCGGGGACTGACAGGGAGGTTTGTACAGATTAGACTATCTGTGCTGTTACCCATGTAAAGTGTTCTCTATCGCTAACTTCTACCATATCATAGTACTGTTTCTCATATGACCGTCATGTTGTGATCTGTAGTTTGAATTTGTTTTTTCATGCTGTTAATGAACCATGCGCTCCAGTTGCAAGGCCTAGCCTCCATGTAATGGAGAGTATAAGTAAATGTTAACTGAAGTGACAGATTCTACGATGTATGTTACACTATGTGAAAAATCAATCAAAGTGGTTTGAAAACAATAAGCTCTATTTTTCTAATCAGGTGTGATATGTTTTTGAGTGGTGTTTTCACTTTTTACTGTTTGAAGTTGTGCACACATACTTTACACACTGCCTCTTAAGTTAAGTCTGACTGCTCTGTGGCAAGCTGCCAGATGGTGAGCACTGGCTAATTAAGGATATGTTTGAGACTTACCCTGAATAGGATTGTTGTTCTGGCTTTGACAGGGTGCATACCTGTGCCAACCATAAACCCAGTTTCTAACAGGGTTATTACAAAATTGTACAGCAGTTCATCCTAGCTTCCATTTATTAGGCCTGGTGCTATTCTCTCTCATTCCCAGGTAATTTTCTCTTGGCTATCACCAGATTCAGTCCTACAAAAGTATTTGTATACCTATTAATGCATGCATCCTTTAATGTTTTTAGGAGTGCCTATTAGAGAGCACGAGCAACAGGAAGACCCACTGCCGCCTCACAGAAGTTTGATGGAAACTAAACCATGACTCTATTTGATCATGAGCATAAATATTTTATAAAAGGAGACATTTTGAAAAGCAGAGGCAAGGCACCTAAAATATTTTTTTGCCTAATGTATTTTCTAAATAGCAAGCAATAATTTGTACATATGCTAAGTCAGTGTGCTCCATTGCCTTCTTTCATATGTTATAATAGCATAGCCATCCACTTAAGCTGCAGTTTATCTAAAAAAAACATAGAATCCCTGTTGCACTTGGCTCTTTATGCAGGGTCACACCCAAACATTTGCATTCACCCCTCCTGTTTTCTTAACCCATTTTTGTTGGCCATTAGGACAACACTTTACCAGGGCTTGTGCTCACTCCTCTAAACAGGCTAACAATTTGCACATATAATTTACTTAAATGTCCCTGGTGAAGTGGTACTCCATCTATCCATGGCATGTAAATTAAATGCTGCAAGCAGGACGGTGGAACTTATGGTGCCACCCACTGAAGTAGCCTTTTAAAAATGTCTCAGGTCTGCCAGTGCAGCCTGTGTGCAGTTTTAAACTGCCATTCAACCTTGCAAAATAAACCTTTTTGCTGGCTTAAACATTCCTTTTTAATACCCGTCACCCCTAGTATAGGCACTAAACAGCCCTTAGGGAATGGTTCATTGTATTTACAAATTTGGACATTTACTTTTAAGTTTTACATATCCTGGTGGTGAAAAGCTTTTAAATTTGTTTTCCTCTTGTGTAAGGCGTGTGATCCGGCCCTGGGTTCTGTCTCTAGATCTGGGGTCTGATGAATCTTTTCTTTCTCAGTTCTGAGGGTTGAGGAGACATGTATTAAGTTATTCAAATGAATTACAGTGCAACTGAATGGACACACACGTTCAATTTCAGAGACCAGATTAACGTTCAAAGGGCTTTATTACAGACTCATTGTCAAGATTACATAAATGAGTCTCAAAACCATGGTATAGATATACAGAATCATCAAAGGAGAATTAAAGCGTCGCACAACATTGAATTTGATCAACATATGCAGAACCAATATTTCAATAGCGACAATGCAGAAAATAGGAAAAAACGTTTAATGCTTAAAATCCAAAATCTAATTCTCCTTCCTACCCATTGAATCTAGATTTTTAACTATTCCAAATACTAAAGGGTTTTCAGAGAAAAGGCCACCATAACAGAACTTCTGTAGAAGTGGCTGTCAAGAGAAGCATGCGTAGCGTAAATCGTCATTGAAAATAAAATGTGAGGTCTGTATCTCAGAGAGGTCCACTCTGTTCAAGGGATGGGGAAATTTTGACACCATCACTAATGAAACCACACATAAATCGCAACTCTTCCGAGGGGTGACATCACAGACAAAAACATTCAACTGAAAAACAAGGTTGCAAATCACACATTTTAATTGACATTTTGGTCTTCTTAAGTCTTTGGCATTCAACCTTTGTGCAATCTCACACTCAGGAATTTCAGAAGAGTTATAGCTGTCAGCTCAGGATACTCCTTATGTCCCTGGTAACACATCTGTCAGGCTCTCTTATCTCTCGTGCACAATAGGCTCCTTATTAACCTCGAGACTCGTAGTACAACACCTGCAACTTTAGAAAAATATGCTAAAAGCAACCTTCACATTGAAGGTTAGAACACACATTTCGGAAATGGCCTTTTCTGCAGGGTTATCCCCAAACGTTTTGCCTTTTCCTCTCTTTTTTCTGACCCCCTTTTTGTTGGATTCAGGATTCTGGCCACTTTACCACTGCTAATCAGTGCTGAAATGCATGTGTTTTCTTCCCTAAAACATGGCATATTTGGCTTACACTTTTTTGGCTTATTTAATTTACTTGCAAGCCCCTTGTAAGGTGGTATAGCAAATACCTAGCACTGGTAAATTAAAGGGTATTGGTGGGCCTGCAGCCCAGATTGATCCACCCACAGAAGAAGTCTTCCAAACCTGTCCCAGGCCTGCCACTGAAAGGCCTGCATGTGCAGTTTACTGTCACCCTGACTTGGCACATCAAACTACTTGTCAACACCTGAACTCCCTTTCTACTCCACCCAAGTCACCCCTAAGGTAGGCCCTAGATATCCGTATGGGCAGGGTGCTGTGTATGTGAAAGATAGGACATATATTTTAATATGTTACATGTCCTAGTAGTGACAACCAGCTATTTTGTTTTTCTCTGCTGTGAGTGCTGCTCCTCTCTTAGATGTGCATTCGGAATTCCCTTATAAATGTCTAAGTGATAATTTCTGGTAATTTATGGTAGTGAGACACCCTGCTTACTGTTTTAGGTGGATTTTACATCACAATTTTAGGAATATTGCTTTTTAGAAAGTGGGCATTTCTCTGTGCTTATAACTCTGGTGCTTTGCAGCAGGATTCCAATCTACGTCGAGGATAAAGTGACAGCTGGGCTTTGTGCATACTCCCCAGACAGCCATCAGTCAGTGGGGGGTAGGTGTGACATGGGTACATCTGCATTCATCTACATCCTGATAGTCTTCCTTGGCTGGGAGAGAGGGAGGCGGGGTGCACGTTTCATTTGAATGGTCTGTGTCCTGCCCCTACACAAAAGGCTTGTTACCTCCTACAGATGTTCGGAGCAAAGGTAGAGGGGAAGGTATATTTTTGGAAATGGTCAGATCTGACTGGAACCTTCTCCCACCTTTCAAGAAGCTGGGCATTTTGTGTATAAGTAGAAGGGCTATCACCACCTGATTTTAGAGCACTTTTGGACCATATCTCTGCCAGAGGGACTCCTGCACTGAGGGACTCATCTGGACTGCTCTTCCGTTGTGGCCCTACTGCCTGGAGTACGAGTGGCCTAATGGACTCATCGGAGGGCTTTCTGTTTCTTGCCCCGCTGCCAGCTGCAGTCTGATTCTGGTCTGGTTGGACACTCCAATCAGACTGTCAGGAGGAACTGCCATCACTTGTCTTGTTGAGCTGGCCTACCTTCCCCCTTTTGTGCTCTTTGTGTGCCTTCCAAGGAACCCAGCACAGAGAGAACACTGTTTTTCCATTCTTTGGTCTTTTTCCACAACAAGCGCATGGTGAGTGCACCTTTATTCACTCCCACGGGTTCCTGGCATGTGGTGTGTGCCTGGTATCATTGCCCTGTGTTTTTGAGTGTAGCGCCTGAGGAGTGCTTTCTGGTCCCATCTGCCTGGTGGCATTATCTTCTGGTGAGCACTGTCGGGACCCACCTTGTCGTACTTCTGTGATACTCTGTGCACCTTGTGAAGCTGAGGAGGGAGGTCAGTGCTATGCTGGTAGCTGTAAAATGTGTTCCCTCAGCCCTGCACCCCGAGTTACTATAGACAGAGCATGGGCTGGGAGGGATGAGGGCATGCTGATCTAAAAGGCTCATCTATAGCACAGTGCCGAGTAAAGCTCTGTGTCCAAACCACCTGGCACAAACTGAAGCCGTACCACGTGGAAAAGAGAGCGTGTGCGGCGGCTGTGACTCCTGCTTTTGCATGTTCAGGATGCAGGAGGCTCAGGGGGTCTCCTCGCTACCCTCTGCCATATGTATGTGTCTCAGAGTCACAAATTAGAATCATAGCTGGCGGGGTGTCCGGTTCAGCAGAGCCACACAGTCAGGCTGAAGTGCCACTGCTCCCTCTAAATACTTCATTTTGGCCCTCAATTGGATGTTGTGGGTGCCTGGATCTCCCATCCCCGTGCCTCACAAAACCAAGGGCCAATCCACATTGGCGGTCTCAGTTGTGCTTCCTGCACTGGGATACCATATTCCTGGTCACTGAGGAGCACTGGCCGTCGTGCTCTGAGAGTGGGATTATCAATAAAGCCTAATACAGGTGCAGGAGCTTTAACGCCCCTGCCAAAGCATATGGTGTGGCAATATAGAAAAATTACTGTAATATGTGTACTAGACAAGCAGGAGTTCCTGCGGCCAATGGTTGATACAGAATACCTTTGTTTGCACTTAAGCTCAGAAGTCTATCATAAACCTGCTAATAGGAGTGCATGGATTACTGGGCCTAGGCGCGGTTCTTCTCCCTGATGGATTCATGGTGCTACTTAGGGGGTCATTATGACCATGGCGATCATTAGACCACCAGAGTCGTGGTCACGGTTGTGGAGGCCAGACCGTGACAATAGGACCGTGGCAGAGCCGCCACGGTCCAACCGCTGATACCGCCAGGCTGCCACCAGCCTGCAGCTTGGCTGTCCCAGCGGTTGTAATCCGCCAGGGCAGCGCTGCAAGCAGAGCTGCCCTGGGGATTACGAGTTCCCATTCACCAGCCTGTCCATGGTGGTAAACACTGCCATGGAAAGGCTGGCAGGATGGGGGACTCGGAGGACCCCTGGGGGCCCCTGCACTGCCCATGCATTTGGAATGGCCAGTGCAGGGGCCCCCATGCACAGCCTCCTCGCGCATTCCACTGCCAGAATTACGGGCAGTGAAATGCGCGACAGGTGCTGCTATACCCGCTGCACTGCCACTTTGCAGCCGGCTCCATTAGGAGGCGGCTGCAATGTTAAGGCCATGTACCTCGCTGAGCCGGCCCAGCGGGTAAACCATACTAGGGCTGACGAGATTGAGGCCTCACGGGCGGCCTGATGGAGGAAAGACGAGGGCCTTAGTGATCTATGTCCTGCAGTAATGTTGTGGTAATTTATGTGTTATATCCTCATTTTGCATTATGTTGGTTCCTTGTCTAGTTCATGTCGTTTGGAGTGATGTCCACTCGCATGACATGTGCTGGTTAGCTAATTCATGCATTATCACAACCTATGTTGCCTCCCAGTGGTTTGTGAAAACTTAATGTCTTCTATGGCCCAGGTATTCTCTGAACGCATTATGTCATTTTGTTCTGCATTACAGGGATAATGAGTCTTACTACTATGATTGGCCTGCATGCACAATATTTATGAGACGTGCTGCTTGAGGCTTGTCACATGTACACTACAGGTTGTTTTTACATATACCGGTGTTGAGTATCTTTTGTGGTGTATTTATTGTGTCACTGGTGTGAAGGTGTTGTGCAAAAACTTTGCACCTAACCTTTGGCAATAAGCCTGGCTGCTCTGTGCCAAGCTAGTGGGGGGGGAAGCACAGGTAATCTTCACTGTGTAACTTACTTACCGGACTAGAGTGATGGTTTCTGCCTGGCTGAGGTCCATACCCTATCCAACTAGGAACCCAAATTCTAGCAGCACACAAAGAATTCAGGTGTTCATTCTAGCCAAACTGAAATAAACATGGATACACTTTTAGTTTATATGATTTTCCACACATTTCTAATGTTGAATATAAAATGATTATAAAAATAACATTTCAAAAATGTCATAACATAAACATTTTGCAAAACGATGATTAAGTATACTTTACATGAAAAGTTATATTCATTATGCACTTTACTTGTATGTTTTAGTGCACCAAGAAGTAATAAAAAGCCATTTTTACGTTTACATAGGAAAATAATTACCCCTTAATTTCACGTTTTAAGAGGCATAATGGCACAGCCAAGTTATGCTCTCTCACTTACCTCTCCTATAAGATAAAATTGGGTTACCTCATTACACCTAATAAGTGATAACTTTTGTTTGGGACCAAGTAGAATTGTCATGCTTGGTGTCTAAAGAATTGAAATGTAAAACCCTCATGAATGGTAAATGTGGATTTTAAGGCACAGTTTTGAAAATGGCACTTTTAAAAACTTGGAATTTTTTTGTCTAAACATTGGTGCCTATAGCCTGCATCCTAATCACATGACTAGGTGTGGTTGGCTGTTGGACCTTGTATTCCTCGCAGACAGTATCCCAAAAGGGGTCCAGTTGTTGGCAGGAAGGGCCATCATGATCTGATGGGAGGGGCATAGCTGGTATCTACCAAAATTGCTCTTCAAAGGAACTGCCTCAGCACACACACAAAATATTTCACATTCGTTTTTTGTTACTTCACATATCCTGGGTCCAGGGCAGGGAGGAAGGAAGTTCCAGAACCAGCTGTGGAAGTAAGTCTAGATGTTACTCCTACTTCAAAGCTACTACAATGTATAAATATTGGACCTTCAGGCCAACTTTTTAGTAAACTACTGGACCTGTGGATACTACAGAAGAAGGACTGTCCTGCTGCCAGAGCACTGCCCTGCTGCCTGAGGTCTGCTCCGCTGCCTGAGATGAGAAACTGTACCAGCTCCATTCATGCCAAAGTACCTGTAGGGGCTCCAAGCTTACTGACCTCCTGTTCAGAGCTACAGGGACACAAGCTTTAGAGGCCTCCCTGCAACTGCCTGAGCTACAATTCCCCTCATGTGAGCAACATTAGCTACCCTTAATGGCCACTCCCAGCACCAACTCATTTATTCTCTCTCCCTTGCCCGGTGCCCCTCACACCCAACCAACCTGCCAATGTCAGGCCAGCTAGAACAGACTCCAGTCTTGGCTGTCTAATACACTGCCCCGGAACACTGATGAAGGAGAGCCAGATTCCTTCTCTTTTTCTGATATCAAACATTACCTTCCTCTGACACATGGCCCAAGTGGGAATGAGCACCCCCCACACTGAATCTCCCCCCTTTTTCCCTTTCCCCTACATCCCCCACACCTGCCCACAAGGAGGCCTCACTTGTTGACCTTTCACTTCCATACACACACATGAGTATCCCCATCTATATAGCACACCTTCTGAGGCCCTCACAGAACTATATCCACACCTTTCATGACAGCCACACTGACTGTTAAGGACATGACACACTGCATCAAGGGCAACAAAAGTCCTGCACTATTTGCATATGAACCACATAGCCACTGTCCTGCTCCAAGAAACACACCTGAACCCTGAAGAGTCCCTGAAAGAAAGGTGGGATTGAGTGGGCACAGTCATCTATAGTAGTAGCCAGGTGGGAACTGATGGTACACTCTCCCCCTCCCGCATCTGTTCTAAGAAATACAGGGTGGACATCCTCATTTGGAGCAACCTTTCCCATAGAGTGCTGAAGACTTGGAAGGATTACTTTTTCCTGCAGACTGTTGGCCCTCGGTTCAATCTATGCCTCAATGCAGATAAGACGTGCCTCTTAGCCAGCGTCTCACACATGCTCTTGACTTTAAGTTGCAGATTCCTTCTCATTGTGGGTGATTGGAATCTGTCTCTGGACCCATTTTTGTTCAACACAGGCAGGTCTTTTACCCACATGGACCACACAGAGCAGATCTAAGGGATTTATTATTAGACCATGCACTGGTAAAGGTATGGAGTCTGTTGCACACTCCAGAAAATGAATTCCCTTTCCTCTCACCTACACAACACCCAATCTCACATTGACTACTTACTACTCCAGCACACACTCCTCCCCTTAATTTCATGTTGCACAATTAGGGAGATGCCTTACGGACCATTGTATCATCTGACTGTACATGAATTTCAGCCCAATGATCCCCCTCCAGCCCAGTGGCTGATGAGGCTTAATGTTGGACCTGGCTCTTTTTGCAGGGTCATCCCCAAACATTTTGCCTTCTCCCTCTTATCTTTTCTGACCTGTTTTTGTTAGCTTTAGAACTCTGGGTACTTTACCACCACTGTCCAGTGCTGAAGTGAAAGTGCTCTCTGTCTAAATTGGGTTGCTGATTGGTTTTCTCCATGATTGGCATATTTGTTTTACTGGTAAGTCCCTATTAAAGTGCACTAAAGATGTCCAGGGCATGTAGATCAAATGTTACTAGTGGGCCTGAAGCACTGATTGTGCCACCACATGGGTAGCCCTGTAAACATGTCTCGAACCTGCAACTGCAGTGTCTGTGTATGCAGTTTTGTACTGCCAATTCTGCCTGGCAAGAGTACCCATTTGCCATACCCAAACCTTCCCTTTTACTACATGTAAGTCACCCCTTAGGTAGGCCCAAGGCATCCCCATGGGCAAGGTGTAGTGTATTTAAATGGTAGGACATGTACTGGTGCGTTTTACATATCCTAATTTGTTTTTCACTATTGTAAGGCCTATCTCTCCCATAGTGTAACATAGGGATTGCCTTGAAATATCTTTTAAGTGCAGTTTCCCATTGGAAGCAGATAGAGATATGTAGTGTTGGGTCTCTGAACTCACAATTTAACAATACATCTTTTGGTGAAGTTGGTTTTTAGATTGTAAGTTTGAAAATGTCACTTTTAAAAAGTTGTCATAATCTTGCTTAACCATTCTGTGGCACTTCCTGGCTGCTGAATACATGTCTGGGTCAGACTGACAGTTGGGCTGTTTGTGAATTCACTCCAGACAGTCACACAAAGGGAGCTAAGTGTGTCCTCCAAATCCTGATGGGCCTTCCTGGGCTAGAGGGGAGGGAGAAGCTGACACTTGCACTTGAATAGGTCTGTACCTGCCCTTACACAAAGCAGTCTCCAAATCCCTAGTGTGTGTCCGTTTGCCTTCTTAAAAGGCGGAAATGAGTATAAGAATTGGACTTCTGACCCTACAACTTCAGAACACTTCTGGTCTGAGGACATTTCTGCCAGGGAGAAGAGATGGATGCTTGAGGAGAATCTGCCACTCTACCTGTTGCGTTGTTGTGCTGGCCTGCTGCTGCTACTTCTGCCCTGGGAGTGAAAGGACTGGTTGTTGCTTTCTATATCCTGCTTTCTAAGGTTATCCAAGAGCTTGAACTGAGTTTGATTCCTGTTGTGATGTCTCAGGTACATCAAAGTCTTTATAAGCCTGTGCCTGGGCTCTTCTGCTGTGAGTCCTGATTTGCTAAGTGGTGCCAAATCCAGTGCCCAGGCCCTTAGAAGTTGAAGCTGGTAACCTGCAGGGAAAAATCCACACACGCTGTGTGTTAGTCAGAGAAATCAACGCAGTACCTGTCCTGTGGCTGAAAATTCAACATAGAACCTGCCTCGTTGCAAGGGAATCAATGCAGCACCTTTTCTCAATGTGGACACTTCGCACAGTGCATCAGAATTTTCCACTCATTATACCTGGGCGTTATTTTCTTCATCAACGCTACACTGAGGTAAGGAGTCAACGGATCACCAGCCCGGTGGGAAATAATCCAGGCAACCCCCGTCCAATGGGGAAATAATTGACGCAATACTTGCTTTTCGGACACCTCACCTCCTTTGAGGTCCGCATCATCTTTGTTTTTGATGCATCCAAGGGACTGTGTGTTATAAGGATACAACCACTGATTTTTCAGGATTAAGACTCTTTTAAAATTTTGAAAAGTGTAACTTTTTTTGTGTATGTTGGATTTTTGTCATTTTTGTCTTGCTTTATTCAGATATTTATTTGCCATTTTTCTAAACTGGTGTGGTGTCCATTTGTAGTGTTTTCACTGTTTTACTCTGTGTGTGGGTACAAATACTTTACATGTTGCCTCTGAGATATACCTGACTGCTTGTGCCAAGCTACCAAGGGGGTCAGCAGGGGTTATCTTAGCTGTGTGGCTCCCTTACCCTGACTAGAGTGAGGGTCTCTACTTGGACAGGCTATAAACTGACTGCCAACTAGAGACTCCATTTCTAACACTTATGCTTATGCCCTTCCTGAACGCAAGGATTCAATCTAGAGCTACATTCATACTAACCTGGTGGATAAGATGGATCTGTTGCACTCCACAGGAGTCCTTGGGTTGCCTGAAAATTGAACCTGTGGGGACGAGGCAAGACTCCATCTTTGCTAAACACCAGACTCAGAAGGACCTCTGTATAGGTGAAGACAAGGTGAAGACCCTCCATCTCCCATACAGGGTGTCCCTAATGATGTTAAAGCTAAGATCTCTGCAAATGTCTAAAGCATGCTTAAAAGCTTTTTTACCGCATCAGCCAAAAACGCACTAGAGAAACTGATCTGGCACCTCTACGTTCAGGGCAAAAAAGCTTGACGAGAGCTTGCCATTCAGCTGTGCCAGCACGAGCCACAGGTTGCAGTTGCCGCCATCCGGGGCAATGGATGGGCTCCTGACACACTTCCATGACATACTAGAATGGTTTGTGAAATGTTATCTAGACCTGTACCATTCAGATTCTTCTATGTCTAGTGCAGATAGAGAACTTCTTAGATCCTCTATGCCTTCCCTCTCTAACAGATAAGAGCCAAACATATTTGGAGGACGACATTATAGAGGAGGTGGCAGAGGCCACCTCTGTGCATCCTACCTGTAAGTCTCTTGAGAAGAAAGTTTTTCTGGTGAGTTCTATAAAACAGGCAATTCCCACTTATTCTGCTGCGTACAATGTGGCGGTGAGACAGTGCTCTTAGGGTGCGATTTCCAATAAGGCCACAATTATGATAATTTCTAAGGAAGGCAAGGACACATTGGATTATGCCAACTACCACCCGATCTCATTGCTCAATTTTGACCTTAAGATCCTTGCTAAAATCTTGTTAATGAGACTGTAAAGATCATCCTCCGACAAATCCATGGAGACCAAGTTGGCTATGTCACAGGCCGCGTCTCCTCTGATCATCTACAGACTCTTGCCCATGTCCTGTGGCATGTGAAACATGACCGGGATGAGAAACTGGGACTCTCCTTTTATAACAGGAAGGCATTTTATCAGGAGGAGTGGCACTACCTTTTTTGAGTGATGGCCCAAATGGGGCTGGAGGGCAACTTTCTCTCTAAGATTTAGCTCCTATGCAACTCCTTGATCCTGGAGGCCCAGCATGGGGGCTATCTTTTGAGCGGGTTTCAAATTATAGGGGCATGCACCAAAAATGTCTACTCTCACCCCTACTGTTGCTCATGGCACTAGAACCCCTGTCCATCCACCAGTCACCAGATGTGTCAGACAAATTTATTTGAGAAACTACAGTGAATGCGCTATTATACTCAGACGATTTTTTCTCACCCTGACACCTTGCTAACGGGGGCCATGTCCATCATAGACCAATTCTTTGACACGTCTGAGTTCAAAATTAACAGGTCAAAGTGTAAGGCCCTCTCGATGTCTGCAGGAACCAAAAAAGCATGCCTTTGAGGCTGGGACACAAATTAGGTATCAAATAGACTCCAGTACCTACCATCCAGTACCTACCATCCGAGTGAACAGCAGCCTTCGATAGATGGTGGAGGATAATCTCCTTCCCCTGTGTGCAAAGACCTAGCTGGATTTTCTTAAATGGTAGCCCCTATGCCTTTCCTCTGGGGCAAGAATCAAACAGTGAAGATTACAGTAGCGCTCAGGTAAATCTTCAGTTCTATTGAGTGGGCACCACCCGAGACTACAAGCCACTGTAGTTTAGATTGACACAGATGCCGAAGGCCTTTGGATGCCTCACATGTCCTTTTACAACCTGCTTTTCCAACTTTTCCAGCTGACGCCCTACCCACAGAGAACCTGATACGGGTGTGAAACGAATGACATCTTGCAGGCACCATGTGCCTGTCACCTGGTGCTATTTACCAACATCGTACCTCCGGCAGGATAACCCCATTCTCATAGCCACATCAGCTGCATGGGAGAAAGCTCATAAGTACCTAGGCATTAATCCACACCTCCACAGTAATGCAATGGGTGTGGCACACCGTGACCCTTCAAATTGCAGACAAACCATTCCATTGCCCTACATGGTGTGCAAAGGGTGTGCTCCACATGGACTATCTCTTCAGTAAATGCATGCTTAAACCATTTCCAGAGCTGAGGAGAGATTTACCCTCTCCCTGTTTGACTACTGGAGACCCACCAGCTGAACCCCTGCCTCTGCTTGGTATTGGGTTTCCTACTGGTAGAACTCCTGGCTTCACCCCTTTTAAACTACTTCTGGTAGTGGGGCAGATATTGTCGCGTAGCCTCTCATTATTCTAATGAGACTACTTGATTTCGAGAAGCAAGATCGCCCACAGTGTGGGAGACTGAGTCTGACCCACAGTGGATGACACTTGTCACACCAAATCCGGGCTTTGCTCCGGCTAACTAGCAGTGCCTCATCTCTCCCAAAAGGTAGAGACGATTGGGCAGCCGAGCGCATGACATATTGGTACTTCTCAGGGAAGTCGTGGTCACTCGGGTCACAACCGGTTCTCTCATACACAGTGCGGTCTCATATATAAATGACAATAGAAGCAGTATAAGTTTTAAAGATTGGTTTAATAAAACGACTGCATTTTGGATAGCAAAGCGTGAGCTGCAATAACCAGAACTACACAACACAACAATATTAAAATAGTAATGATGAGAGTGAAGCATAAGAATAATGCTATCTTTGTGGCACTAAAGTCAATGGACTATTCCCTATCTAAATCATATTTCGAACACAGCATGTTAAGCTCTTAATCCTGCCTTTCAGGTTCCCTGGGAGGACATCAACCCTCATACCTGCGCAAAGGCCTGTGATTTGCATCAGCATCTTGAGCAGAGCATTCAGCATACAGTTGTGGTTCCCTGGCTGGAATCTCCCTCTTGACATGTACTAGGACTAGAAAGTGTTTTTATAACTAACACAGCAGATGTTCAAAGAAAATGTCTCTAGGTAAGGATGTGTATTTTCTACGAATCTTGGAAACTAAACTTCTACCACGTTTACCGGCAATGTACCAGACTGTAGCCTTGATTGAAGCACAGGGTGATCAAAAATGCGTTGTTTGAGAACACAGTGCAGAACTAAGCAAAACAGTTTGATAGATGAAATTAAAACAAGACCGTAAAACTGGTTATTGTAAAAACAACAGTGCGAAGCTGAATAAAATATATCTAGGTCAAGGTGCACAGCGGCCTAGTGTATTAAACTAACGTGCATGGAGCTATACTTAAATTGGCTACACAACAATATGAGGCACTAGAATCTGGACTTTACTAATACCTTGTAAAGACTGTTGACTCAGGTCGTACCCTTCACCAAACCAACACCAAGTAACAGGCATCCGTCAGAAGGCAATATTCCCCAGAGCATTGGACTATCCTCCTCCAGAGCCAAGTCAGAATCCTCAGAGAGTCTTGCCTTAAGTTCCTGTATTTGAAAGTCCTACACAGATGGTACTGGTCCATGCTGAGGTTCCACCTGGCTGAACTACCTACTCACAGGTGCTGCTGAAGGTGTTTAGAGGTTGATAGTGACATATGTCACATTCCGTGGAATTGCAGGAGCTCCCAACCTTACTGGGAAGCTGTACACTTACACTCATAATGGCCCCATCCATCCATTGTGATACCCTCGGCCCACCTGGCATTACTTCATGACATCTCTGATGTCCCTCAGCTGGATATCCACACACATTGATGGGTGACTATGGCACTGGCGGAGACAAAGATGTGAATTCACTGTCGCTGGCACCAACCCACTTTCCCATCACAAATGGACTTGAGCATAGAACCTCAGAAGTTGGCCTTACACAAAAGGTTTACGTATAAGCCTGGAGGACAAATCAGAGGCTTATGAGAGGGTCTGGGGCACCTTCCTGACAAATGTATCCTGGTGAGACCAGACTGCTTAGCACAATGCTCCCTCATCACCCTTTATGATGAGGAGTAGGGGGCACATGTAGCAAGCAGTTTTGCCCATTCTGTGTCTATGGGAAAATGTGTTTGTACATATGGCCCTAGATTATGGCTCATGTCTGAAATGAGCATTGTTGAAGGGACTGGTCCTAGCAGCGGAGACCTCGCTCACCCCACCGGGTTGACTCTGAACAGTAGCGATTTCCATGCCCATCGATTATGCTTAAAATTTAAACTTCACACTGCAGATACACAATTCAGTGTGTACCTCTTCCCGACAGGGCCACTATCCTTCCTTACCTTGCCAAAACCCTTCCTCCACTATTACCCTTCCCCCAAGAAATCTTGAATGTTTTATACAGCCAAAGTCCCTACCTCGACTCATTTCTACAGACCTTCTCAGGAATGGAATAGGTTGGCGGGAACCTCCTCAGCTCATTGGCTCACGAAGCTAACCTTGTTTTTGCCTTTGGTTCAGTGACTCCACCAGCCCTCTACTCAGCTTTTATAGTTCCTACACTGAGAATGTGTGTTGTTGTCTATGGATTATAGTATTGCTTTTGAAAATACCAATGAATTGCAAAAAAGAGAATGTAAATGGACAAGCAGTCCACGTCTTGCTTGCAGAAGACATAGGCCCTCATTACAACTTTGGCTGGCGGCAACTGCCGCCCGCCAAGTTGTAACCACCACGTGGCCGTCAATGCGGGCGCACTCCTGCGGTGTCCATTTCGACATCCCCACTGGGCCAGCGGGCGGAAACTGAGTTTCCATCTGCCGGCCCAGCGGGGATGACGGCCGCAACATGGGAGCTGGCTCTAAATGGAGCAAGTGGTGTTGCGGTGGTGCGACGGGTGCAGTTGCACCCGTCGCGGTTTTCACTGTCTGCTATGCAGACAGTGAAAAGCTTCATGGGGCTGTGCCAGGGGGCCCGCAAATCCCCTTTCCGCCAGCATTTTCATGGCGGTTCCTACCACCATGAAAAGGCTGGCGGGAGGGAGACTCATAATACCCTCGGCAGCGCTGCAAGCAGCGCTGCCCTGGAGGATTAAATCTGCCGTGACCAACGTGGCAGAAAACCGCCGGTCCCGGCAGTGCGACCGCGGCGCTTCTGCCGCGGTCGTAATTCCCAAGATTGCACCGCCAGCCTGTTGGTGGGGCAATCAACAAAACAGCCCTGGCAGTCTTTGACTGGCAGGGTTGAAATGAGGGCCATAGAGTTCTGTAATCAGTGGCTGGGACACATGTACTAGAAGTGGAATAGGGCTGTAGATTGTCCGTGCATAATGTTGCTCTAGAGTGTATATGTTGTCAGGCAACATTCCTGGTTAGCATTTTCTGTTGCGTGCATGGTGACTGGGGTCTCTCTATGTGAATGTTTTGTGTGCTTTCACTCAGGGAGAATTCTAGGGCCAGCTAGAGCTGCTCTGTTTGACAATGCCATCACGAAATGTTGATTTTGGAGTTGACTCAAAGCTGCATGTGAGGCAATTTAGGAACAGGGATTGGGAGTGGTGCTGTATCCCACATCTCTTGAAGAATCTTCATTTAAAATGGCCATAGGGTAGAGTGTTTGTTTCAGAGACCTACTCAGAGTTCTACGGATGTTAGATCATGGAAGGGGTCCCAGGTTTCTGAATTATGACCGACATTAGTAAAGCAAAACTCTTCCATTTATGTTGCACTGTAAGGTGAGCGGTAGATCCATTTAGTATCACTGGATTAGAGGTGAAAACCCAGAATCCTAGTTTAAAAGGTATTATTAGGATGCATAATCCTTCAGACAATTACTGATAATCCACAAGGAAGTACTGAATAAATGGAACATGAATTAATGTATTCTATTTCTTAGTGAATCGTACTGTTTCTTTCTTTGCCATAAACAGCTGTTGGAGTTTCTATCACTGCACTTGTACTCTCCACACTCTCATTAAAATCGGGCAGGAATGTCCCGTGAGTGGGAGATGTGAAATAGGATTAGATATGAGGAACGTTTGTTTATTCTAGTTTTGGGGGGAGAATTGAGGACAGGCTAATGAGAGGTGGGACAAAGTGTAAGAAAACCAGGGACTTTATTGCAGTAATGGCATACTGTCCATTTTAACTAGGTGAGTCCTAATACTGATAATGTGCTGCCGGGTAGCTGTGAAATTATGCTGTCCTGGGCCAGCACATTAGTAAAAAATGGAACGGCTGATTGAAGCAGTCAGTCTTCCTTTCACAGTGCAGGTAGCCGTTGCCTACACTTTCAAAGCGGACAGAGATACCCAGCAGGTAGGTGAAGTGACTGACTGCATTCACCCCAAAGGGGGGGTCTATTGGCGGCTGGGTCATAGGATCCCCTTTACGTGTTCCAGAGGGGCACTGTAATGTTGCTGCACCTATTTATGGCACACAGTCAGTGTGTCTCCTGACTGCCTCCTCACCTCTGCACACATGTCAATAACATGACATGGGAACAGATTCAAGAGGTTTATCTCGTCTGCATTGGGCCATGTCCCATGCAAATGGGGGAATACCCCTTCACGATAGCACTGGCACTACATGTCCTCCAGCACTTAGTATTATAGAAGAAGCATGCAGGCGTATGTGGCCCACTCGGTATTTGTGAGAAAAGGCCTCTTTTGTCATGGTTAGCTGCCACTTTTTGCCTGATGTTTGATGTGGTCTCAAAGTTGTTAGTGCCCAGGACCCCTGCAAACCAGGTTGCCTGGGCCAGATCTCTTTCCTCAAAACTGTTGTGATGCATTGACACAATTGGCAACATCTTTAGCTGCCACTATAAGTCCAAAGTAAATGGTTCTTAGGTACACAGGACATGGGGTATTACTGGTAGGATCCTCAGGTCAGTAGCAGAGATTGTGCCACCCTCCAGGGCCATGCATCCCTGTGCACCCAGCACTGCCATTGCAGGCTGAGTGTCCTGGTGCAATCCTAAAATGCAAGCTTGACATGACACACAGCCTGTGTGCCCTGTCCACTATACACTGCAAGCAAAATAGGTAAGTCACCTGCCTTCCAGTCCTAAGGCACGGTGCACTATACTGTATGCGTAGTCATAGATGCATGAGCAAAATGCCCCTACTGTGTCCTTGTCAAACCTGGGACATAGTAAGTGAACAGAGCAGCCATTTTAAATGCATGTGCTGGACACTGGTCAGTAAACATTTCTTAGCTACATGATGGCCACTCTGAGCCCTGGGTTGTTTGGTATCAAACAATTCAGAATGATAAATCCAAACTGGCACAATTGTTGGATTTAATGCAAAAGGTACCCAGGGACCACCTTAGAGGTGCCCGCTGCAAAAGCTAACTAACCCTGGCATGGTTGCTGTCCGGTCACATCCATCCTGCCACCACCAGACAAGATTCTGGAACCCTTAGGTGAGAGATGCTGGTCTCTGAGTCCCAGAACAAAGCCCTTCCTGGGCAGAGGTCCTATCACCCCTCCTCCAGGAGTGTGCACTGCCATGCTAGCAAACTTCAAAGGGTTTACTGTCTTTTAAACTCGACTCCTAAGCCTGCTGCTAGCAGCAGATGGCTGCCCCCATTGCAAACCCCCATTTTGGGTGGGAGCAACAGTGGAAAAACACACAAAGGACAAGAGGACTGGTCAGCCCCAGTTTGCAACACCCCTAAGGTGTAGCATGCAAGATGACTTATCCAATTCATTCTCCTCCATCTCGCATGGAAGGAAACTAGCCAATCAGGAAGAGGTCACTTAGGGGCTGATTTAAGAGCCCGAGCACCATCCTAATGACACATAAGCATCATTTTTCAGATGCTAATGAGGGGTTAGGTGGCCAAGATGCTGCACCATATTTACAAAGTGGCGCAATGCATGCATTTTGCTACTTTTTAACCCTTTGCACTACATTATGCCTGTTCCAGGCATAATGTATGCAAAGGGGCCATTCCCCCATCAAGGGGGCTGAAAAAATGGCGCAAAGAAATCTAAAAGATTTCCTTGCGCCATTTTTTTGGCACTTTTAATGTCTGCTCAGAGCAGGCGTTAAAGGGGGCATGCTGTTGGTACAATGGGCCCCTATGTACTCTGCAGGAGTAGCACCAAAATTGTTGTGCTACTCCTGCAGCGTGCATCAATAGCATTAATAGCATTAAAAATAATGATGCTATTGCCCCCTAGTCCTGCTGCACCAAGAAAAAGGCACCAAACCCTGACTGCTGCACCCAAGACTCAACAATCGCCGCTGAGGGGTTCCTCGGACATTGGACAGACTCTACAAACCCCCAGAGGACCTCCACACTCCTGAAAATCACTGATGATCTCCTTCCAGAGTCAAGGCATCACTCTCCTGCAACAATTTTGATGCTCCTGGTCTTAAAAATGTTATAGAATTCTGAAGTATTTGTATAAATTGGTCTCTAGTTATTCTTTTGAGTCTCTGTCTTGCTTTATTGATACTATAAGTACAACAAATGCTTTGCACTGCTCCAAGATTAGCCTAGCTGCACGACCAAGCTATTATCAACATTAGAGCATTAGGTGGTCTAGCTTTTACCTCTGTAAACCAATGTGTGATTGCCTGGACTCCCTGCACAGTGTGCCTGGCCTTGCACACTACATAGAGAACCAGCCTCCTACAGGTATAACAAAGTTCACTAGGGATGCAGAAAACAGGTAAACACGCCTGTCGCATCCCAGGGCACTTTACATAAAATTGCCCCTGGTACTTCTATTTTTAATAAAAATATTTACAAAAGGAGCGTGGACATGCCATAGGGAGGTGCAGGAAGTAGCTATATTTTCTTAAAGTATGAGTGAGGTCAAGAAACTAAGTTGTGTATCCTCCTTGTCTCCTCTACACTGGCACAGCTAATCCATAGCACCAGCATTCATATGGTAACCATACAAAACAACATTGTAGATAGGTAGCTGTCGTCATGCAGGTGTTTTCTTCCTCTGTGTTCCTAGTAATATCATATACTTGAGCTTCACTCTCGGTATTTATATCAATACAGACAGCTATTTAGCTATTTGTAAGCATTATTGCGAACAACTGAGGGTAGTAATGATAAATTACTCTCTCCCATCAATTTGGGCCCGAGCAGCAGGTGAAGTACTCTTAAAGGGGGAGGTAGGTAATATACAGCCAATATTGCCCACAGATAAGGTTAATACGTATATTAGCTTTCTCCTGAGTCACTGTGAGAAAAAGAAGGGTCTAATTGCGGTGCAGGATTCTCTGTGATTTCATGCACATAATGCCATTTTAAGAGTTGTTTGTCGCATTGCGGAGGACTACCTTCTCCCCATGATGTAGGCAGGCCAACCTTTGGTCCTAGGTTCCAGGCACAATGATGGACCGCCAGCCCTTGTTATGGTCCGTATCTTTGAAAAACATGTAACTCTTTCGAAAAAAGAAAATAGAACCAGTACTTTTGCACCGTTCACACCATGGCTCTTTAAGGAAAGCCCTTAAAAAACAATACCGTACTCATCAGTGGCAACAAGTCCATAAGAGCGGCAATTTAGAAACCAATTAATGGAACCATGTTACTTTACCATCTGAGGGGACAATGTAGCACTAACTTTAGGAGGCAAATTGAAATAAAAGATAAAAAAGAGGACGGGGAGAAGAACACAGCATCCGCGAACTTACTCAATGACAATAGACATGGAACAGGGAGCCTTAGAATCCTTCTTGCTTGCGCCTGTATCTGTTGCCATCACCCACAAAGGATTCCAATTGGCTGCCTTCCTAGTAATGTTTTTACTGAAGTGCTGTCAGTAATTAACAGTTGTAAATTTCTTTTACCTCATAATACACTCAAATCTTTGGCCAGAGTCTCTAATTGATAATTCGTATAGCAGAAGCCAATAACATAAGTTCAACACACTGTTTTAAATGCTGAGATTGACTTAGTCCTTCAGAGTAATTATTATGCTAGCACAAACCATTGTAGGTTGCTGGCATTCTAGGGTCTCTAAAAGGACCGCGAAGCAGAGCGAAAAATGGACATGTCTATTTGCCTGCGATGGGTGATATTAGATGTATGGCTGTTCATTGGCCCACACATATTGGGCTATGGGCAATTAACAGTGGCTAATACTTTCTGCAGAAGCTATGTGTTCCCACATATGGAAAGAGGTCAATAATACTTAAATGAATTATATTTGTTTACTTTGGTAACACTTGTAGAACTTGTCATGTGGATAAACTACCTTTATTTTATTATTGTATTAGACCTTTGTTAAATTTATAAAACTATAACTCCTTTACCTTGTCGGATCAGGCTGGAGCTACTTATGGAAGACATGAAGAAATCATTTACTGTACGTTCGTCAAACTAAAAATCACGAATGAGCACCAACGCATTCAACATTTGCAAACAATTCACACTATCATGAGAACATATCGATTTGTCCCAAAGCTGCTTCCTGTCAATGAGGTGTGCAAACTGATCTTTGATCAAGCAAAACACCTGGTGGAATTCTATATCATAAATGAAAACGCACGTTCACTTTTTATATATTTTTATAAAGCCATGTTTGCAAGCAGACTAAAACATGATGTCGTTGCTAGTTAAGAATGTGAGGGCCATATTTATAGGCCCCTAGCGCCACCTTGCTCCACATTAACGTCATTTATTTTGACGTTAATGTGGCCCAACAAGGCTAAAATCCCGGAGCCGTATTTACGGAGTGGCGCAATGCAAGTATTGCGCACTCTGTAATCCTTTGCGCTACGTTATGCCTGCACCAGGCATAGTTTATGTAAAGGGGGCATTCCTCCATTAGGGGAGCCGGAAAAATGGTGTAAGGAAGTATATGAGATTTCCTTATGCCATTTATTACGGCACTTTTAACACCTGCTCAAGAGCCGGCGTTAAAATGGGGCTTTCATTCTTTAGTATGGGCCCCTATGTACTCTGCAGGAATACAGCCAATAATTTGGCGCTACTCCTGCAGGGTACATCAACAGTGTCATAAAAAATGACACTATTGTCCCATACCCTGCGCCATGGTGCGCCGTATTTTGTGCTCCTGATTTCAGTAAATTTTTATTTCCAACATTCCTCCAATGGAATCGTACGTAACAGAGACAAACATTTTGTTCGCAACGCCAGGGTTGGAATAAATGGAAATAGGAAGAGCCCCAAAGGTTGGAGAGCTAATTTTCTTGAAATTGACTAAAATAATAAAAGTTAAATGAGCATGGGTGAGAATGTGCAAAACAACCTGTTGCAACCTGCCCGGCATTTTATGACCGACTAATGCAATATTCATTTGTATCACAAAACGAAGGACTGTGCAAAATCTTATGCCTCATGATTAACAATGTGGAAGAAGACATTTTGCAGTCCTCTATCAATGCCTTCAAAAACAGGACGGGTACTTCATAAGAAAGCAAACATCCATCCCTGCGTTCACATTTCTTCAATGTGAACATTTCTTTTTTGAAGCGTCCCTTGTCCTTTAAGGGTGCAAAATATGCTTTAAAATATTTACAAGGAAGGAAAGGCATCGAGGAAAGCATGCCGGTCCACTGGATAATCTCTGCTGCCCCCAGTGCTGCCCAAAAACATTTTAAAAGTCCGAACTTCCCCTGCGAATTAGTTACCACCTCGAATCAGATGTTGGTAACTAAGCAATGGATTCTGATTGCAATTAAAATTGCTAACCACTGATACATACTATTCTGACCCTCCAATAGATCCGTTCAAAATACCTTTGTACATCTCGTTCAACAATTATTCAACATTTCTAATTCATTATCATGCTATAAATCTCGACAATTAATTATGTACTGCAAAGTCTTGCACATTCTGCATCATGCCATGGTGTTCTATCATAGCAACTTACATACCTATGTCGATATTGTTAGTGTTTTACATAAAAACAAACATGTAGATACTTCCGAGCACTTCCAACTCTTCCACATAAGCATGCACAAAAAATATTGTCCCAGGTAATATGTGTAGGGAGGGGGTTGATAGTTATTTTACACTTATATCAAGGTTGACATGTAACACGAAAATGTACTGAGCGTGTATTTTTCATGTTTAAATTGACGATTGGCTAGTGTAGGCCGTATTTCAAAAAGACTAACATTTGTTTTTTATCTTGTTTCATGTCATGTATCTTTCTTCATTGTCGGATAACTGACCCAGCAATCTCAAATTATGTATCTTCTTTGTTTTCTGCTGCCATGTGAAATGTTTTCTTTTGCACATTTCTTTTAGAATGTACCAACAAGCTATTGTGATGAACCTTCAGACCATCCCATGGACCAATGTATCTCATTATGTTGCCAATAACCTGATAACTGCAACCGTGTCTGAATGTAAGTGTGTATGTGTGTGAGCATGCATATTTGGATGGGTGTGAGTATGCGTGTTTGAATGCGTGTATGAATGATGCGATTGTGTGTTTGGATGCATGCTTGAATGCGTGTATGAATGATGTGATTGTGTGTTTGGATGCATACTTGAATGCGTGTATGAACATTGTTAGAAATGCGTGTATGGATGCGTGTCAGTGGATGTGTGTATGTAAGTGGAGGTGAATGGGTGTATGCATGGTGCGTGTCGGTGACTGTGTGCATGTATGCGGGGAGGTGGGGTGGGGGTGCTGTGGCTGAAGGGGATGAGGGGTCTCGTGCTTGCTGGGAAGGGTGGGGGAACCGTCTACCTGTGACAGAGAAGAAATTTCCTGTCACCGGTAGCCTTTCTGCCATGGTTTTAGTGGTGGTGCTACTGCTGCAGAAACCAGCGGTCTGAAAGTCGGCTCCTAGTACCACCGGCAGGGTTCTGTGTACCGGCGGGTCGAAGATATTCATCTCCGGCCAGGCGGTTCCGACCGCCATGGCAATACAAGTGGAGATGTGGTGGGTTGGCCACACTCATAATGTTGCCTGTTGGTGGTGGGACCGCCAGATTTACCCTGGCGGTCAAAAAACAGTCAGGGTAAAAATGACCACCAAAGTCTTTTTCACTAAAATGTTTATACTGGGCTATGTGTCAAATATAATATCTCCTTAAGGCAGTCAAAAAGTTGCAGAGATATTTTTATTTCTCCTACATTTCATACATTGCATTTGTGCTGCACTCTACAGCGGACACCAACTATGTGAAATGTTTTAAAGATTGTCTAGGCATATGATTTAGAACTGGAAGGGTACCTTTCCAGTACAAACAACAGCGTTAGACACAACACACATACCTTTTCACTATGGTACAAAGGTGTGAAGTGGCACTCTGCAGCCTGTTTGTGCCTAAGGGTAGAGGAAGAGAGCAGCAGCAGACATATTTAGTAATTATAGTTGTTCACTTCTCTCTGTGACTAGATAAACTTGGTGCAGCAACTGTGTTGCACTATAATTTTACAAAATCTGTCCCCTAGTGTCCCTCATATTAATGTGTGTTAATTCATGCCATAACACACAAAGCAATTCTTCACAAGTAAGTCAATAATCTCACCCTTACTATAAATACTCATTTATCCAGAAATCATTTGAATGCCATGGGTAAAGCAAGCTTTTGAGAACTATACTTGCCATTTGTAACTATCACCATTCACACTGAAGGTGATCAATGAACTCATTTTCTGGAGTACTGCTGGGATAATTACCTGGTGTTTCAAAACACAAGTGCAAATATCTCAAGTAAGCCAGCAAGGTGAGAGAATGGGATTTTTTTTAATCTATGCTTGTGCTTCCGAACAACGGTCTGCAAAAGGTGAGATAATGAGATTTTTTTAACTATACTTGTTTCCAAACAAAGATCCCAAATTATTATATAAGAGAGTTTTATACACAATGCAAACAATAGTGTTTCTTAAGCATTGTAAAGAATTGCAAAGAAAAAACATTAAAGGCAGTATTAACTGAACCATAGGTTAGGAAAATATGGCCCTCATTATAACCCTGGCACTGAGTGATTAAGTGGCCATAAAACTGGCAACAGGCTGGCAGTAATTGCAGCCAAATTTGGCCATGACGTTGATAACTCCCATAGACAGTCAATGTACCAAACCACTGCCAGGACAGAAACACCACGCACGCCGGCGGTCGCTATCAACAGCCAGGCGGGAGACAAAGTACCACCCACCATATAAAGACCTTACAATCCACCACATTTTCCATGGCGGTACCAACGCCATCAGAAACACATAACTGAAGAGAAAGTACTCACCATTGGAGACACAGGGAAGAACAACGCCACCATGGAACCCAAACTGTAAGTTTTTCCGATAATCTTCTACGTTATGCTCCACCTGGAACACCAACGCCGATGAAGATGACCAGAGTGAGTACAGCCGCCTAGCACACAAGGGAGGGAGGAAAATTATAGTGACACACACATCCACAACACACACCCGGCAGACACACACCATACACACGTCCAGCTGCACACGAAAAACAATTTGCACCTGATACACAGCAGAATAATGCAATGACAACTGGAATGCATGAAGGTGAATGTAATAATATCAATAGCTAATAATCAATCAAATTGTCCGTGAAACAGATATGTACACATGTACACAAAGGGACAATGCCCAGTCCAATGTTCAAAGGGCCCACATGTCCACAGGGCACAGTCCAAGGCCCAACTCGAATCCTGACTTCCTCCGGATAGAACTCTGCAGGGGCATCAGTTTGCAAGTGGGCAGGCACCTCAGGGGGGATGGGGGCACCTCAGCCAAAGTCGGGAGCAAGGCCACTGGTTCTGGAGGGGGCTCCATGGCCATTTTCCGTTGCTAGGGAGTGATAGGCCACAGTCTCTGGAGTGGGTGACTTGCCCACTGGTTCTGGAGGGGGCTCCATGCCAATTCCTCTGTCCTGGAAGTGAAAGGCCAGTCTCTGGAGTGGGTAACTTGCCCACTGGTTCTGGAGAGGGCTTCATGCCCATTTTCCTTTCCTGGAGAGTGCAAGGCCACAGTCTCTGGAGTGGGTGACTTGCCCACTGGTTCTGGAGGGGGCTCCATGCCCATTTCTCTGTCCTAGGGAGTGCAAGGCCACAGTTTCTGGAGTGGGTGACTTGCCCCCTGGTTCTTGAGGGTGTTCCATGCCCATTTTCCTTTGCTGGGGAGTGAAAGGCCACAGTCTCTCAGGTGGGTGACTTTCCCCACTGGTTCTGGAGGGGGCCCCTCGTACAGCAGACACTGCAGGGTAGCCTACATGGCTTCCGCTGGTGGTGATGGCTGAAGTGTGGTGGCAGATGAAGGTGGCTCCTGGGCAGCCTCTGCAGGTGGTGATGGCTGCAATGTGGTGGTAGATGGAGGTGCCTCCTGGGCAGATTCTGCAGGTG
Source organism: Pleurodeles waltl (assembly GCF_031143425.1). Taxonomy (NCBI): domain Eukaryota; kingdom Metazoa; phylum Chordata; class Amphibia; order Caudata; family Salamandridae; genus Pleurodeles; species Pleurodeles waltl. The sequence goes on from NC_090443.1 coordinate 227,324,478, forward strand.
GTGATGGATGCACTTCCTCAGCTGCCGGTGGGGGCCCGTGACTGCTGGTGGTGGTGTCACCCTGACAACCTCTGCAGGACTAGAGGGCTTCGTCCTCTCCATGACATGGGGCGTAGATTCCTTACCCTTCTTGGCAGGGGTTGATGGCTTCTTCCCCTTCACAGCAGATTTTCGTGGTCCTTAGCCTTCTGGGCAGGAGTTGAGGGCTTCTTCCCCTTCAAAGCAAGAGGTGCAGGCTCCTTCCCACCACGACTAGGGGGTGCCACCACTGTGTCCGTGGACTGTTTGGCTCAGGTGCTGGGCTGGGTCATTGGGACCCTGCTCTTACTGGCAGGACAGGGGGAGGGGGAGGGAAGAGGTCAAGTTGGGCAAGGAAAAGCTTCTTAGGAATGGTGGGGCAGGAGGAGGAAGGAGTGATGGGAATGGAGGTTGAGGAAGTGGTTGTAGGGGGTGTATGTCTGCTGGATGTGGGTGCAGGTGCATGGGCAGTATGCTGATGTGAGGTGGATGGCTGTTTGGGTGTGTGTGTGTGTGAGTGCTTGCATTTGTCTCCTTTAGGAGTGGGGACAGACAGGGTGGGAGAGGACACAGGGGATGCGTGCATTGATGTTGTGGATGTGTGTGTTAGTGAGCTATGTGTGCTGCTTCATGTGGAGATGCTGGTGGTGGATGTTGATGTAGTGCATGCAGGTGTGAGTGTGGAAGTGACTGGGAAGGAGGTGAAGGAGGAGGAGTAAGAGGGGGAGACAGTGGAGGCAGTGGATGTTGTCGTGTCTGCAACTGTCTGGTGGTTGCGTGAGTGCTTGTGGGATGAAGCGCAGGGCTTGTGTTTGCCTGTGCCACTCTTGGGTGCTGTCTTGTGTGCATGCTCATCAGTATATGTGCCTCGGATGGGTTGGGGTTGAGGAGAATGGGACTGGGAAGTGGTAGTTGGAGGGGGGACAGTAGAAACAGGGACAATGGCTGACCTCAGAGAGGAGGCCAGAGCCTGAATCGATCTCTGTTGGGCCGCCAATCCACCATGACTACCCTCCAGGAATGCATTGAATTTCTGCATCTGGGATGCCAACCCCTGGATGGCATTCACAATGGTTGATTGCCCTACAGAGATGGATCTCAGGAGGTCAATAGCCTCCTCACTCAGGGCAGCAGGGCTCACTGTGGCAGGGCCTGAGGTGCCTGGGGCGAGGGAGATGCCCACCCTCCTGGGTGAGCGGGCACGGACAACTCACTGAGGGGCTACTGGGAGGGCAGTGCTGTTATGGGGGGTGGCGGCTGTACCTGCAGCTGGGGTGGTCAAAGAGGTGTCTGCCACCGCAGCGGTGTACACTGTCACTGCCGGCGCAGATCACCATTGGCCACTGTACTCCATAGAGCCCCATATTATCTTTTGAGGAATTGCATGGAGTTGCAAGACCACCTTCCGCCACGACACCCAATGTCGGCAGAATTACCTCACTTCCACCTATCACTACATACGGGACCGACGGTCGCCATTTCAGGGGGGTAACAGTCATGTCAACATTAACTGCGTCACAGATTTGATTGGCACATACCTCAACATTAACACTGTCCCATTACATAAGTGCACCAAGTAAACAGAAATTGTGGTTCCATTGTTCCAATTGTGACAGCCTGCACACTCTTGTGTCCCTTAGATATCTACCACTGTGGATGAATAGGAGGTGGAGACATACTCCCGTGTACAGACCCCTTGTGGACTTACCTACACTGGAGGACAGGTACATTAAGCTCATCTATAGACTGGACAGGGCCACAATCACAGAGCTGTGTGCCCAATTGGAGCCAGACCTGATCTCATCTATCTGTCATCCTACTGGGATCCCACCTCTTGTGCAAGTGCTATCAGTGCTCCATTTTTTGGCAACTGGTTCTTTCCAAGTGACAGTGGGCTTGGCAGCAGGAATATCACAGCCAATGTTCTCAATCGTGCTGGCAAGAGTGTTGTCTGCCCTAGTAAAACACATGTGCCGCTACATTTCTTTCCCCCAAGTGGAAGAATTGGCCACTGTGAAGGCCGGATTCTATGCAATGGGACATATCCCCAATATTATGGTACACATATTGCTTTTGTCCCCCACCGCCAGAATGAACAGGTGTTCTGGAATCGTAGGAGTTTCCACTCACTGAATGTGCAGATGTTGTGCTTGGCGGACCAGTACATCTCCCACGTCAATGCTAAGTATCCTGGGTCGGTGCATGATATCTTTGTTCTGAGGAATAGCAGCATCCCAAACATGATAGCCCAACTACAGAGGCACAGGGTGTGGCTAATAGGTGAGCCTTGGTCCTCACCCACTGTATGTTAGTGTATGCCTGCTGGTGTTAACCCCATAGGATTGTGTGAGGCTAAATGTGCTCCCTCAATACTTGCAGGTGTCTCTGGATACCCAAACCTATCGTGGCTGCTGACCCCTGTGAGGAATGGCAGGACAGGGGCTGAGGAATGTTATAATGAGTCACATGGGCGACCCAAATGGATCACAGAGAGGACCTTCGGCCTCCTAAACGCCAGGTTCAGTTCCCTCTATCTGAGAGGTGGATTCCTGTGCTACTCATCCAAGAAGGTCTGTCGGGTAGTAGTGGCATGCTGCATGTTGCACAATCTGGCCCTCAGACGCTATGTACCTTTTCTGCAGGAGGAGGAGATTGGAGATGCCTCTGTGGCAGCCGTAGACCCTGAGGACAGTGAGATGAGGATGAGGACAACAGAACATCAGTTATCCGTCAGTACTTCCAATGACACACAGGTGAGACAGTGCAACTGCACATTCCTTTGACTATTGGTGTATTCTGTGTGCCTGTAGCATGACAGCATTAACTTCCTTTGCATCTCAACTTATGGTCACCTATGGTTTGTCATTTTACAGATGCTGGTGATATAACAACTTTGTACTGATGTGCTGACTACAGACAGCTACAGGCCATTATTTCTATGCTCTCACAGTGTACAGTTCATTTGCACTAGATGTGACTATTTCCATAAATACACATTTTCAATATATAAAATACTAGTAGTCAAGTTGTGTTTGAGGGTGTTTATTGTAGTGCTAAGAAATTGAGGGGAAAGTGCAATGGAATGGGGTGATGATGGAGGAAAGTCCAGGGTATTGTTCCTGTCTGCCTGTAGCACAGGTGCAGTGTCCAAGGGACCATAGGAAGGGGAGCAAAGGCAGTTCAAAGTGGACAAGGTGGCTGAGTGGGACACAAGGGGGACCCTCAGGAGAGACTAATTTCCTGGCTGTGGTCTTGGCAGGTGTCTCTGGCTTTTGTCTGGTTTGCAGGGAACGTTTACAGGGTGGTTCACCTTCTGCAGTGGGTGTGGTGCTGGTGGCCTGTGGGTCCTGTGACGGGGCCTCCTGCCCACTAGCTGCAGCGGAAGTGGGGGGCTGGACAATGGACTGGCTAGTGGTAAGGGCCTGCTGATGTGCTGTTGCCTCCCTCATGATGTTGGCCATGTCTGCCAGCACCCCTGCTATGGAGATCAGGGTGGTGTTAATGGCCTGCAAGCCCTCCCTGATCCCCTGATACTATCACTTCTGTAGCTGCTGGTTCTCCTGCACATTGTCAAGGATCTGGCCCATTGTGTTCTGGGAATGTTCATAGGCTCCCAGGATCTCAGAGAGTGCCTCCTGCAGAGTCGGTTCCCTGGTCATGTCCTCCCCCTGGCACACAGCAGGCCTCCCAGTGTCCCTGTTGACCTGTGCCTCTGTCCTCTGAACGGTGTGCCCACTGCCACCGACCCCAGGGCCATGACTGGCTTGGGTATGAAGTGTGGCCTTGGGTTCCTGTAAAAGTGGGCACACTGCTGTGGTGTTGGATCCTGATGGGGGAGGCTCTGTGGTGGACTGTGAGTAGGCTTGGATGACTGGCTGTCCAGTGGTCCCTGATTGCCTAGGTAGGTCATCCAGAGTTCCTGTCATCACTGGGGGCATCTTCTGTTGGGGGACTGGATAGTCGTGGCACCTCCTCTCCGCTGACACTGGCTGGGGTACCAGTGGGGATGTAAGTGATGTATTATGCTTCATATGCGTGACATATTGTACATCCCTGGCTTCCCCTCTATCGCTGGTTTTGCCCTGTCACCTTTTGCTTGTGTATGGTGATGTATTGTGGCATTGTTAGTTTCCCTATACTGTGCATGCTTTAGTGATGGGTGTCCATGCAGGGCTGGGAAGGCTGTCCTTGCATTGGTATAGCATGCAAGGCTTTGTCATTGTGTTTAGTCATATGTGGGATGGAGTGGAATTATGGGAGTGAGGGTGAGTGTGTGAGATGGTGTGCATTTATGGGAGGTGATAAGTGGTAATTGTTGACTTACCACTGTTCAGTCCTCCGGATACTCCAGTGAGTCGCTCAGGATGCAGTATTGCCAAGACTTGCTCCTCCCATTCTGTGAGCTGTGGGGGAGGAGGCTGGGGGTCCACGCCAGACCTCTGTATCGGGAGTTGGTGCCTTGCTGCTATGGAACGTACCTTCCCACGTAGGTCGTTCCACCTCTATCTTATGTCATTCCTTGTTCTTGGATGCTGTCCCACGGCATTCACCCTGTCCACATTTCTCACCATAGCTCCATGTTCCTTGCATGTATATCTGCTGTGCCTGTGCTCCAAACAGCTGTGGCTCTACCATGACTATTTCCTCCACCATGACCCTTAACTACCTCATCAGTGAAACGAGGGTGCCTTTGTGGGGACATGGGTGTTGTGTGGTGTGTGTTGGTGATAGTGTGTTGAGTAATGTGGTGGGGTGTGTGATGTGTGGTGCATGAGGTATGTATGGGTGTAAGTGGTATGTGTGTCTAGTTGTCTCAGTGGTTTTGGTGTCAGTCTCATGGCAATGATTTGTATTCGTAAAGGGTTGTGAATAATATGGATATATGTTTAATAGTGAGGTGGGTGTTGGGTGTGGTGTGTGTATGAGTGCCTGGTGTGTGTCTTCAGTATTGGCCAATGTGGTGTTGTTTTGTATGTGGGTGTCCATTCTGAGCATGGTGGTATGTACCACCAATGGTTTACAGCCGTTGAAGGTCCGCCGTGATGATTCGTGGGTCATAATGTGATGGCTGTTGTTTTGTTGGTGTAAAGGTATGGGTGCTGGGACCACTACTCACCTTTGTGCTGGAAGATTTGTGTATGTGGCTATATTCTGTCGGACTGGGTTGTGTGTGTTAGAAAATGGCAAATGGATATTCTTCACCGCAGCGGTGTGTTGGTGGCCATCACCGTGGAATTAAGCAGGATTTACCGCTAATGTCATAATGAGGGCTTATGTTTTTAGTTTTTTTATATGAGAATTAATAAGGTTCAAAGTTTACCTGTATAAAATCTGGAATCCTGCATGGTGCAGGTGATCATCTAATATTCAAACCCACCAATGTTCATACAGGGTGCTCTACCACAATTCTGCGCTTTAAATATCATCTTGAAAATGTATAGCATCTGCACTACAGACATCACAATATTATGAAGGTAAATTAAGAGGTAAGTAGAGATTTACTATTCTTAATCCTACATGTATGATATTTGGATCTATCTATCTATCTATCTATCTATCTATCTATCTATCTATCTATCTATCTATCTATCTATCTATCTATCTATCTATCTCTTTATATATCTCTCTCTCTATCTATATATGTATACATATAGGTATAGAAAGATAGATAGATAGATAGACAGGCTGACTGAACATATAGGGGGAGGGGGCATCCCAACCCCGTCCCTGGGGACCACTACCTACCTGGGGCTGACCCTAAACAGAAAGGAGGGGGACCATGTGGTTCCCTCCTGGAGCCATCAGCAGGCCTGTAGACCGCCAAAGCAGAGGTCCGTCTCCCCATGTCCCAATGTGCCTACCCTCTGGACATATTAGTTTGCTTTGAAAAGCAAGAGTAAACTGTATGTCTGATTTCAATGCTAGGGAGCAGGTAAACTGCTCCTGCTTGCGGAAAGGAGACTTTTAATCTGTTTTCCTGCCTACTGTCAAGCGGCAGTAAAACAGATGAAAGTATTTCTCCTGGATGTATGGAGCAGCATTTTAAGCCAGAAGTTACCACAGGGACCGCAGGGGATCAAGGCTCCCCCTGCAGTCCTCAGGCCTGCACACAGGGTGCCCTGGGAGGATCCAGGGCACCCAGGTAAAAGTGGCTGGGTCCTGGGATGGGGTCCCTGGTGCAAATATCTGCCTAGGGAGAGAAGATGTGTGGTGCCATTCTTCCTTATAATAATTGGCTGGGCCATGGGGGATGGAGTCTCAGTGCCAAATTCAGCCCAGGGAGGGGGTGGTGTGGCCCAAATAATTGGCAGGGCCCAAGGGATGGGGTTCCCAGGACCAAAATTGTCCCGGGGGGGGGTGACCAGGTGCCCCCCTCCCTTTCAATAATTGGCAAGGCACCCCACAGTCTTCAAGCCTGCACACTGGAAGCCGAGGGCTTGGGTTTGGCAGATTTGGTCCCAAAGTTGTCCGGCCAGTTGTAGCTGGCACCCAGTGGCAGGGTTGAGGAACATGGGAGGAGTTGAGTTGGGTTGGGTGTCTACGAGGGGTGGGGCACAGGGCCTGGCTGCAGTCCATGACCATGCCCATGCCCAAACCCCCGCTGTGCATGGCTGAAGGCCATTTGTGGAGTGGGGTTGGGTGCCCATGGGGGGTTGGCCGCAGGACCTCGCCTCAGGCAAGGACCTGCGGTCAATCTCCACCACACACGGTTAAATCCATGAGTGCTGCAGGGTTGTGAGCCTGTGGGGAGTTGGCTGCAGTGCCTTGTCACAGGACATGCACAGTGCATGTGGGATTAACATGAAGAGATACTTAACCCCTTCCCCACCATGGATGTAATGGTTGCGTCCGGTGGCATGGGGCTGAGGCGCCACAGACGTAACCATTATGTCCTGGTATAGGGACCATGGGGAATCGCTTCCCCTTCAACCCCCGTCCCGCCCCACCCCCCAGTGACGTCTGATGACATCAACGTGCCAATGCGCGCTGACCTCATCAGAGGTCAACTCCTGTTGCGCTGGAAGCAATGCTTCCAGCACGACCCAAGGAGAAACTGATTAATTTCTCCTTGGTAATGGGGGCAGGGGAGGCAGAGAGGCATGAAAAGGGAAGGTAAGGCTTTTCCTTCCCTTTTCATGTCTCTCTGTGCATTCCTGCAGCATGATCGCATTGCAATCGTGCTGCAGGAAGCCAGTAGACACCAAGGAATATTTTTTGCTGAAATTGTCATAAGGGGAGCAGCTCCTTGGCAAGGGCCGCTCCCGAAGGGGGGGCATCTTATTTAAGGCCATTTCTGGCCCCCCTGGGGGCAGATTGGCCTATATCAATTAGACCAATCTACCCCCGGGATGGGTAGAAGCCATTATGCACCAGGGATGTATTTTTTTATATACTGATAAGGGGAGCGACCCCTTAGGCAAGGGTCGCTCCCAGGGGGGTCATTTTTTAATAGGCCTTTTCTGCCCATCCGGGGGCAGATCGAGCCACTCGATACCTGGTATTTTTTTATATTGATAAGGGGGGGGCGACCCCTTAGGCAAGGGTCACTTCCCGGGGGAGGACTTTTTTACTAGCCCTTTTCTGCCCCCCCCCCATATATTAATTAGTCCGATCTGGCCCCGGGGGGCAGAAGCCACTAGACACCAGGGATTTTTATTTTTTTATTTATATTGATAAGGGGAGCGACCCCTTAGGCAAGGATCATTCCCAGGAGGGTAATTTTATTTTTAGGCTAACTGCCCCTGGGGGGGCAGAAACCACTTAGACACCAGGAATTGGTATGTGTGTATGTGTGTGTTTTGATTGGGGGGCAGCCCCTTGGGCAAGGATCGCTCCCCATGGGGACACATTACTGTTGGCCACATCTGCCCCCCTTGGGGGAAGATCGGCCTATTTTTGGAAGGCCCATCTGGCCCCAAGGGGGTCAGAAAGCCCACCAGAGACCAGGAAAGATTGTTTTTTTAAAAATTTAATAAGAGGGTGGGGGTATGGCCATACCCCCACTTCAAGTAAATGGGGCCACAGTTGTTCTGCCCACCAGTGGGCAGATGGGGCAATTACCCCCGATCCACACCCGGGGGGCAGAAAGTCTACTAGATGCCAGGTAATTAAAAAAATAAATAGTGTGGTGGTGGCTACCAACCAGTATGGCCATGCCACCACCCCAACTGAAGGGGTTAACAGTCTTTCAGCTTTCCCCCCGTACACTAAAACATCTTATCCCATGGCAAGCAAGAGGACATATGATTACTTTTGGTTTTGGTTTTACATTTGGGCCATGAGAGATTGGCTAACTCTCAAAATAGTCCTACTTGGAATGGTGAGGGCTGCATTTTTTGGACTTTGTGACGCCACCATGTAGAAAATCCACAAGATCTAGACACATCTGAAAACTAAACATCTGGGTGAGACCAGGGTGGTGTGCTTCACATGCACCCCACACCATTTTCTTAACCACAATGCCCTGCAAACCTACAACTTTGCTGAAAATCACACATTGTTTCCACATTTTTGTGATGGAACCTTCTGGAATCTGCAGGAATCCACAAAATTCCTACCTCCCAGCATTGTCTCATCTGTACCAATAAACATTCTGCCCCACTTGTCAGCCTAAAAATGTTTTTTGTCAAACTGCCCTTTTGGACCCGCTTTGGTTCCCTCTCAATTTCAACATGTTTTCGGCTCTTCCCTGTCACAGACACTTGGCCCACCTACACAAATGAGGTATCATTTTTACCGGGAGACTGAGGGGAATGTTGCGCGGTAGTAAATTTGTCCCGGTGAGGTGATCCCACACAGATATGTGGGAAAAATGAATTTGTTTTAGCTAAATTTGAGGTTTGCTCAGGATTCTGGAAAACGTTTGAGGATCCACGCAATTCACTCCTCCCTGAGGTGTCTAGTTTTCAGATATGTTTGGGTTTGGTAGGTTTTCCTATGTGTCTGCTGATCCCAGGACCAAAAACATAGGTCCCCCCGCAAAAAAGTGTAGTTTAGTATTTGATCATTTTGACGTGTCCACATAGTGTTTTGGGGCATTTCCTTGCGGGTGCACTAGGCCTACCCACACAAGTGAGGTATCATTGTTATCGGCAGACTTGGGGGAACGCTGTGTGAAAGGTAATTTGTGGCTCCTCCCACATTCCAGAAGTTTTGGTCACCGAAATGTGAGGAAATGTTTTTTTTTTAACCAAATTTTGAGGTTTGCAATGGATTCTGGGCAACAGAATCTGGTGAGAGCCCCACAAGTCACCTCATCTTGGATTCCCCTAGGTGTCTCATTTAAAAAAATGCACAGGTTTGGGAGGTTTTCATATGTCCCGGCTGAGCTAGAGGCCAAAATCCACAGCTAGGCACTTTGCAAAAAACAGCTCTGATTTCTTTGGGAAAATGTGATGTGTCCACGTTGTGTTATGGGGCATTTCCTGTCATAGGCGCTAGGCTTACCCATACAAGTGAGGTACCGTTTGTATCGGGAGACTTGGCGGAATGCTGGGTGGAAGGAAATGTGTGGCTCCTCTCAGATTCCAGAACTTTCCGTCACCAAAATAAGAGGGGAAAGTATTTGTTTTGGACAAATTGTGAGGTTTGCAAAGGGTTCTGGGTAACAGAACCTGGTGATAGCGTCACAAGTCACCCCTTATTGGATTTCCCTAGGTGTCTAGATTTCAAAAATGCGCAGATCTAGTAGGTTTCCCTAGGTGCCGACTGAGCTAGAGGCCAAAATCCACAGCTAGGCACTTTGCAAAAAATAGCTCTGATTTCTTTGGGAAAATGTGATGAAGCCACGTTGTGTTATTGGGCATTTCCTGTCATGGGAGCTAGGCCTACCTGCGCAAATGAGGTACCACTTTTATCGGGAGACTTGGGGGGACGCTGGGTGGAAGGAAATTTGTGGCTCCTCTCAGATTTCTTCACCAAAATGTGAGGAAAAAGGGGTTTTTAGCCAGATTTTGAGGTTTGCAAAGGATTCTGGGTAACAGAACCTGGTGGGAGCCCCACAAGTCACCCCATCCTGGATTTCCCTAGGTGTCTAGTTTTCAAAAATGCACAGGTTTGGTAGGTTTCTCTAGGTACCGGCTGAGCTAGATGCCAAAATCTACAGTTAGGCACTTTGCAAAAAACACATCAGATTTTAATGTAAAAATGTGATGTGTCCATATTGCATTTCCTATTGCGAGCATTAGGCCTACCCACGCAAGTGAGGTACCATTTTTATCTGGACTCTTGGGGCAACACAAAATAGAAAAAGAAGTGTTATTGTCCCTTGTCTTTCTCTACATTTTTTCCTTCCAAATGTAAGACAGTGTGTAAAAAAGACATCTATTTGAGAAATGTGCTGTAATTCACATGCTAGTATGGGCAACCCAGAATTCAGAGATATGCAAATAACCACAGCTTCTCAACACCTTATCTTGTGCCCATTGTGGAAATACAAATGTTTTTTTATACCTATTTTTCACTCTTTATATTTCAGCAAATTAATTGCTGTATGCCCGGTATAGAATGAAAACCCATTGCAAGGTGCAGCTCATTTATTGGCTCTGGGTGCCTAGGGTTCTTGATGAACCTACAAGCCGTATTTATCCCCACAACCAGAAGAGTCCAGCAGATGTAACGGTATATTGCTTTAAAAAATCTGACATTGCAGGCAAAAGTTACAGAGTAAAACGTTGAGAAAAATGGCTGTTTTTTTTCACCCCGATTTCAATATGTTTTTTATTTCAGCTGTTATTTTCTGTAGGAAAATCTTGTAGTATCTACACAAATTACCCCTTGATGAATTCAGAATTGTCTCTACTTTTCAGAAATGTTTAGCTTTCTGGGATCCAGCATTGGTTTCACACCCATTTCTGTCACTAACTGCAAGGAGGCTGAAAGCACAAAAAATATTTAAAATGGGGTAAGTCCCAGCCAGGGATGTGGAATTCCTATCGCCTGAGACATCTTGTTTGGGGTCAAGGGCAACAAGTTTTTATGTTTACTTTGTCCTCGGGACAAGTAGGCCCAACCCCCTGCAATACAAACCCTTTGGCTGCCTGTTTACAGAGAGTTGAACTCTCTGCAGTTGAGGTAATGTGTTTCCAAAAGATAATGCTGTTCGAACTTGTATTTATGGTTCATTATTTGAAAGCCTTCATTATTAGGGTGGGTGCTGTAAATAAATGTTTAAGGTCACACTTCACTATTGACGTTGGTTCCAGTACAAAAAAAAAAACGTGTACACACATGTTTGAAAAGTTTAGGCTAAGAGGCTAAGTATAATGCTCCCAGAATGCTCTCTGATTATATGCAAATGAAGTGTCATTTAGTAAAATGTGTTGATGCATGCTAGTATTTCCCAAAAATATTTCTAATGGAAAATCAGTGTAACCATTTTCAACACGATTATGGGAAGCATGAAAATAAACAAACACTGACAAAGCCAACTGATCTGACATACTTTTATAAGTCTTTTAGTTTCATCAATGCGTGTCTTGTTTTGACATGACTTTTGTAACACTTTATTGTTGTGGGAGCTACCAGGCCCTCAACATTGTAACAAACATTGGCAAAACCCCCCCAAAAAGTTTTTTTAACTCTTAAAGCACACGTTGCCACCAGCGGCATAACAAAGGCCCCGCAGCCGCCCTCCAGGGGGCCCCGTCAGCACAGAACCTGCCCTGAGTGAGTCTGGAGAGGAGGCTCCTCCATGTTCTTTGCAAAGGGGCACCTTCCAGTTTCGTTACGTCACTGATTGCCACTGTAGTTCCTGACACTGAACAAAACTACTTTGTGTGGCAATATGCTCCTTGTGGAAGAGCAGAATGCGATCACTCACTAAAGCCAGCCGAAAGAGAGAGAAATAGAAGTTTAATAAAAACAAAATGTCTTTGTTAACACCAGACCTAATTAGGGACCAAGACCCACATGTAGGGAAGCTTTTTGCATGTCGCAAACAGCGACTTTCGCTGTTTGCGACGTGCAAAAAGCACATTGCGATGCACAAACCCAGTTTTGCAATTCAGTAACCTGGTTACCGAATCACAAAACGGGTTTGCGACTCGCAATTAGTAAGGGGTGTTCCCTTCCTAATTGCAACTCGCACTGCAATGTAGGATTGTTTTGTGACCGCGAACGCGGGCGCAAACCAATCGCAGTTTGCACCCATTTCAAATGGGTGCTAACACTTTCGCAAAAGGGAAGGGATCCCCATGGGACCCCTTCCCCATTGTGAATGTCACTGTAAACATTTTTTCAGAGCAGGCAGTGGTCCTGCGGACCACTGCCTGCTCTGAAAAAATGAAACGAAAACGTTTCATTTTTCGTTTTTGTTATGCATCTCGTTTTCCTTTAAGGAAAACTGGCTGCATTACAAAAAAAAACCCAAAAAAACTGCTTTATTGAAAAGCAGTAACAGACATGGTGGTCTGCTGTCTCCAGCAGGCCACCATTCGTGAGGGGGGTCGCAAATTGCGACCCACCTCATGATTATTCATGATGTGGGCATTTGCGAAGCCCTTGCGAATCACAGATGGTGTCAAGGACACCATCCTACATTCGGATTTGCCACTCGCAATTTGCAGGTCACAAATCTGAACCTACCTACTTGTGGCCCCAAATTCTTAAAGAAAGTCACAAAAGTGCACCCATGGTATATGTCGTACCCCTATAAAATATTTGTGAACTGTATTTTAGCGTGGGTAAATACGATGTGTAGATGTGCTCATGTGAAAATCTATTGAGCATTTGCAAGTTCATTTTCCCTCCAGCCACTTTCTTCCCAACCCTGGAAGAAGTTCTAATTCTGCCAATGTCAGGAGTAAATGTCCAACCTTTCTTATTATGGGAAAATATTAGAGAGAAGCTGGTAAAAATCTTTAAAACATGCAGGTTAGTAGGTTTGCAGACTCAAAGGTATTCCAGCCCTGGAACTATTGCTTACTGCTTCCTCCAGCCCCAGTATGCAGATCTGCAGAAAGGTGGCAAAATAAGGAAATTGCTACAGTAGGGATTGAAACTCCAAGTATTCAAGCCCTACTATGGTAGTAGCCCTGGCATAATCAGAGAGGCTATTAATTGCTGCCATAATTTGTCGCCGCACTACATGGCACCAAAGGGACAAGTAGATCTTTTTACAGGACAAGTAGATTTGAGAAGCAACCTGTCCCCTGGACAAGTAGATATTTTAATAAATTCCACACCCCTGCCCAGCAAAATGCCAAAATTGTGTTGAAAAATGTTTTTTTCTGATTGAAGTCTGCCTGTTCCTTAAAGCTGGGAAGCTGGTGATTTTGGCACCACAAACCCATTATTTATGCCATTTTTAGGGAAAAAACCACAAGCCTTCTTCTGCAGCCCTTTTTACCCATTTAAGAAAAAAAAGAAAATGTTTGCGGTATTTTGGCAAATTTCTTGGTCTCCTTCAGGGGAACCCACAAAGTCTGGGTACCTCTTGCATTCCTAGGATGGTGGGAAAAAAAGGACACAAATTTGGCGTGGGTAGCTTATGTGGACAAAACGTTATGAGGGCCTAAGCGTTAAGTGCACCAAATAGCCAAAAAAAGGCTGGCACCTGAGGGGGAAAGGGCCTGACAGTGAAGAGGTTAATGTGAAGAAAAACATAGAAAATCACTGAAAAAAATTGGGACATTATAGTTAGGAAATACAATTTTTCAAAGAATCTCAGAAATACAGAGAAAAAAACAGATGTTGCCCGTATGTTATAGTTAAGTTCAAATTTTAAACACACAAAACCATGAGAATTTAACAGTTATAGTTACACTTACCTTAGGAAACTATAACTTGTGCCCTACGGTAACCATACTCCGCACCCTCACCATGGAATGCTACTTAACCCACATATTACATCGATAATGACATCTTGTATGACACCATTCATCATATAACTGAAACATTTCCATTAACATTAGAGCTAACAAAATTGTGCATGGCAGTTTATCATGATGTGTTTTGAAAAGCCTCGCTATTGGTTAAGCTTTATCTTCATGGACAACGACTCTCATATGTTTAATAACTCTTTTCTTCACGCCATGAATTGTGTTGCTGATGTAATATTTATCACATGGGCAGCCCAAAGCATATAGACAGTAGTCTGAATTGCAGGTCACATTTTTAGTATGATAAATGATCTAGGTATTGTGGGGAATTTCTCACGTTTTTTTGTTTTTACTACTCCTGCAAGCATTTCAATTCCCACAGATAAAGACACCTTCTATTGGTCTCACTGTCTCAGGTTGGGGCATTAAACATCGACTAAGTGAATATTTAAGAGATGTGGTTCTCCTAAACATAAATCTCAGGTGTTCATCTAGATCTTTGGAAAGTGTCTCATCTTTCTTAAGGACATGCCAATATTCGTAAAATATCTTCTTGACTTCCTTTGTTATGCTATTATGGGTAGTGATAAACCTGATTGTATCAGTGCCTTCATCCAATCACTTTCTCAGAACCAATAAATTCTCTCTTTTGACATCATTAGACCTGGGCCTTTTTAATGGTAACTACCAGATATCCTCACTGTAAAAATCTATTAATCGTTATTTTCTGTCCTGTATGTTGATCTGTACATCTGGGAATTCAATCCTTGTGGTGTCAATATGACATGTGAGTTATCATTGAAAATGCACACAAAATGATAGGCCAAATCCACATCATCTCTCCAGACAAAAAATGTTTTGTCTATACATCTGACCCAGACGATGACTTGTTCATCAAACTGACAGATGTTCCCGACCAACTTTTCCTCCCACCAGCCAAGCTACAACCCCACGTAGCTGGGAGCAAACCAGGTGCCCATCCCGGTCACCTAGGTCTGACGAAAGATCTCTTTCTTGAAAATAAAAAAGTTATTAGCTAGTCAAATCCAAATTTCTAGAAACATTTCTGCATGCAAGAGATAAGAAAGGGAGTGTGCCCTAAGGAAATACCTGCTGGTTTGAAATTAGGGAGGGCGTGGCCTGGCAGTTCAGGCTGGACCATTCCCATAGGGAGCTGGACCAAGACTCATTTGCATATGGCTTGGTCCAAACTGGGGTAGTGTGGTGAGCAAAAACATGTGGATTAAACCCATATCTGTGACTGGGGATGAGTGTTTGATCAGTGATGTCATTTGAGAGTCATTGACCATCTCATGAGTGATGTAATAAATGAGGTCATAAGCAGTGCATTACGGGAGCACAAGTTGTAGTAGCTCAGGTAAGTAAAACTGCTGAATTTCTTAGGTTTTGTATGAGGAAATTTAGAATGTAACCATAATGTCCCTGTAATTTTTTTAATTCCATTTCCTAACTATAACGTCCCTGTAACCTTTGTTTTTTTTAGTGAATTTCTAAGGTTTTTTCACTAGTATTTCCTAACTATAACATCCCTGTAACCTTTGTGTTTTTCATTGAATTTCTATGTTTTTCATTACTATACATTATTGCAACCACTGAAGTGCACGGCCAAAGGCCGTGTGCGGCAGACGTAGGCCACAGGGCACCCAACCTTACATCGCGCATGGGCTTCACCCATGCGCAGCTGAGTTTGCCCACAAAACCCGGCCTGCAGCCAGACCCTATGAGCAATCCTCCTAACCACCCAACCCCACGCTGTTCACAGCCGTTTGGCTGTGCATGGCTGGAGTTGGCTGCAGCCTCTCTGGGTGTGAGAATAGTTGTGAGAGGGTGTATCTGGAGGTTAGAGTGGCTGTGTGTTTGTGTCTGGGTGTGAGAGTGCGTACATCAGTGTTTTAGTGAGTGCATCAGTATATGTCTGTTTGACAGGTCCTGCTATCAAAAAGAAAACTTTGCTATGACTTTACTCAGCTTCAAAGCTTCAGCCAAGCCACAGCAATCAGCTATATCCCGGGGTGGGCACCCCAGGACATAGCAGGAGCCAGACACAGGGGGTGTGATACCCAGCACCATTAGTGGCTCCTCGATGGGGGACGGATGGCCCCTCTACAACTTACAAGAAACCCCGGGGAGGTGGTGGTCCCCAGGGCTAATGGGGGTCCGAAACAGACAACTTTTACATTATTTTGTATTTGCCCCAGGGAGGTGGTGCTCCCTGGGCCTGCAGGGGGGCCAGAGGGACCCCGCACTTATTTTCTTAAATAACCCGGGGGTGGTGTTCTCTGGGGTGCAGGGGAGCTACGGGGCCCCACTCATATTTCACCATTCTCCCTGAGGAGGTGGGGGTTCTCAGGCTGTGGTGGAAGCCATAGGGCCACCCCCACTTTAAAAAAGCATTTTTATCTCGGGCTTGTGGTCCCCAGGCACAGGAGGGGGCGCACAGCCCCCACTCATATTTCTATATTTGTCCCAGAGAAGTGGTAGTGCCCGGGGCTGTGGGGGAGGCTGAAGGGCCTCTCCCACTTTAGAAAAGTATTTTGTCCCCCGCTCACATTACGGCAATTGCCCCAGGGAGGTAGTGGTCCCCGGAGCTGTAGGGGAGAACATAGGGCCTCCCCCAGTGAACAAAAGTATTTTGCACCCGCTCACATTAATTCAATCGCCCCGGGGAGGTGACGGTCACTGGGGCCTATTAAAGCTCATGGAGTGGGGTCCCATGCTCCTCTATCCTCTATTAAGCCTGAAATGCCCCTGGGACCTGGCCCACTAAGGGGGCAAAAAAATAGAAAGCACTGGACCGTGTTTTAAAACAAAAAAAAAAACAACATCTCTGAAAAATCCAGGGATCCATCTGTGGATTTTTCAGATTTATTTTTCATTTTTTAAACATGCTTCTTAGCCCTGGAGGGCCTTTTCTTTTTCTTTTTGCTTTTTTTTGTGGGACTCAGCTGAAGCTGAGTCTCAAGATAGTTACCAACACTTCCTTGTTGAAGTGTTGGCAGCCAATTAGATATCAGCACGGGGTCAGTTGGATCTGCGGGGGATCTGCATCCTCAGATATCTATATAATTTGGCCTTGAATTACTCCAAAACTACTGAACAGATTCTCACCAAATCACTAAAAGCGTAATCTGCAGAACAAAATCTAGCTTTCCGCCAAATTTGGTGTAATTTCGTTCAGTAGTTCGGGCAGTAGATGTGTCCAAAGGTTCTGTGGACAGATGAATGGGATAAATGCCTATTGGGAACGCCAAATTGTCTTAGCCCCCGCATGATGGATCACCCTGAACCTTTCAAGATAGAAGCTGAACTAACCAAGGAATACATTTTAAACATTTTGTGAAGATTCATCAAGCAATGGAAAAGTTATAGGCAAAACAAAAAAAACTCCATCTATGGAAACTAGGTCCTAACTATAACTACCTAATGGTGGCCACCACTAGGTAATGTATATATGTATATATATAAATATATATATATATATATATATATATATATACATATATATATATATATATATATATATATATATATATATATATATATATATATATATATATATATATATGTAGCTCTAGTGCTAGGGACCCAAAGGGACCCCCCCCCCATGGTTAAGAAGCATATTTGAAATAAAATGTTACACCAAATTCACAACGGGTTGCGAATCTGCGGTTAAAAATTACAAACAAAACAAGCAGGGGCACCCACACTTGTTTGTGAATACGCCCCTGGGTGGGACAGGTCCCAGGGCTACTTTTTTGTTTTTAATAGGGGGACAACCACCTCCCCGGGGCGAATAATGTAATGTAAAATGAGCAGGGCCGTGCGGCCCCCTCGGGCACCCGGGGACCACCAGCCCCAGGCAAAAATGTTTTTTTAACATGAGGAAGGCCATCCTCAGGTACTATCACCTCCCCGGGGCGACTAATGTAATATGAGTGTGGGGGCTGCATGGCCCCCATGCATCCTGGAGAAAACCACCCCAGGGCAAAAATGCTTTTTTAACATTGGAAAGGCCTGATGGCCTCCCCCATAGATCCAGGGACAACCACCTCCCCGTGGCGAATAATGTAAAATGAGCAGGGGGCCATGAAGAATCATGGCTGTGCCCCGGCCGCAGCAGCAGAGATCCTCCCTTGGCACTGGTGATGGCTTGTAACAGCCAAAGTGGAGGAAAGTTTCCATCGCATTTCCCTTTTTTCTGTGTGTGGCCCAGTGGCTGTTACAGAAGTTGTGGGGGGACTGCAGGAAGCTCCTGGGATGGCAGCGGCAAAGTTCCACTGTGCATCTCTCTCTCCTTTGATTGCATGAATGCGGCAGTGCAGCACTCTTCAAAACTCAGCAACCCCTCTCACCGCGCCTCTCTGGTCCCAGAGCAACAAACTAGTGAAGAAGAACCACAGCAGGAAGCAAGATCAGAAAAATAGAGGCAGGCAGACAAAAAAAGCTGGGGAAGACCACCATAAGGCTGTCAAGTCTTACACAAATATATATATATATATATATATATATATATATATATATATATGTGGCCAACCCCCTATAACCACCCAATTGGATGCCACGCACAGCCTTCTGCCCCCTATAACCACCCATTGTGAGATAGAAGAGTGAGAGGGAGTGAGAGATTGAGAGACAGAGAGAGATTTAAAGAAAGCAATTGCAAATGAGAAATATAGAGAGAGATTTCGCAGGGATCCGTCAAGCGGAGGCTGAGAAAAAGGGGGCCCCAAAATGCAGGGTTTTTGAACATGACTACAGCCCAAATCACTGAACGGAAATGCACCAGGCTTTGCAGAAAGGTAGAGCTTGGTGAAGAATGTTCTCTTTTTTTGATTTGGTGTAAATCCATTCACTAGTTTTGAAGTTATCTAAGATTTTTTTTATTTTTATATCTAGGAACATTGATCCTCTGTGGATCTGACAGATCTCCTGCTGAGATCTGATAGGCTGCCAGCATGTCAAACAGGAAGTGACTGACAGCCTTTGAGAGGGCTCTCAGGATGAGGAAAGTTAGGCCTCAGTACTGAGGTTCACTGTTATGGGAACTGATCACAGTATCTGGGAGGAATAGGCTCCTGACCATAGGGGAGGATGAAACAAAATCCTATCCCAGTATGAAGAGTATAGGAAAGACCTCCTTTTTGCCCAGGTGCACTGCTGAGGTACCCAGTGTCATTTTAAAAGCAGGCCTGCCTTGTTGGCTGCTTTTATACTAACGTTATATGCAAATTTGACTTTGGAATTGAAAGTACTTCCAAAGTTTTAAATTAACTTATTTTTACATATACGTCACATCTAAGATGTGCCCTATGTGCCCCTATGGCTGGCTGCCATGTAACTATAAGCAGGGACCTTATAAAAATTGTTTTATAAGCCCTGGTGAGGTAAAATAGCCAAATACATTTTCCTTCACTGTATTGAATGGCCTCCATAGGCTAAAATGGGGGGACCTTATTTTAATTAACAAAGTCCCCCTAAGTGTCAAATACCTTGTGTTTGGAATCAAATTAATTGTTATAATAAGTCCTACAACTTACAATTGTTAGATTTAATATAACTAGTTCAGGTAAATAGTTTTAAACTCTACCTGAAAAGTTGCCAACTTCAGCTCTGTGGTGCCCTTCTCTTATTAACCAGCTTCTGGCAGCCTGGCCAGGCTGCCTTGATGAGGTGTGAAGTGCCCTGGGCTGAACATAAAGGGATGTACCTGGAGGAGGAGAACTACCTCAGCAGATGGGGAAGCAAGAAGGGAGGAGGGCTACCAAACTGGTCTTCAAAGGCAGGAAAGGATATTTGGAGCAATGCAGCACCTCCCTCACATCCTGCAACCCCAGACAATTAAGTGCCCGCTTGATTAGATTAGGAGAGGGCAGGAGAGGGATGTGTTTAGGATTTTTCGCCACAACAGAGTGTGGGCTCAGCCAGATGTAACCTCCAAACATCACTTTCAGCCATGATGGCTTTTTTAAATATGTTGCCCAGGGAATGATTTTTGATACACTTCCCAGGAAGTGGTCATCACAGGGGGAAGGACCCTACATCTGATTGGAGAACTAGGACCCTTCTTTTTTTTCACCCAGGAGCAAGGATAAATATGGCAGAGCTACACTCATACCTCAGTTCCCTACAAGGAAGAACATCAGAAGAAGAAGAACTGCCCTGTTGGACCCCTGAACTGCATCTGGCCACTGCACTCTGAAGGACTGCACCAGCTAAACACTTGGGCTCCACCACAAGAATGACTTTGCTGGCTTCAACTGGTTCAAGCAGACATTCCCTGTTTGCTCCAGGTGAATAGTTGCTAACCACATCCCCTGCATCAACTCATGAAGAAATTGACCAGCTTACCACTGTCCAGTGGCCAATTTGGAGTTTGAGCCAGTTGCATTGTGGAGCAACTCAGAGCTTATGGAACTTTGGGGTGAGCTGCGGACTCCAAAGGAACATTGAAAAACCTTCTGGAAGAAGATCCAAAAGTTTGGAGAAGACTGGAGAACTTTTTGAAAAAAGCTCCATAAAGGGATGAACCCACCACAGCAATTCTATCTGGCTTGCCTCAACCATGACCCGGTCTAACTTGCAGGTTCATCTCGCTGAAGAAGATCTCTGAAAAAGTGACTAAGGTGGTCATTACAACCCTGGTGGTCAGTGTTAAAGCGGCTGTAAGACCGCCACAGGCCGGAGGTAAAAAAAATGGAATCGTGACCATGGCGGAAACCGCCAACATAGACAGCCACTTTAACACTCAAACAGCGCAGCGGTTACCGCCAACAGACAGGCGGGAGACAATGTACCGCCCACAGTATCACAACCTACCAATCCGCCACCTTTTCTGGGGCGGATTCACCGCGAACAAAAACATGGCGGAAACAGGACTTTGAAGGGAAAACGCTCACCTCTACACACCCCACGAGGAACCAGGATGCCATGGAACCAGAGCTTCACATTTTCCCTGCCCTTATCTTCTTGCTCCTCTACCAGGAGCACGAACGCCGGCGGCGAAGACCACGGTGAGTACTGCACCTACGACACAGGGGAGGGGGAGGGAAAGAACAGGGAAACACACAAGCAACACGCAACACCCTCACCCCCACCCTCACCCATGACAACACACACACTAACACAGCATGATACATTATAGTTACACCCCCCAAACCTCCCGGAAGAATGCAAAGACCAAAGGAAACAAGTGTAACCATTGTAATCTATTAAAATCCAGAACGCAAAAATATATATACACTATAAACAAATATATACACCAAGAATAGTAGTCCAGGTATTGCTCCATTGAAGTCCGTGGAACACTAGGCCCACACTGCATGGGCGAGGCCCACACTCAATACCCGAACATGATGGAGAGAACACTGCAGGGGCATCAGATAGCAATAAAACAGGCACCTCAGGGGGAGGGGAAAGGGGGGGCACCTCAGCCGGTTGAGTGCACGACGCCAAATCCACGAGGGGGCCCCATGCCCACTGTTCAATCCTAGGGAGTGCAAAGCCACAGTCACTCAAGTCTCTACAGTGGGTGGGTTGCCCACTGTTCAATCCTGGGGAGTGCAAAGCCACAGTCTCTCAAGTCTACAGTGAGTGGTTTGCCCACTGCCATATCCTGGGGAGTGCAAAGCCACAGTCTCTCAAGTCTCTACAGTGGGTGATTTGCCCACTGCTGCATCCTGGGGAGTGCAAAGCCACAGTCTCTCAAGTGGATAACAGTCTCCAATGGTTCTGGAGGGGGCCTTGTGCCCAGAGTACTTCATCCTGCCAAGGACAGAGGTAGTGGATGTATCTCTCCACTGGTTCTGGAGGGGGCTTTGTGCCCAGAGTGCTTCATCCTGCCAAGGACAGAGGTAGTGGATGTATCTCTCCACTGGTTCTGGGGGGGCCTTGTGCCCAGAGTGCTTCATCCTGCCAAGGACTGTGTGAGTGGATGCCTTTCTCCAATGGTTCTGGAGGGGGCTGTGTGCCCAGAGTGTTTCATCCTGCCAAGTACAGAGGTAGGGGATGTATCTCTCCACTGGTTCTGGAGGGGGACTTGTGCCAAGAGTACTTCATCCTGCCAAGGACTGTGTGAGTGGATGCCTTTCTCCACTGGTTCTGGAGGGGGCTTTGTGCCCAGAGTGCTTCATCCTGCCAAGGACAGAGGTAGTGGATGTATCTCTCCACTGGTTCTGGAGGGGGTCTTGTGCCCAGAGTGCTTCATCCTGCCAAGGACAGAGGTAGTGGATGCCTTTTTCCACTGGTTCCGGAGGGGGCCTTGTGCCCAGAGTGCTTCATCCTGCCAAGGACTGTGTGAGTGGATGCCTTTCTCCACTGGTTCTGGAGGGGGATTTGTGCCCAGAGTGCTTCATCCTGCTCGTGGCGGACTCAGTAGCGTCAGTGCCCTTGGCGCTCATGGGCCAGCGGTGCTTGTGGAGGCGGTGTCCTGTTCAGCGGTGATTGTTGTGGCTGTGTCCTGTTCAGTGGTGCTTGTGGCGGCGGTGTCCTGTTCAGCGGTGCTTGAGGCGGCGGTGTCCTGTTCAGCGGTGCTTGTTGCGGCAGGGTCCTTAGCAGCGACTCAGCTGCTTGCAGTCCTGTCTGGCCCAGCGGGGCTGATGGCGGTGGCCTCCTGGGCAGTGGAGCTGATGGCTGTGGCCTCCTAGGCAGCGGGGCTGATGGCGGTGGCCGCCTGGGAAGCGGGGCTGATGGCGGTGGCCTCCTGGGCAGCGGGGCTGATGGCGGTGGCCTCCTGGGCAGCGGGGCTGATGGCGGTCTTCTCCGCCGTGCTGCTCTTCCCAGACTTGCTGGGTTTCTTGTGCCCCTTCCCCACTTTGGAAGGTGTCGCAGCTGACTCCACACTCCCACCTGTACCCCTGGGAGCGGCTTTGGTAGCTGGAGTCTTCCCCCTCTCCCGCCGGGCACTGGCCAACTTTTGATGCTTGACAGGGGGGGGACTGTCCATGCTGTGGCTCCTTGCCACACTGGCTGCCCTGCTGCCTGGTGCACTCCAGAATCCGGTGACTACTGGCACCACTGGTCCTGGAGATGTTGTGGCTGAGGTGCTAGGTTGGGACCTGGAGAGTCGGGCCCTAGGAGACTGACGGGGTGGGGGAGGTGAGGGAAAGAGGTCAAGGGTGGACAGGAAAAGTTTCTTGGGAAAACTGGGACGGGTAGCTGGAGGGGGTTTGGGAGTGGAGGAAGAGGTTGTGGTTGTAGGAGGTGTACATTTGGTGACTTTGGGTGAAGGTGCATGCGCTGGAGGCTGTCGTGAGGGGGTTGGGTGGGTGTGTGACTGAGTTTGTGTACCTTGGGAGGTGGCGTCACAGACACACTGGGAGAGGACACAGGGGACCTGTGTGGGTGGTGACTGCACGTGAGCGGGGTGTGGTGGTAGGTGCGCTGGTGATGGAAGTAGTGACTGAAGATGTAATGCATGCAAGTGTGAGTGGAGAAGAGACTGGGAGGGAGGAGGGAGACGAGGATGAGGGGGACACAGTGGAAGCAGTGGATGTTGGTGTGTCTGCATGTGTGTGATGCTTGTGTGGATGCCTGTGGGATGTGTGGTGCTTATGTTTGCCTGAGCTTCCTTTGTGTGTTGAGGTGTGTGCATGCTGGTCTGGTGGTGTGCTTGAGGTGGGCTGAGCTACAGGGTATTGGGTCTGGGTGGAGGAAGTTGGAGGGGGGAGCTAGAGACAGGGACAATGGCTGCCATCAGTGCTGAGGCCAGAGTCTGAAATGCTCACTGAAGGGCTGCCTGACCAGAATGAATGCCCTCCAGGAATGCATTGGTTTGTTGCAACTGCCTCTCTACACCCTGGATGGCATTCAAAATGGTAGACTGCCAGACAGTGACGGACCTGAGGAGGTCAATGGCCTCCTCACTGAGGGCAGCAGGGGTGACTGGGGCAGGGCCTGAGGTGCCTGGGGTGAAGGTGATGCCCACTCTCCTTGGTGAGCGGGCACGGGGCAAAGGCTGAGGGGCTGATGGGAGGGCGGTGCCGCCACTACAAGGGAGCTCCCCTCAGAGGACGAGTCCATATCACTGGTGTCAGCTCCTGTCCCTGCTGTGGAGCTCCCCTCGCCCTCCATCCCACTGGTGAATTCAGACTCCGTAGTGTCGCCCTCCAGGGCCACATTGGATTCAGCTCCCTCCTCCTCCGGTGCCACTGCTCCTCCGCCTGATGATGCTAATGCACACAAGAACAGGGAGACCACAAAAAGGGAGGGGGGCGACTGAAGAAAGACATGTTGAGTGCATGCATTACTACTACCGTCAGACACAGAAGCCCCCTGCACTACGCCGCACACTTGGGGTCCAATCTTCAATCTCTGGGACATGGCCTACAAGGCTATGCCAGAAGAAAGGGACCTAACTACCACACTCGCCCTGTCCTGGGGAAACCCACAGCCCACCTCCCCCACCCAGACACCTCCAATGCACGCTGAATCAGCTGAATGAGAGTGTACTCACCACCTTGTGGCTGCTGTGATGCCCTCAAGCACCCATCCAACTCCGGGTACGCCACAGCCAGGATCCTGAACATCAGGGGGGTCATGGTGCGACGGGCACCCCTCCCACGTTGGGAGACCATCCCCAGCTGGGCCTCCGCCGTCTTCTTGCTCCAGCAGCGAATGTCCTCCCATCTTTTACGGCAGTGGGTGCTCCATCTGTGATAGACCCCCAGGGTATGGACGTCCTTGGCGATGGCACGCCAGATGTCCTTCTTCTGGTGGGCGCTGACCTACATGAATTGTACAGGGGGAAAAGAAAAGTTATTACCAACTGCACCGTTACAGTCATTGGTCCCCATCCCTACCCTTGCCATGTGGCACATGCACTCACCGTCATTTAATGCACGCATCATTCTACCCCCCATCCCCATCTTTCATCCACCCCACTCCACACAGCATAGCCCATACAGCATGCTCCCAGTGTACTTACCTGTTTGTCTGGAGGACCGTAGAGTAGAGTGTACTGGGGGAGGACCCCATCCACGAGTTTCTCCACCTCCTCCGATGTGAAGGCAGGGGCCCTTTCCCCAGACGCACGAGCCATTGTCTCTTCCAGACTGAGGTCACAGCAGCACTAGCAGTGTAGGTCCTCTCCTGTCGAAGATCAGGTATCGAGTGATTGAACAGATAGAAAATGGCGGTCACGTCCGCGGCGGTGTGTACCGTCACCGCCGGCGTACATCGTCATTGGCTTCTGGGACCCATAGGGTCCAATGTTAACCAATGCAGAATTGCACCGCGGTTTTCAACCGCCTACCGCAACGGTGTACAATGCCAGCGCAGTTACCTCACATCCCATTGTCCCACTTTACAGGTCAGGCAGCCGCCATTACAGGGGCCCACATGGCTTAATTTTTAACTGCGTCACACATACCTAGGCCTTGCCTAAACACTCATACATGCAAATTTCGGAGTATGAATCGTTTTCTGTGTAAGCTGTATGTACGTACCTCTGAGTTGGTTGACTCTATGCTCGCTGTTGTCCTTCATAGGCACCGTCCGCTGGGACATGTGAGGAGATGGCGGCATCCTCAGGTGTACAGACCGCTGGTGGACCTGTCGACAATGGAGGAAAGACATGTGGTCATCACCTACAGGCTTGATCGTGCCACAATCCTGGAACTGTGTGCCCAGTTGGAGCCAGACCTGATGACAGCTATCCGCAATCCCATAGGAATCCCCCCTCTAGTGCAGGTGCTGTCAGTACTCCATTTCCTTGCAAGTGGGTCATTTCAAACAACAGTGGCCATAGCATCAGGGATGTCCCAGCCTATGTTTTCCAACGTGTTGTCCAGAGTGTTGTCTGCCCGGCTGAAACACATGTGGAGCTACATTGTTTTCCCTCAGGTGGAGGATTTGCCTACAGTGAAAGGTGACTTTTATGCCCTGGGACATATCCCCAACATCATAGGTGCCATTGAGGGGACACATGTGGGTTTGGTACCCCCCGCAGGAGTGAACTGGTGTACAGAAACCGGAAGAGTTATCATTCGATGAATGTGCAGATGGTGTGTTTGGCAGACTAGTACATCTCCCATGTGAATGCCAAATTCCCTGGCTCAGTGCATGACGCTTACATCCTGCGGAATAGCAGCATCCCTTATGTGATGGGTCAACTCCAGAGGCACCGTGTGTGGCTATTAGGTGAGTACCTGGAAGCAAGTCAGTGGGAATGGTTGTCTGGGTCTGGGGATATCCCCACAGGTTAGTGTGTGTCTAACAGTTGTCCCTCGCCATTTGCAGGTGACTCTGGTTACCCCAAACTGTCATGGCTACTGACCCCAGTGAGGAATCCCAGGACAAGGGCAGAGGAACGCTACAATGAGGCCCATGGGCGAACTAGGAGGATTATAGAGCGGACCTTCGGCCTCCAGAAGGCCAGGTTCCGGTGCCTCAATATGACAGGTGGTTCCCTATTCTACTCACCAAAGAAGGTGTGCCAGATCATCGTGGCCTGCTGTATGCTTCACAACTTAGCTTTGCGATGACAGGTGCCTTTTCTGCAGGAGGATGGTCCAGATGGAGGGGTTGTGGCAGCTGTGGAGCCTGTGGACAGTGAAGACGAGGAAGCAGAAGAAGAGGACATCGACAACAGGAACTCAGTGATCCTGCAATACTTCCAGTGAGACACAGTTAAGAGTACAAACCTGCCTACTACATGTACTTTAACACTACTACCTCTCTACTGTCTGTTGTTTTCACCCAGTGAATGGTCACTGAGTTGTCACTTTCCCTTACAATTTCACAGATGTGGTCCCACTGTGTGACATCTGCTTTGTTTCCTCATGGCCTAGAGCTGTGTGACATAGGTATGTTGACATTACAATTGAAAGAGCATTTTGTCACTGTAATTGCCAATACACTATTTTGAAATCACAGACAAACTCCAGATTGTTTTGTGTTTAAGGGTGTTTATTTAAGTGCTCAATATTGGAGGGTGTTGCAAAATGGTGAGGGGTGATGGTGGAGGAATGTCCATGGCAGAGTCCAGTCTATTAGTCTCACAGGTGCATTGCCCAAAGGGGCATAGGAAGTGGAGCTGGGGCAGTTTGAGGATGGACAGGGTGACAAGGTGGGACAAAAGGATGACATTCAGGGCGGTCTAATTTCTTGGCGGGGGTCTTGGCATCGTTCTCTGTCTTTGTCCTGGGGACCATTTGCAGGGTGGTTCTCCCTCTGCAGGGGGTGGGGTGCTGGTGTGGTGGTCCTGTGGCAGTGCTTCCTGTCCACTAGCGCTGGCGGAGGTGGTGGGCAGTTCATCGTCCAGGCCAGTGTCAGGGGCCCCTTGTTGTGCCACAGTGTCCCTCCTGGTGTTAAGGACTTCCTTCAGCACCCCTACGATGGTGCCCAGGGTGAAATTGATGGATCTGAGTTCCTCCCTGAAGCCCAAATACTGTTCCTCCTGCAGCCGCTGGGTCTCCTGAAACTTGGCCAGAACTGTTGCCATTGTGTCCTGGGAATTATGGTATGCTCACATGATGTTGGAGAGGGCCTCATGGAGAGTGGGTTCCCTGGGCCTGTCCTCCCCCTGTCACACAGCAACCCTCCCAGTTCCCCTGTGTTCCTGGGCCTCTGTCCCCTGGACCATGTGCCCACTGCCACTGCCCCCAGGTCCCTGTAGTTGCTGGGGTGGTGGGTTAGCCTGGGGTCCCTGTAGTGGTGGACACACTGCTGCTTGACGTGTCCTGGGGGCAGAGGTATGGGCCCGCTGGGTGGGTGCTGTGCTGGTGTTTCCAGAGGGGGGAAGCTCTGTGGTGGCCTGTGCCAGTGTCAGGGGAACTGACTGTCCCGAGGTCCCAGATGGGCCGGGCTGGTCATCTAGATCCAGTTGGACAGAGCTGCTGTCATCACTGTGGGCCTCTTCTGTTGGTGGTGTGGACATGTGTGGACCCTCCTGTCCGGTGACGTTGGGTAGGGGTCCTGCAGGGGTATAAACGGATGTTTATTGCATCTGTGTGTACCATGGTGTGTAATGGGTAGGTGACCGTGTGCCCCAGTGCTTGCATTCCTGTGTGGGACCTTGTGTGATGGTGGTTTAAGGGGGTGTATGGGTATGTGCAGTGGTCAAGCTTTGGTGATGGGTGTCCATGCTTTGTTGTTGCATGCAGGGCTTGGTGTTGGGATGTGTGGTTTGTGATATTGGGACATTTGTGAGGAGTTGGAGTGATGGGGGTGGGGCGAGGGTGGGGTATGTGATGGCATGCAGGTAGGGTGAGGGATATAGTAGTAAAGCATTGCCTTACCAGAGTCCATTCCTCCATCTACTCCTGCGAGGCCCTCAGGATGCAGAATCGCCAAGACTTGCTCCTCCCATGTTGTTAGTTGTGGGGGAGGAGGTGGGGGTCCGCCGCCAGTCTGCTGAACCGCAAGGTGGTGTCTTGATACCACAGAATGCACCTTCCCCCGTAGGTTGTTCCACCTTTTCCTGATGTCATCCCTATTTCTTGGGTGCTGTCCCACTGCGTTGACCCTGTCCACTATTCTTCGCCATAGCTCCATCTTCCTAGCTATGGAGGTGTGCTGCACCTGTGATCCGAATAGCTGTGGCTCTACCCGGATGATTTCCTCCACCATGACCCTGAGCTCCTCCTCAGAAAACCTGGGGTGTCTTTGAGGTGCCATTATGTGGTGTGGGTGATGTGTGAGGTGCTGTATGTTGTTCTGTGTGATGTGTTGTGTTGGTGTGTGTTCTTGTAGGTGCGCAGATGTTGTATGAGTGATGGTGTTGTGTGCCTGTGGATGCTGGTGTTGTGTTTGCTATTCTTTCTCTCTGTGCGTCTTTAAAAAAAATCATTGTGAGGGGTTGTGGGTAATGTGGGTGTGTGTTTTATAGTGGTGTGAGTGTGTGGGTGTGGTGTGTGTATGTGTATCAGGTGTGTGTATTTTGAATTGTCCAACGTGGTTGTGTCTTATAAATGTGTGTGTATTTTGAGCGCAGCAGTGTGTACCGCCAATGGATTACTGTGGTTGAAAGACTGCCGCGTTGATTCGTGGGTCGTGATAGTGTGGGCTTATTCCTGTTGGCGTGACGGTGTAGGTTTTGGTATCGCCAGTTTATCGCTGACCTTTGGTGTGATGGACTTGCGTGGGTGTCTGTATTGTGGCGGATTACAAGATGTGGGTCATAATACCTGTAGTGGATTTCCGCTGCGGCCACAGTATCTCGACGGCCGTCAGCACGGTGGTAAGCGGGATTTACTGCCAGGGTTGCAATAAGGGCCATAATGTTGCTTTTTTACTTTACTAACATCTCCTAGCTCCTGTCAAATCTTTTAGCTCTTTGTAGGGACACCATTCACTAGCATTGCAAGTACTTCTTCCAAATTTCTCTGTATGCCTAACGTTTCAATACTTTGCTTGAAATCCAATGGTAAGTACACAACTTTACCTTTAAGACCTTTCTAGAGCTCAGTTAGAGGTAACTTTCCTGTCTATGGATCCATACAGACTATAGTTTGAAATGTATGTATATAGTATAATTGTACATTCATCAACATTCAAATCTTGAAGTTCTTGTGAAACTGAAACTAGTTCTAACTTGGTATGCACTGCTCTAGCTGGCAATTTATTGTCCTCTAACTTATTATAACAACACTTACATATAATTTGTTGTGTGGAACAATCAAAGCTTTCCTCTACACATAAATAAGCTGCTAATTCTCACCACTTTTCTCCATTGTCCTCTTTAGTTTTCGAAGACACAATAACATAACAAGTCTGACTTTTGTAGTGAGTTCGTCGACAACATATACAAACACAGTCCAGTTTCACTGAAGAGACTGTGTTAAACCTTTTAATTTCTCCATGAAAGTTGTCAATGGTAATACCTGTCTCCTGATCTGCTACACTTGCACATATCAAGTTTTCTTTTTCCCTACACTCCTCTACTGGTCCAAAGAAATGAAACTGCACATCATCAGAAACCTTTTGTACCTCTGCCTCTGTACCATGCAAAAGAGCTCTATTCATTTTTCCAAAACATAGCGGGGGAGTCTTCACATGGTAAAGACTCCTAACTAAAGCTTGCATTTGCGAGTGGTGTATAGCTAACATTCTAAAATGATGAAAGGTAAACACGCTAGTGAATGTCCCTGTAGATGTGCATATTTCCTTACTTTGCATGGATCTAATCTTTACAAAATGGAACTTTTTGTTTAAGGAATGGAATACATGGAAAGATACAGAGGACATTTCTCAATATGTTAAATGATTGCTGCCGAACACTACAAATACTGTTACAGTTCCACTTTTACACAGGGGCCTGTCTATGCCTTCCCTGTCCCTCTTCAGCTATGACTTCCTCTACATTTCTAGGTACCATTACATCTTTTTCGAATCAAAGAACTATCTTTCATCTCATAATATTGTCTAGATTCATCAACTGCATGCACTAATGTGTTCTCTTGCAAGTAACTGTCTTCATTAAGAAAATGAGTGCTGGAAGTATGTTTCCATTCATCACTGAAAACTTTGCAAATGTTAGTTCTATTGGCAAGTCTTTTCTTTTGGCTTTTTCTCTTCATACTCAACACTATTTTATGTAGTGTTTTCACTCTGTTTAGAATAAAAATAAATAGCTTCTCTTGATAGCAAAAGCCTTATTGACTACACCCAATTCTGTTGAGTGACAGTTTCTCTCCTTCTTTATATTTCTTCATTGTTCTCATTAGATCCTGAATTACTCTCCTGTGGAACATTCTAACTTTGAGTTCCCTAAACTGACTGTGCCTTCTGATTAACTCTCTGCTTCATTGTAAGAGTTTTTACTTGTCATATAATGTCATATAATGTACTTTTACTTCTTTCTTAATTGATCTCAATCATTTTGTATGTACTTCATTTTGCTGTCTTTCAAGTTGACCACATACTATTTTAAGAAATGTCTTTCTTCTCTTACCAGCAGCTCTTTTCTCTCACTACTTTTTCTGCATTTTGTCCCTTTTGTTTCTCAGTTGTGAGGAGACAGTATTCTTAGTATGGTATCAGTAACATTGTTCTAATAATTTTCATTTTTATATTCCTGTGTCTTTCTTTGTGTCACTGTATGGATTATTTCATTTATTTTATCACTGGTATACTACCATATTTAGCACTGTGTTTCTATGTATGTACATATTTTAAAGGACTACTACTCTATTTGGGTGAATAGGGTGTGTCAGAACTTACCTACATATCTGAATGAATCTATGGCCCTCATTATGACACTGCCGGTAAATCCCACTCACCGCCACGCTGACTGCCGCCAGCATACCACAACGGATATCCGTTGACCAAACTATGACCCACACCACTCCGTCACCATTCAGCCACAACACAATTCCGCCACACCTAAGGTCAGTAATAAAGTGGCAGTATCCAAACACACACCGTTACGCCAACAGAACAACGCCAACCACATTATGACCCACAAATCACCAACACGGACATTCAATGGCGGTAAACCATTGGCGGTACATACCGCCGTGCTCAAAATAAACACACACCAAACCAAACAACACCACATTTGACAATTCATACAACACACACCTGACACCCATACACACACCACACACCCCCACTCACACCACTATAAAACACACATCCACAATACACACAACCCTTTACCACTACAAATATTTGCCACCAGAGAGAAAGAAAGACCACAGACACAACCAGAGCCACACACTACTCACACCTATACACCACTCACGTACCCCACATCACACACCCCAACACAGTACCCAAAACACCCTCACCTACACACCTCACACAACACCCATGGTACCACAAATACACCCCTGATTCACAGAGGAGGAGCTAAGGGTCATGGTAGAGGAAATCATCAGGGTAGAGCCTCAGCTATTTGGAGCACAGGTGCAGCAGATATCGATAACTAGGAAGATGGAGCTATGGCGGAGAATAGTGGACAGGGTCAATGCAGTGGGACAGCACCCAAAAACAGCGGATGACATCAGGAAGAGGTGGAATGATGGGGGAAGGTACATTCCATTGCAGCAAGGCACCAACTCGCTGTACGGAGGACTGGTGGTGGACCCCCACCTCCTCCCCCACAACTAACAGCATGGGAGGAGCAAGTCTTGGCAATCATGCATCCTGAGGGCCTGGCCGAAGTAGGAGGAGGACTGGATTCTGGTAAGTCAACTCTTTACTACTATCATCCCGCTACCTGCATGACATCACATACCCTCACCCTCACTCCCATCACTCCACCACCTCCCACACACCCCACCATCACATCTCACTCATCCCAATGCCAAGCCCTGCATGCCATACCAATGCATGGACACCACTCACAGCCCTGCATGAACACCTATCACTAAAGCATGCACACTAGAGAGAATAAGCTAGCCCACCACATACCAACTTACACAAGTGAAAGCTGCCAGGGCAAATACAACCAAAGAAGGCAAGCCACGGATGCACAATATGTCAGACACAGAAACAATAACACATCATTTACATCCCCACAGGTACCCCAGCCAGTGTTACCGGAGAGGAGCTGCCAGCACTATCCAGTCCCCCAACTGAAGAGTCCCACAGTGATGACAGCAACTCTGGTCTCCTGGATCTGGATGACCAACCTGGCCCATCAGGGAACTCTGAACAGTCAGTTATCCAGACCCAGTTACACACCACCACAGAGCCTCCCCCATCTGGAAACACCACCACAGCACCCACCCAGTGTACCCACACCTCTGTACCCAGGACACATCAATCAGCAGTGTGTCCATCTCTACAGGGACCCCAGGGCACACAAGACTATCAGGGACCTGGGGTCAGTGGCAGTGGGCACACCATTCAGGGGACAGAGGTACAGGCCAACAGGCAAACTGAGAGGACTGCTGTGTACCAGGGGGAGGACAGGCCCAGAGAACTGACTCTCCAGGAGGCACTAACAAAGATCCTGGGAGCTTATCAACATTCCCCGGACACGATGGGCCAGATCCTGGACAATGTGCAGGAGAACAGGCAGCTGCAGGAGGGACAGTACCAGGGAATCAGGGAGGACTTGCAGGCCATCAACACCACCCTGGTCTCCACAGCAGGGGTGCTGGCAGACATGACCAATATTATGAGAGAGGCAGTAACACAATAGCAGGCCCCTGCCACTAGCCAGACATCTGAACTGCCTTCTCCCTCCGCTGCCACTAGTTGACAGGAGGCACCGCCACAGGACCAACAGGACACCAGCACCCCTCCCCCTGCAGAAGGAGAACCACCCTGCAAACATTCCCTGCAATCCAGACAGAAGCCAGAGACACTTGCCAAGCCCCCTGGAAGGCAATGAGACTCTCCTGATTGTCACCCTTGTGTCCCACACAGTCACCATGTCCACCTTGAACTGCCATTGCTCCCCTTCCTATATCCCCTTGGACAATGCACTTGTGCTACAGACTGGAACAATACCCTGGGATTTCCTCCATCATCACCCCATCCCATTGCACTTGCCCCAC
Source organism: Pleurodeles waltl (assembly GCF_031143425.1). Lineage (NCBI taxonomy): Eukaryota > Metazoa > Chordata > Amphibia > Caudata > Salamandridae > Pleurodeles > Pleurodeles waltl. Next base: position 227,357,782 of record NC_090443.1, read on the forward strand.
AATATCTTCGCACTTCAATAAACACCCTTGGAAAAACTAGAAGTATGGAGTATGTCACATTTTTTAAGTATGTATTTGTTTAACCAGGTTCAAACATCGCAATTCAACTGTACAGTAAATGAGCATATATCAATGACCTTTAGCTGGCTGCAGTGATCACACCAGGAGCTATTGTGAAGCACCAACATCTGTAAAATGAATTGCTAAAGGGTAAGTGGGCATAGAAGTGGGAAATAACAGCATGCCAGTGCCATAGAAATTCAAAATAATGACAATGAAATATCAAGTAACACGTTCTTACCTGTGTGTCATTGGAAGTATTGTCTGATCCTCTGCCTCCTCATCCTCACTGTACACAGGGTCCACTGCTGCCACACGGCATCTCTAGCCTCCTCCTCCTGCAGAAAAGGCACATGGCGTTTCAGAGCAAGTTTGTGCAACATGCAGCATGCCACTATTATCTGTCAGACCTTCTTGGGTGAGTAGCACAGGGATCCACCTGTTAGATGGAGGCACCTGAACCTGGCCTTCAGGAATGCCAAAGGTTCTTTCAATTATCCTTCTGATTTGCCCATGTGCCTCATTGTAACATTCTTCCGCCCTTGTCCTAGCATACCTCACAGGGGTCAGCAGCCAAGATAGGTTGGGGTAAGCAGAGTCACCTGCAAATATTGAGGGACAACATTTAGCCACACACTATCCCATATGGCCCACACTATACCTATACACCAACATATACTGGGTGGGAATCAGGGCTCGCCTATTAACCACAACCTGTGCCTCTGTAGTTGGGCCATCACATTTGGGATGCTGCTATTCCTCAGGGCAAAGGCATCATGCACCAACCCAGAATACTTACCATTGACGTGGGATATGCACTGGTCCGCCAAGCACACCATCTGTACATTCATTGAGTGGAAACTCTTACGATTTCTGAACACCTGTTCATTTTGACTAGGGGACAAATGTAATATGTGTTCCATCAGTCGCCCCAATTATGTTGGGGATATGTCCCATTGCATAGAAGTCGCCCTTCACTGTGGCCAAATCTTCCACCTGGGAAAATACAATGAAGCTTCACATGTGTTCAATCAGGGCAGACAACACTCTGGTCAGCACGTCTGAGAACATTGGCTGTGAATTTCCTGCTGCCAAGCCCACTGTCACTTGGAAAGAACCAGTTGCCAAGAAATGGATCACTGATAGAACTTGCACAAGAGGGGTGATCCCAGTGGGGTGACGGATAGCAGATATCTGGTCAGGCTCCAATTGGGCACACAGCTCTGTGATTGTGACCATGTACAGTCTACAGGCGAGGATGATGTGCCTGTCCTCCATTGTTGCCAAGTCCACCAGGGGT